>NW_027150401.1:919996-1226661 GCF_031143425.1 Pleurodeles waltl | reverse complement strand
AGGAGTGGGGGAGGTAGATAGTGAACGGGTTAGATAGGGGAGATAGAGAGGGGGATGCGAGTGGGGGAGGGGGATGAGGCAGGAGCAGGAGGGCAGGCGCGGGGAGAAGAGGACGGAGGAGGCAGAAGAGCCGAAGTCAGAAGACAAGAAGAACAGAAGACAAGAAGACAAGAAGAACAGAAGCCAAGAAGAACAGAAGAACAGAAGACCGGAAGGAGAGAAGAAAGGAAGATCAGAAGACCGGAAGGAGAGAAGAAAGGAAGACCGGAAGAACACAGAAGAACACAGAAGAACACAGAAGAAGATACAGAAGAAGATACAGAAAACGAAGAACAGAGGGCAGAGGACCACAGAAGAAGATGAGGAAGAAGAGAAGTAGAGTGAAGACGGGGGAAAGAAGAGTACAGAAGAAGATTACAGACGAGGAGAGAGGAGGAAGAACAGAAGAACAGAGAAGAAGAAAAGAAGAAAAGAAGCAGGAGCAGGAGAGAGGGTGAGTAGCGCAGGGCAGAGTGAGGGGCTGGGAGGTGGGGGGTACTTACTGTGAGGTGGGTCTCAGGAACTCAGGAACCTGGAGGAGCTGCAGCGGCAGGGGGAGCGAGCACTGCAAGCACTGGAGTACAGGGTCAACTACCTATTACACAAGATGGCACACGCACATACAATAATTATGCATTTACACCCCATTAGGACCCCTACCAACAGGACCCCTGCGCAACGTCACCGGACAGGAGGTGCCAGACATATCCAGTCCCCCCACAGAAGAGGCCCACAGTGATGACAGCAGCTCTACACAACTGGATCAAGATGAACAGCACAGCCCATCTGGGACCTCGGGATAGTCGGTTCCCCTGACACTGTCACAAGCCACCACAGAGCCTCTGCGCTCAGGAAACACCAGCACAGCACCCACCCAGCGGGCCCATCCATCTGGCCCCAGGACACGTCAATCAGCAGTGAGTCCACCAGTACAGGGAACCCAGGCAAACCCACCAACCCAAGAAAATCAGGGACCTCGGGCAGTGGCAGGGGGCACACAGTTCAGGGGACAGGGGCACAGGATAACAGGGAAACTGGGAGGACTGCTGTGTGACAGGGGGAGGACAGTCCCAGGGAACCCACTCTCCATGAGGCACTCTCCAACATCATGGGAGCTTACCATCATTCCCAGGAGACGATGGCAACAGTACTTGCCAAGTTTCAGGAGACCCAGCGGCTGCAGGAGGAACACTACCTTGGGATCAGGGAGGACTTGAAGTCCATTAACACCACCCTGGTCACCATTGCAGGGGTGCTGGCAGACCTCGCCAACACAAGGAGGGACACAGTGGCACAACAAGTGGCCCCTGACACTAGCCTGGATGATGAACAGCCCTCCACCTCCGCCGGCGCTAGTGGACAGGAGGCACCGCCACAGGAACAACAGGACACCAGCACCCCATCCCCTGCAGATGAGAACCACCCCGCAAACGGTCCCTGAGATCCAGGAAGAAGACAGAGAACATTGCCAAGACCTCCGCCAGGAAATGAGACCCCCCCTGAATGTCACCCTTCTGTCCCACTTTGTCACCCTGCCCATCCTTCACCTGCCATTGCCCCACTTCCTATGCCCCTTTGGACAATGCACCTGTGAAACAAATAGACTGGACTCTGCCATAGACATTCCTCCACCATCACCCCAGCCCATTGTACAACCCCCTCCACTTATTTGCACAGGAATAAACACACTTCAATCACAAAACAATCTGGAGTCAGTCTGTGCTTTCACAAATGTGTAACTGCAATAACTATGGAATATAGCAATGTCAATTTACTTGTTCACATACCAATGTAACACAGCTGTAGGCCAGCAGTAAAAATAGCAGAGGGCACAAAGTGGGACCCAAATCTGTGAAATGGAAAGTCAAAGTGACAAGTCAGGGTCCATACACTAAATGAAAATGACACTCTTATGCTAGTTACAACAATAAAATGAGATGTGGGAAGCAGTGGCATCTTCTTACCTGTGTCTCACTGGAAGTATTGCCTGATGATGTTGTTTCGGTTGTCGTTATCCTCTTCTTCTCCCTTCTCTTCTTTACTGTCCACAGGCTCCACAGCTGCCACAAGACCACCATTTGGCCCATCCTCCTGCAGAAAAGGCACCTGGCGTTGCAAAGCCAGGTTGTGCAGCATACAGCAGGCCCACATAATCTGGCACACCTTCTTCGGAGAGTAGTAGAGGGATCCACCTGTCAGATGGAGGCACTGGAATCTCATTGTGGCATTCCTCTGCCCTTGTCCTGGGATTCCTCACTGGGGTCAGTAGCCATGACAGGTTGGGGTAACCAGAGTCACCTGCAAATGTCGAGGGACAACTGTTAGACACACACTAACCCTTAGGGACAACCCCATACCCAGACACCTATGTCAACTGTATTGGGACCTTGACCTCACCTATTAGCCACACACGGTGCCTCTAGAGTTGGCCCATCACATAAGGGATGCTGCTATTCCTCAAAATGTAAGCGTCATGCAGAGAGCCAGTATACTTGGCATTGACATGGGAGATGTACTGGTCTGCCAAACACGCAATCTGCACATTCATCGAATGGTAGCTCTTCCAGTTTCTGTACACCTGTTCATTTCTGCTGGGGGGGACAAATGCCACATGTGTACCTCAAAGGCACCAATGATGTTGGGGATATGTCCCAGGTCATAGAAGTCACCTTTCACTGTGGGCAAATCCTCCACCTGAGGGAAAACGATGTAGCTGCGCATGTGTTTCAGCAGGGCAGATAACACTCTGGACAACAAGTTTGAGAACATTGGCTGGGACATCCCTGGGACATCTCTGATGCCATGGCCACTGTTGTAAGAAAAGACCCACTGGCCAGGAAATGGAGTACAGACAGGACCTGCACTAGAGGGGGGATTCCTGTGGGAATGTGGATAGCTGACATCAGGTCCGGCTCCAACTGGGCACACAGTTCCTGGATTGTTGCACAATGAAGTCTGTATGTGACCAGGATGTGTCTCTCTTCCATTGTCGATAGGTCCACCAGGGGTCTGTACACCGGAGGATGCTGCCATCTCATCAGCTGCCCCAGCGGACGTGCCCTACGGAGGAGAACAGCGAGCAGAATCATCCAACACTGACGTATCATAATGTTTGATTTTCAGAAACGTAATTAATCCGCAATGTATCTGGTATCTGTCTATATTCTTGGCCTAGATAGATGTGATGTGATGCAGTTAACATCCATCCCATTTGGCCTCCTGAAATGGCAGCTGCCTGACCTGTAAGGTGGGACAAGGGGATATGTGGTAACTGCGCTGGCGTTCTGTTGCGGTGGGCGGTCGAAGACCACGGCGCAATTCAGCATGGTTAATATTGGGCCCTATGGGTCCCAGGAGCCAATAACGATGTACGCCGGCAGTGACGGTACGCACCGCCATGGACGTGACGCCATTTTCTGTCTGTTCACTCACTTGATACCTGACCTTCAACAGGAGAGGACCTACACTGCAAGTGCTGCTGTGGCCTCAGTCTGGAAGCGACAATGGCTCATGTGTCTGGGGAAAGGGCCCCTGCTTCACTTCGGAGGAGTTGGAGAAACTAGCGATGAGGTCCTCCCCAGTACACGCAACTGTACGGTCAGCCAGACAAACAGGTGAGTACACTGTGAGCATGCTGCATGGGCAATGCCTGTTTTGAGTGGTGTGGATGGAAGATACATGGGGGGGGGCTGAGGCCAGCATGTGCGGATGGGGAGTGTATGTGCGTCATGGCAAGGGTGGGAACTGGGGGGCAATGAGTATGACGGTCCGGACGGGTAAGTAATTTCCTTTTCCCCTGTACCATTCCTCTAGGTCAGCGCCCATCAGAAGAAGGGTATTTGGCACGCCATCACCAAGGATGTCCGGACCCTGGGGGTCTACCACAGACGAAGCACCCACTGCTGTAAAAGATGGGAGGACCTGTGCCACTGGAGCAAGAAGACGGCGGAAGCCCAGTTGGGGATGGCCTCCAAACGTGGGAGGGTGGCTGCCGCACCACGACCCCCCTGATGTTCTGGATCCTGGCGGTGGCGTATCCGGAGTTGGATGGGCGCTTGAGGGCATCATAGCAGCCACAAGGGGGTGAGTACACTCTCATTCAGCTGACTCAGCACGCATTACGAGGTGTCTGGGTGGGGGAGATAGGCAGTGGGTTCCCCTAGGCCAGGGCGAAGTTTGTAGGCAAGGTCCCTTGTGAAGCAGGCTATGTGGCATCCCAACCCCACCGGTGGTAAGAGCCATCTACATCTAGTCGGGCTCCCGTGACTTCCAGGTGTGCAGCAATTGGTCTTAGGCCTCGTACTCCATGGTCAGCTGAAATGTTGAGGAACTGTTAGTGCATGGCGTAGTGCAGAGGGCTGCTCCATGTGTGTTGTGTCCGCCAACAGTAGTGGTGTTGCATGCACTGAACATGCCTTTCTTCTGTCTTCCCCCCCTTTTTGTGTTCTTACTGTTCTTGTGTGCAATAGCCTCATCAGGAGGAGGAGCATTGGCACCGGAACAGGAGGGAGCTGCAAACCACTTGGCCCTGGAGGGCGAAACAACGGAGTCTGAAGCCACCAGTGGGACGGAGGGCAGACAGCAGTGGCAGCGATTCCTCCTCTGATGGGAGCTCCCTTGAGGTGGTGGGCACCTCTGTGCCCACCGCATCAACAGGTACAGCCGCCACCCCCCCCTACCAGCACCACCCTCCCAGCAGCCCCTCAGTGTGTGTCCTGTGCCCGCTCACCCAGGAGGGTGGACCTCTCCTTCGCCCCAGGGACCTCAGGCCCTGCCCCAGTCAGCCCTGCTGCCCTCAGTGAGGAGGATATTGACCTCCTGAGATCCCTCTCTGTTGGGCAATCTACCATTGTGAATGCCATCCAGGGTGTAGAGAGGCATTTGCAAAAAACAAATGCATACCTGGAGGGCATTCATTCTGGGCAGGCAGCCCAACAGAGAGCATTTCAGGCTCTGGCCTCAGCACTTATGGCAGCCATTGTCCCTGTGTCCAGCCTCCCCCTCTAACTTCCTCCACCCAGACCCAATCCCCTGTACCTCAGCCTATCCCAAGCTTACCATCAGACCAGCATGCACACTCATCAACACACAAGAGTGGCTCAGGCAAACATAAGCACCACACATCCCACAGGCACTCACACAAGCACCATACCCATGCAGACACAGCAACATCCACTGCCTCCACTATGTCCCCCTCCTCCACGTCCTCCTCCTCCCTCCCAGTCTCATCTCCACTCACACCTGCATGCACTTTATCCTCAGCCACTGCCTCCATCATCAGCACGCCCATCACCACACACCGTTCACGTGCACTCACCACCCCTACTACCAGGCATTCATCTCCAGTGTCCTCTCCCAGTGTTTCTGTGAGCCCTCCTCCCAAAGTACACTAACGCAGGCACACACCCACCCAACAGCCATCCACCTCACAACAGCCTCCAGCCCATGCACCTTCACCCAAACTCAGCAGACGTACACCTTCTACAACCACTGCCTCTACCTCCACTCCCAAACCCCCTCCATCTTCCCGTCCCAGTGTGTCTAAGAAACTCTTCCTGGCTAACATTGACCTCTTCCCTACACCTCCCCCCATCCTTCCCCTAGGGCCAGGCTTTCCAGGTCCCAGCCCAGCTCCTCAGCCACCAAATCCTCAGGCACAGTGGTGCCAGCAACTGCAGGGTCATGGAGTGTGCCACGTAGCGAGGGCAAGGACATTCCACCACCTGCCAAGGTGAAAAAGGTGCCCACATCCCTGAGGGAGAAGCCGAAAGTACCAGTCACCAAGGCTCAGCAAAAACCAAAGGGGATAGTGGCAAAACAACTGTGGCACCATAAAAGCTGGGGAAGGGCCAAAAGCTGAAGAGCAGGTCAGGAGAGGGCATGGTGGTACCGACTAAGGGACCAGTGTCAGACTTTCTGTCCAATACCACACCAACCTGTATGGCGGTGAACACCGCTAGCTGCCCCGCCCCCTCAACTGCCACCTGCACCGTCACCTGCACCGCCCCCGGCACGTCTACAGCCTCAGCGACAGTCCCGAGCATCTTTCCCAGTGGGCAGCCATCCGAGGCTGCAGGAAACGTCCTGCTGTGTCCCTCCAGCACCGCTGGCAGCACCGCTGGCAGCACCGCCGCAACAGACACCGCCGCAACCGACACCGCCACAAGCACCGCCACAACAGACACCGCCACAAACACCGCCGCAACAGACACTGCCGCAAACACCACCGCGACAGACACCGCAGCAAGCACCGCCACCGGCCCCGCAGCGTCCTCGGACACGGCACCACAGCTGACATGGCTACCATCCCCAGTGGTCAGTCATCTGAGGCTGGAGGAGAGATCCTGGGCCCTGGGCAGTTTCCATGATGCATTTCTTCCATCACTGTTTACACATGCAGGTGGAAGGCGCAGCCGCAGCAGTGTGGGGTAGGTCGCTGAATCCATTGCTTATCATGCTACCTGAACCTCACAAATCTCGTGGCACGCACACCCAGGAGAGGGAATTGTACCAGCCACACTGCACGTGGAGCACTCTGGGCATCAGGCGCCCTCCAGAACCAGTGGAGAATAACATCCACTACCTCCGTCCTTGGCAGGATGAAGCACTCTGGGCACCATGCCCCCTCTAGAACCAGTGGAGAAATACATCCACTACCTCTGACCTTGGCAGGATGAAGCACTCTGGGCACCAGGCCCCCTCCAGAACCAGTGGAGAATGGCATCCACTACCTCTGTCCTTGGCAGGATGAAGCACTCTGGGCACCAGGCCCCCTCCAGAACCAGTGGAGAATGACATCCACTATCTCTGTCCTTGGCAGGATGAGGCATTCTGGGCACCAGGCCCCCTCCAGAACCAGTGGAGAATGACATCCACTTGGGAGACTGTGACTTTGCACTCCCCAGGATAAGGCAGTGGGCAAACCACCCACTGGAAAGACTTGTGAGACTGTGGCTTTGCACTCCCCAGGATAAAGAAGTGGGCAACCCACCCACTGGAGAGACTTGAGAGACAGTGGCTTAGCCTTGGCAAAATGTCCTTGTGATTCAGTGTCTGACCAAAGTACAATACACATTCTTTTCTTCTGCAAATTCTATTCAGACCTAAGGAAAGCGTTTGTGATTCCACTTTTAAAATTAATGCACTCCAAACAATGTCGCCCAGCCTTCAGTTATCTTTTGTCCCCACCATCAAATATGATTTGTAGTGGATTAGCTTCATTTTTATGTGTAGTGATTAAGGCTAGACTACATTATCAGTTAACCTAGCGAGGTTCTTTTTCGCGTAATTTTTATATGCATTTTATTAACGATAATAGCTTTTGTCTTAAAACATATTGTTTTATTGATCTTACAAATGGTTTTTATGAGAAGTTATTTTATACCTTGTAATGTAAATCTCGCTACATGGTCCTTTTAGGTATGGTTTGATCTATTTGTGTTCCTTTATCTTTTTAACTATTGAGTGATGTTATTAATATGAATTAACTGTTTTTATGATTGTTGAATTCAATCGAATAAAGTATTTTTGATGATGATGACTGTGGCTTTGCACTCCCTGAGGATACATCAATGGGCATGGAGCCCCCTCGTGCAGCAGTGGCTTTGTGCGTTCATCAGGCTGAGGTGCCCCCACTCTCCCTCTCCCTGAGGTGCCTGTATATTTTCGATCTGATGCCCCAGCAGTGTTCTCTCCGTTTCGAGTCAGGTATTATGTGTAGGCCTCGCCCATGCATTTTGGGCCCAGTGGTCCACGGACAATGATTAGTACACTATCCAGACTTGTGTAGTTGGTGTACATATTTGTATATACAGAATTTTGACTTTTGAATACTGGATTTTTCTTGATTACAATGGTTACAATAATTTCCTTTTGTCCTTGTGTTCTTCCACCGGGTGGGGGGTGAATATGTAATGCTGCTGCATGTATTTGTGTGTCTGTTGTTGTGTGTGGCGGTGAGGGTGGGGGAGTTGCGTGTGCGTGTCACTCTGTTTCCTCTCCCCTCCCCTGTGTTGTAGGTGTAGTACTCACCGTGGTCTTCGCCGCTGTTGTTCGTACTCCTGCTAGATGAGCAGATACACCAACATGGGCAGGACCTGTAACTTGGGCTCCATGACGTCCTGGTTCCTCGTTGGGTGTCGAGAGGTGAGGGTTTTCCCTTCTGTGTACTGTTTCCGCTGTGCTTTTTATATCGTTGGTTCTGCACTGGAAAAGATGGCGGATAGGCCTCTTGTAATAGGGTGGGCGGTACTTTGTCTCCCACCTGTCTGTTGGCAGTGATCGCCGCGCTGTTTGTTTCTACCGCCGTGGCTGTCGGAGTGTTTAAAGTGGCTGTCTATGTTGGCGGTTTCCGCCACAGTTGTAATCCCGTTTTATTTTCCACCAGCCTGTTTGTGGTATTACCGCCGCTTTAACACCGACCACCAGGTTTGTAATGAGGGCCTATATGCATTGAGGGACAAGATTTACAAAAGAAATTATCAGAGACTGTTTGGCTCTAGAACATCAGGACAAAATCCCAAGGTTCGCGCATTTGAAGAATATGTTGAAAAGCATAAACCTGGACCCAGATTTGGACGATCCAGCTGGTATTCTCCAATTTAATAAAAAAAGAGTTGAAAAATGTATTAGTCAGACAAACAGAAAGTGAAAACATTACTAGAGAAATTAGGAAATCCACGGTTATGCAATATATGAATGAAGACATAAATGACACAGTTCAAAATTACTTGCTAATAGTACCAAATATACAAGATAGATTTTATTTAACCTGAATGCATTTTAGGACATTACATTTTGTAATAGCTTTCCCAAAAATGGGGACATGAAGTAAAAATCTACCAAAGTGTCCTTGTGTCGGAGGATTTGCACAATCCACTCAGCACTTTATTATGTCTTGTATGTTATAACATGATATTAGGAAATGTTTTTTAAAACCTTAATTTATTGCCCACAAATTGTTTTATTGTAATGAAGCTTTTAACTATTTATTTAAATTGGATACTGAGGAAATATGTGGTGCAGTTATAAAATGTATTGCATGTGTTATTAAACGGAGAAAAATTTAATTTTGAAAATCTCTTCTACGAGTATGAATAATGGCTAATTTGAACAAATTTCGGATTTTTTCAGTTCATTACTAGTTTTAATCACTGTTTATATTGGTTATTGAAGGTATTTTGGATAAGGAAAACATATAAGCACTAAGAAAATGTTTACTATGAGAATGAATAATGGCTAATTTGCACAATTTGGGGACTCTATGTTTACTATTAGTATGCAGTATTTTTTAATGTAGATTTCTGATCAATGGCTCTCTTCTTAATTGTATGTTACCTTGTTTTAAACTGTTTATCTTTTATGGATAATATCCAAATAAAGATTTATTTGATTTGATTTGAAACTATACATATCTGGAATATACACATACTCAAATTACAAATATTTATCAACACAGGCATATGCAGTCCATTGCTGTTTGGATATGGTGGTTAAGAAGGAAAGAGCGACGGAGAAGGATGTACCACCTATTGTCTTTTTCTTGTATGGTGTTGTTTTAAGGTGGGCCGCCACTCTTGAGCAGAGGTTTCTTTGTTGAATGTATTTGGTTATTTTGTTTCTGATAAAAAGCGGTCCTGTTTCACATATAGCTTTGTGGGTGATACAAATCATCTTGAAGGTGGATCTTCTGGCAAAGGGTAACTAGTGTAGTGCTCTCAAGGCAGAGGGGATGTGGGCTTGTGGCTTTAGCCTGGCAGCAGAGCTCTGAATACATTGTAGTTTTTTCATAATAGATAGAGATGCTCCATGGTAGAGTCCATTGGCATAATACAGTTTGGATAGTACAAGAGCATTAGTAGCCTGTACCTTATGTGGAAATCCACGGTGTGGAAGGGTGCATCACAGAGTCTTCAAGGTGACAAAGCTTGATCGTGCTAATTTTTCCACTTGGGATTCATTGTTAACTTGGAGTCCATGGTAAATCCAAGGTTCTTAACTTCCTTCGATATTTGATGAGGTGGTCTGAGATTGTTAGGCCAGGCGCACAATGGGTCATACTTTTTCCAATCACCACATGTGAGTATTTCTGTTTTGGAAGCATTTAGTTTGAGATGGCTCCAAGTCATCCCCTGATCAACGGTTCTGAGGCAACTGAAGACTTGTGAGTTTTCACTCTCTTTGGGGCAATCCAATGTAACTAATATTTGTGTGTCATTTGCATAGTTGTAGCATGTGAGTTGAAAATCATTGATCAGTTCTGGTAATTACATCATGTAGATGTTAAAATGCAAAGGTGAGATGATTGATCCTTGGGGAACTCCTGCTTTTGTGAGGTAGGGTTTGGAAGAGAAGGGGGGAGAATAGATAATATTAGTTCTGTTTTGAAGATAGGATGTAATCCAGTTGATAACAGTCCCTTCTATTTCAACTTCGTGGAGTGTTTGAGTTAGGGTGTCATGGTCAAAAGTCTCAAAGGCAGCCGAGAGGTCCAAGAGAGGTAGTGAAGCAACTCCATTGTGGCACACTGTCTTTTTAAGATCATCCCAGATTGCTATGAGTGCCGATTCAGTGCCTCTTCCTGGGCGGAATCCAGTTTGGTAGTATGAAAGTATGGAATTGTTTTCAATGACTTGTGACATCTGGGCAAATGCTGCTCTTTCTATCAGTTTGCCCAGGAAAGGTCCATTTGTGATTGGTCTGTAGTTGTTGGGGTCCTGCGGGTCTAAGTTCATTCTTTTTAATAACGGATGTATGTATGCCTTTTTCAGGTCTTCAGGAAAAGTTCCTGTAGTTAAAGAGTTATTGATGATTCTTCTTACAGGTGTAGCAGCAGAAGTAGATAAAAGAATATTCTTCAAGATGTGTGGTGGGCAAGGGTCAGAAGGGCAATCGGAAGGACTGCTTGCTTTGACCAAATCCATAAATTCACCTTGTGATATTTGTTTGAAGGAGTGCAGAGGCTGGGTTGGTTTATTCTTGGAGGGGATTTTAGGAAAGTGGTTGGTGCTGATGGTTTTCTTCTGCTTTAAATAGGAGTCCAATGTGTCTACCTTGGTTGTGAAATGAGTTGCCAGTTTGTTTGTGAAATCTTGTGTAGTGAGATGACTTCCTTCCATGCATTTAGGTTTTTGAAGTTCATTGAGAATTGTATACAATTCTTTGGTTGCAGATTTAGCATTTAGAATTCTGAGTAGTACTGTTTTTTTTTAGCTTTTTTGATAGATGATTTGTGTATTCTGTTAAGTTTGTGTAGCTGAAGTTTGTCTTGAATGTTGTTTGTTTTGAGCCAGGTCCATTGGACCCTTCTGATTTGTTGCTT
The DNA here is from genome assembly GCF_031143425.1 of Pleurodeles waltl. Classification (NCBI taxonomy): domain Eukaryota; kingdom Metazoa; phylum Chordata; class Amphibia; order Caudata; family Salamandridae; genus Pleurodeles; species Pleurodeles waltl. The sequence continues at coordinate 1,215,302 of NW_027150401.1, read as the reverse complement.
TATCTTTTTAAGTTTTGTGTTTCTCCAAAGCATTGGTTTTCTTTTGTCCTGTTTAGTTCTTCTGAGTGGTATTAGGATATTGAAAGCTTCCTGTAGCCACTTATAAAGTTTTGTAACAGAATTAATTGTATCTAGATCTGTTATGGCTCTGAGTAGTGTTTCTCAGTCTTTAAAATTGAGTTTGCTCCATGGTCGAAAGATGCATGCATGCAAGTTGCTATGGGGTGGGTTGATTTGTGGTGTTTTATGTTGGAAAGTTATCAAATGGTGTTCTGACTATGTCATTGGCGTGATGCTAGGAACGGTAACTAGGTCAGGCATTTGCAAAAGTGGCATCTAGGATGTGTCCAGCGATGTGTGTTAGAATTATGTACAATCTGATGTAGGTTCAATGTGACTAGGCCAGTGGTGATAGCTTTTGGATGGGAATGTTGAGTTGTTAGGGGGAAGTCTGTAAAGGAGGAGAAAGTTACAGGAGGAAATTGGAGTAGGGTTGCATCTGGTAAGGAGGGCTCACAACATTGTATGGAAATGTTGTTTCTTTTACTGAGATCTATTGCTTGTTTGAATATAATCACTAGTCCACCTCCTCTCTTGCCTATTCAGTTTTGTGGATGGTTTGATAGCCTGGAGGAACGGATTCATACAATACGGGGCAATGTAATCTCCCAACCATGATTCCGTTATTAATAGTTGTAGGAAAGTAGCCTCTTACTAGCATGGTTACCCCCACATTTGGCCTGTTTGTGAGTGTGTGTCCGTGTGTTTTTACTGTGTCACGGGGATCCTCCTAGCCAGGACCCCAGTGCTCCTAGATAAAAACCTATATGTCAGTGTGTTTTGCCTGTTTCGCTGGGATTCTGCTAGCCAGGACCCCGGTGCTCATAGTTTGTGGCCTAATGTGTATGCCTGTGTAGTGCCTAACTGTGTCACTGAGGCTCTGCTAATAAGAACCTCAGTGCTTATGCTCTCTCTGCTTTTAAATTGTAGGCCAGTGACTACATTTACCAATTTCAATTGGCACACTGGTCCCCCCCTTATAAGTCCCTAGTATATGGTACCTAGGTACCCAGGGCATTGGAGTTCCAGGAGATCCCTATGGGCTGTAGCATTTCTTTTGCCACCCATAGGGAGCTCAGACAAATCCTTGCACAGGCCTGCCATTGCAGCCTGCGTGAAATAAAGCACATGTCATTTCACAGCCATTTTCACTGCACTGAAGTATCCTATAAGTCACCTATATGTCTAACCTTCACTTGGTGAAGGGTAGGTGCAAAGTTACTAAGTGTAAGAGCACCCTTGCACTAGCAAAGGTGCCTCCACATAGTTCAGGGCCATTTCCCTGGACTTTGTGAGTGCGGGGACACCATTACACGCGTGCACTACATATAGGTCAATACCTATATGTAGCTTCACAATGGTAACTCCGAATATAGCCATGTAACATGTCTAAGATCATGGAAATGTCCCCCCATTCCAAATCTGGTATTGGGGAGCCAATTCCATGCATCCTGGGGGCTCCACAATGGACCCCCTGTACTGCCAAGCCAGCTCTCTGAGGCTTGCTCTGCAGCTACAGCTGCTGCCACCTCACAGACAGGGTTCTGCCCTCCTGGGGTCTGAGCAACCCAGTCCCAGGAAGGGAGAATAAAACATTTCCTCTGAGAGCAGGGTGTTACACCTTCTCCCTTTGGAAATAGGTGTTACAGGGTTGGAGGGGTATCCTCCCCCAGCCTCTGGAAAAGCTTTGAAGGGCACAGATGGTGCCCTCCTTGTATAAACCAGTCTACACCAGTTCAGGGACCCCTCCTCCCCTGCTCTGGTGGGAAACTGGACAAAGGAAAGGGGAGTGACCACTCCCCAGTCCATCTCCACCCCAGGGGTGGTGCCCAGAGCTTCGCCAGTGTGTCCCAGACTTCAGCCATCTTGCTTTGCAAGGTGTGGGGGCACTCTGGAGGGCTCTGAGTGGCTAGTGCCAGGAGGGGACGTCAGAGACCCCTCCTGATAGGTCCATACCTGATAAGGTACGCAATCCCCCTCTCAGGGCTATTTAGGGTCTCTCCTGTGGTTCTCTTCAGATTCTGCTTGCAAGTTTCCTTCAGGAATCTTCTGCAACAACATCAGACTCTTCAGACCTCGGATCAACCGCAGCCTGCTCCATGAAACGCTGTAACAACAACAAAGTGTCTACAAAAGACACTTTTCTTCAGCAACCTCAGCTAAAAGTCAGCAACTGCAACAGTTTCCGTGGTGTGCACACTCTGGGGACTCCCTGTCTTCATCCTGCACCAGAAGAACAGAAGAAATCTCCTGTGGAGTGACAGAATCACTCCCCTGCTCCAGGAAGGCACTTTCCAAGGCGACGACTAGTACCCTGGAAAAATGTTCCCTCTATTTTTTTTCAACTGTGTGCGGCAGTGTGCAGTCTCTGTGCGATGCAGCAAAGGATACGTGCGCCAAGAAATTGACCATTCACGCGCGCGCAGAGCATAACTAGCCAAGATCTTTGGCATTAGCCTCTCCATACCACTAAACAAAAAAGGGATATCATTGCTCCATGCAATAGGGCATCAAGGCAGTTTTATGACCTAGTTGCACACCCCAAGGACATGACCTGTTAGGGGAGCACTAAAAGGCTTATTTAGACTTAGAAAGTGATAACGCATATAAACTACTACAAAGTATAGGAATTATGGAACATTTGATAACAGCACATTTTCTACTGTTCTGAAGCATTTCCTAGCTCATTAACCATTGATTTTCAAGACAAATATCACTTGCCCGCTTGTATGCTAAAGTACGCCAAATGATGTTTAAAACACTCCGCGCGGCATTTAAACGCTGTTTTCATTTACTTCAATCCAGATTCAAATATGAGCATTATCTGCCTTAGGGGAGCACGTATATCGCTCTAAAAGGCTTATTTAAACTCAGAAAGTGATAAAGCATATAAACTTCCACAAAGTATAGGAATGGTGGAACATTCGATAACAGCACATTTTCTACTGTTCTGAAGCATTTCCTAGCTCATTAACCATTGATTTTCAAGACAAATATCACTTGCCCGCTTGTATGCTAAAGTACGCCAAATGATGTTTAAAACACTCCCCGCGGCATTTAAACGCTGTTTTCACAACGTGCGCACTTGCCAAAGGGGCCTGCGCGATGGGGGAACGAAAGGTGCGCGCGCGCGCCTTACAGGGAACATTGCCCTGGGACTCCTTTCATGGCAACGAGCGTGCTCCTAAGGATACAGAGGGTGGACATAATCAACCTAGACTGTCCTGAGGTCCTGCTGACACAATTTGGAGGAGGTAAGACCTTGCCTTCCCCAAGAACGATGGTACCCCTGTGTATTGTGTCTTCTTCACCTCCTGAGGCCTCCGTGCACTCTTTGCAAAATTCCTTCAAGCACAACCTGGCCCAGGTCCCCAACACTCCACCCTGTGATGCTCAACTTAACGAGTTGTTCTCCAGTGGCGTGGGACCTTCTTTTGTTGTGCTGCCTCAACTGCATTTTGCACCTGCTTTGAACCCAGATCCTGCGGCTTCTGGAGGTGCTGGCTGGCATGCTGAGGGCTCTCTAAAGTGCTGAGAGCCTCCTCTTCCTCCTCACACAGAGTTGAGGCCCCCAGGTCCCTGCTGGGTCCATCCAGCGCTATTTTGATGAAAAATGCACTTTTGCCGTGGCCAAAGCTTGTTGGTGCCTTCCAACACAAACTCTTATCTGCAATGATCTCCACGCCGTGGGACATCTTTTGCATCATGCAGGATCCCGCTGGCATCTTTCTAGGGTGCATTTCTGCAGTCTTCGACTAACTGGGGACGCTTCTTTTGCACCCTCTCCTGGTTTGGCAGGGGCTCCTGTCCTTCCCAGAACTTCTTTCGACTTCTAGACTTGGTCCCCTTCCTTTGCAGGTCTTCAGGTCCAATAATCTAGCAGTTGTTCTTTGCAGACTTGGTTGGCTGCTGCAAAATCCTAAAAACAAGATGTAGTGTGTTTTCTGTGCTCGGGGGTGGGGTCGTTTACTTACCTTTACTGTATTCTTACTCTCCCAGTGATTCTGAACACACTACACTTGTCTGTGGGGGAATTCATGATTCACATTCCACTTTTTTAGTTTATGGTTTGTGTTGCCCCTAGAACTATTACTCCCATTGCATTCTATAGGATTTCCTACTATTTACATTGTTCTATGACTATTTACTTGTCTACTTTTGGTGTCTAGTGTATATATTGTATATAATACTTACCTCCAGAAGGAGTATTGTCTCTCAGATATTTTTGGTACTGTGTCACCCAAATAAATACCTTTATTTTTGGTAACACTGAGTATTGTCTTTACTTGTGTATAGGTACTGTGTAACTATAAGTGGTATTGCATGAGCTTTGCATGTCTCCTAGTTCAGCCTAAGCAGCTCTGCTATATCTACCTCTATCATCCTAAACTGCTAGAACACTACTACATTTCACTAATAAGGAATAACTGGACCTGGTATAAGGTGTATGTACATAAGGGACCCACTACAAACCAGGCCAGCCTCCTACAATAGTAAATTAGGTTGTGTATCCGTGAGCAGGTTGTAGATGTGGTGCTTGCTTTTTGAGAGTGATTGAGCATTTATGAGCAGGCAGTTTGGAAAATCTGTGTTTGTGGCGGTGTTGTTTTGGAGAAGGGTGAGCAGTATATTTTCAGATTGAAGCAGGTGCGTGGTTAGTTGTGATAACTGTGTGAGGGTCACAGTAGTCCTGTTTTTTAATATAGTGTTCCTCTTCCAGCAGGCTTCGGAGGCATTTTGTTGGGTCTGTGTGTGTTGGTGGTGGACTTGGTGGCTCAGAGAGACACAAAGAGTGTTCTTTTTTTGTAGAGTAGCCTTATTATGTAATAGACAAGAGGATGCAAAGTTGTTAAGAATGGCATGTTGTTTATTTTGTTTGCGTCTGTTTAGTGTGGCAGGAGTATAGGTTAGGGGTGGTGGAGGAGCATGTGGATCATAATGTAAGGCTCTACATTGTGCAATGGATGAGAGACGGGCAAATGAATGTTGCTGTGTTGGGGTGCCTGTTGTAGATGTTTGTGAAGAGTGAGAATGTAGGGGTACAGATTGGTCAGTATTTGTATTCTATGTGTAGTCATGAGGGTGGGAGTGGGCGTGACGGACATTATTATGAAAATTTGTGTTATTTTAATGTGCTGATGTGTGTAGTCTGTTTTGTTTTTGTGGAATAGTGAGAGGAGATTTTGATGTAGTGAATTTTTGTGAAGGATTTGTATATGAGTTAGTGCTGGTGAGTGGTATTAGAATATTATAGGGGGTGTTGATGTGTTTTGCAGATGAGCGTATGAGGTGTATAAGAAGGCATGGACGTGGTTCAGTGGCGTTTGTGTTAGTTTTGATCACTGGAAGAGGTAATATGTGTGTTGGAGTGTGAGGATTGTATGGTTGTGTGTAATTGGTGAAGAGAGGTGGAGGGTGTTTGTAGATTGCGTTTTGGAAGGCTAGGTTTAGGTATAGTCATGATAAAAGGCAATCTGACAGGAGCAAACCGAGGATATTGCTGTTTGTCTGAACAGGGAGTGTGTATCTGAATGGTTGAAAGTAATGTATAATGTGATTTTGTTTTGTGTGGGTGATGGCAGGTTAAGTTAGTGGGGATGGACAGAGTAGTGTTTGCTGTGAGAATGAAGGTGTTTTACTATTGTAGGTATGGTGGATATGTGTATAGGTGTAGTATATGGGATTTTGTGTTGATTGATGAGACATTTCAATCAGTATGAAGTCGTCAGTTTGTGGTGCAAGAGTTAAATGTCTTTGGTCATAATATGTTTTCATGTTGATGGATGTGTAGGGAGTAAGGTCCTTTCTGGAATATGGAAAATTGGGCAGCATTCCTGGCCCTAAGCCCGACCAGTGCTGAACGGGCCCAAACAGGCAAATGCAATTGTCCTCTCCTCCCTTAGCCTCAACGCCCGGTCTGAGACACCCTTAGCTCTAGGCTTAAATAGCCCTACTGGCCAATAGAAACCTAGACCTAACCCTAACCAATCAGATTTATAGACCTAAACCCCACAACCAATGGGAGACCCAACCCTATTCACCAATCATAGCCTTAGTCCTGACAACCAATCACAACCCCAACCCTAAAAACACGAACAAATAAGAATCCCAACCTAAGTACCAATCACAGCCCCAACCCTAAACGTATGAGCCAATGAGAATCCCAACCCTAGTACCAATCACAACCCCAACCCTAAAACCACAATCCAATAAGAATCCCAACCCTAATAACAATCACAACCCCAACCCTAAAAGCACAAAACAGTAGGAATCCCAACCCTAGTATCAATCACAGCCCCAACCCTAAAAGCAGGAATCAATAAGAATCCCCATCCTAATATGAATCCCAACCTCAATTTTTAAACATGAACCAATAGGAATTTCAAACATAGGACTAATCACAACACCAACCCTAATCCATAAAACAATAGAAATACCAATCCCAACAACTAATCCCAACAACATATGCAACAACCTATAGAAACTTATATAAGGGCCAAGTCAACTGAAGCCCAAGCCCCTGTGGGTAGGGAGGAGAGAGCTGCTGCTCTATTCAGAATCTCCTTGGATACAAACAGGCTAAATCCATACTTCCAAGCTAGCAGAGTCTACTTTCCAGGTAAGGGAGAAATTTTAAAAAAACTGAAATACTGCTTGTCGCGCACTCAGACATGCGGCTTTTTCAAGACAAGAACGGGTGATGCAGACAGTTTCTAAACACAATTTAAATCACAGAAACAGATTAAGCAGTCTCCTAAACACACTCTTGTTAGCCACTGAGGTGTATGTAGCCTTTTTACTTAAAAAAGAGGGGTGGGCTTTATGCAGTCTTTTATCACAAACTAGGAGGGAACTGTCATGGCAAAAAAACCAGCAGTTTAAAAAGGCCAAGCTGCCTAAAACACTGGGACCCATTGTGGAGCTGTGATTTGGCCCAAGATATTGAGGGGTCGAAACGTCGGAGGATATATCATAGTCTTGATTGGTTTCTGCATAGTATCTTTGGAGGATTGAAGCAATTGATTTAGACTCTCTGAGGATTTGGAATGGATTTAATGCAGCAAACAGAAAAGAACCAACTGACTGTTTTTAATGTTTCTTATATAGGTTTTTGATCCATTGGAATATGTATTATTATTCTTTCTATCTATCACAAGCACTTTTTCTCACACTACCTGTCCTTTGGTGTGTTGTTTTATCAGATGGGCTGTCCATATAGGATGAATATATTAAATTGATATTTATGTATAAGTAAATAAATGAATATTATATTTGTATGAATAAATAGTTTGTTTGTTTTCACCTGTGTTGTTTTATGATATATAAACTATTTGTTTTTCCCCCGTTAGGGCATTGTTGTATGTAATGAAACACTGGGAGCCTAGTAAACAAGCTCGGGTAGCAGTACACCTTTTAACAAATAACATGATTTCCCTGATACTCTGGCTGTGTGATTATCTCGGGTGAATAAACTTCCTTTGCGAGTTCACTAACAGATACATTTGGGCAAGTGAATACTGGGCTTCTGATTGGAGTTAGCAAAACAGGGCCCATTGGGCATGACATTCAGGTCATGCCAATTAGTTTCCAACACTAGACAAATGTGACCCTACCTGGTGAGTACTCTTCTATTATGAGCTAATAAACAGGAGTATTTGGATAGGTGTTCAATGGGCTTATATTTTGAAATGATGAGACAGAGAATCTTGGCCTTAGCAGTCATGTCACTCCCTCCACTTCATAAACTTGAGAAATGTCATCCCCCTAGGTGAGTACACTTCTTTTGATTTCCCAATCAAAAGTCTTTGGCGAAGAAAATTCTGGACTGATGTTTGGAGTGACAGTAAGTGAGCCTCCGGTGAGTTGTAGTCATGTAACTCCTTGCACTACACACACTGTATAAATGGTATCTCACAGGTGAGTACACTTCAATTGAGAGTTAAGGCACAGGGGTCATTGGACAAGAGAACATTATGTTGGTGTTTGGTTTTCTAGAAAGAGGGCTTCCTGGCATTGGCAGTCATGTAAGTCCCTCTTCTACACACACTGTACAAATGGTATCCTCCCAGGTGAGTACACTTCAATAGAGAGTTGAGACACAGGGGTCTTTTGAAGGGAGAACACTGGTCTGGTGTTTGGAGTTGGAAGAACAGTACATGCTGTGAGTTGCAGTCCTGTCACTCTCACTACTTGCCAATACTTGACTAAAGTTATCCCCCCCGGTGAGTAAGCTTTATTTAGGAATTGACAAACAGTGGTCTTTGGTGCAGAGAACTCTGTGCTTGTGTATGTAGTTACAGACACATGCCTGCTGTGAGTTGCAGTTATGTCACTCACTCTAGTACACACTAACTGAACAATGTTGCACCACTAGTGTTCACACTTCTCTTGAGATTTCAGTAACAGATGGATTTAAGCAAGTTAGCACTGTACTGCTGTTTGGAGTTACAGAAACAGTACTAGTTGGGAGTTGTAGTCATGTCAGTCCGTGAACGACACAGACTATACAAAGGTGAGTGCATTTCAATTGGGAGTTGACAAACAAGGGTATTTGGAGAAAAGGACTGAACTGGACTGGCTCAGTGGAGTAACAGTAACAGTGCTTGCTGGGACTTAGAGTCATGTCTGTCCCTGCAGCACACAGTACACAAATGCTATCATCCCCGGTTAGTCCACTTCTATTGGGAGTTGACAAAAAAGGTTAATTGAAGAAGAGGACACTGGGCTGGTTGAGTGGCATAACAGTAACAAATCCTCCCGGCCTTAGCAATCATATCAGTACCTGTACTACACATGGTATACAAATGTTATCCTCCCTTGTGAGTACACGTCAATTGGGAGCTCACAAACAAGGGTATTTGGAGAAGAGGACACTGGAGTGGCTGAATGGAGTTACAGTAACAGTGCTTGCTGGGACTTGGAGTCTTGTCAGTACCTGTACTACACAGTCTACAAATGTTATCCTCCTGAGTGAGTCCACTTCAAATGAGCATTGACAAACAAGGGTCATTGAAGAAGAGGATGTAGGAGGCTGGCCTGGCTTATAGTGGGTACCTTGTTGTACTTACGCCATGTGCCAGGTCCAGCTATCCCTTATTAGTAGAATAGAGGTGTTCTAGCAGCTTAGGCTGATAGAGGTAGCTATAGCAGAGCAGCTAATGCTGAACTAAGAGACATGCAAAGCTCCCACTATACCATTTATATCAATTAGCACTATATCATAAGAAATCACAATACTCAGAGTTACTAAAAATAAAGGTACTTTATTTTAGTGACAATATGCTAAAAGTATCTCAGAGGATATACTCCCTTAGGAGGTAAGTGATATACACAAAATATACACACACACAAACCAAATCAGGTAAGTAAACAGTTAGAATAGTAGTGCAAACACTGTAACACACAATAGAATGCAATAGGAGAATATAGGGCTGGGGGCAACACAAACCATATACTCCAAAAGTGGAATGCGAACCACGAATGGACCCCAGGCCTAGTGTAGTGTGTAGAGGGTCGCTGGGAGTGTAAAAAAACACTAAGGGTGTCCAATATACCCCACCCCAACACCCTGAAAAGTAGGAGTAAAGTTACCATACTACCCCAGAAAGACAGTAAATTCGAGATAGGGGATTCTGCAAGGACAACAACTGACTGCAAAACACTGAAGATGGATTCCTGGACCTGAGGACCTGTAAAGGAAGGGGGGCAAGTCCAAGAGTCACACAAGTGTCCTGGGGGGCAGGAGCCCACTAAACCACAGATGAAGGTGCAAAAGGGCTGCCTCTGGGTGGAAGAAGCCAAAGATTCTGCAACAACGGAAGGAGCCAGGAACTTCTCCTTTGGTCAGAAAATGTCCCACAGCGTGCTAAAGGATGCAGAGTTGTTTCCACGCAGAAAAAACACAAACAAGCCTTGCTAGCTACAAGAGACGCGGTTGAGGATTTTGGGTGCTGTCAGGGCCCGGAAAGGACTAGGAGGTCACCCCTTGGAGGAGCAGACAGAGGGGGCACTCAGCAACACAGAGAGCCTACGCACAAGCAGGCAGAACCCACAGAAGCACCGGAATAGGCACTTAGAAGATATGAGGATGACAGTCGACTCAGAACAACAAAAGAGGGTCCCACGAAGTCGGAGTCCAACTCAGCGAGTTGGGCAATGCAGGACAGAGTGCTGGGGACCTGGGCTAGGATGTGCACAAAGGAAGTCTTGCAAAAGTACACAGAAGCCCGAGCAGCTGCAGTTCACAAGGAACACAGGATTACTGTCTGGCGTGGGGAGGCAAGGACTTATCTCCACCAAATTTGGACAGAAGGGCTACTGGACTGTCATGAACACTTGGACCCAGCTCCTGTGTTCCAGGGACCATGCTAGCCAGGATGGGAGGGGACCCAGAGCACTGGTGATGCAGAAGTTTGGTGCCTGCGTTGGCAGGGGGAAGATTCCGTCGACCCACGGGAGATGTCTTCTTGGCTTCCAGTGCAGGGTGAAGGCAGACAGCCCTCAGAGCATGCACCACCAGGAAACAGTAGAGAAAGCTGGCAGGGTGAGGCACTACAATGTTGCTGGTAGTCTTCTTGCTACTTTGTTGGGGTTTTGCAAGCGTCCTGGAGCAGTCAGCGGTTGATCCTTGGCAGAAGTCGGAGAGGGAAGTGCAGAGGAACTCTGGTGAGCTCTTGCATTCGTTATCTGGTGAGAAACCCACAGAAGAGACCCTAAATAGCCCTCAGAGGAGGATTGGCTACAGAGAAAGGTAAGCACCTATCAGGAAGGGTCTTTGACGTCACCTGCTGACACTGGCCACTCAGAACTGTCCATTGTGCCCTCACACCTCTGCATCCAAGATGGCAGAGGTCTGGGACACACTGGAGGAGCTCTGGGCACCTCCCCTGGGAGGTGATGGTCAGGGGAGTGGTCACTCCCCTTTCCTTTGTCCAGTTTCACGCCAGAGCAGGGATGGGGGGATCCCTGAACCGGTGTAGACTGGCTTATGCAAGAAGGGCACCATCTGTGCCCTGCAAAGCATTTCCAGAGGCCAGGAGAGGCTACTCCTGTCAGGCCCTTCACACCTCTTTCCAAAGGGAGAGGGTGTAACACTCTCTCTCAGAGGAAATCTGTGAGAAAACAGGGCTGATTGCAGAGGCCCCCTAACTTTTTGCCCCCATTTTCCACTTTTTGTTGGTGTTTTCCTGACTCTGATGGTGCCCTGGGTACTGCTAACCAGTCCCAGGGCCTGTGCTCTGTGTAAAATGGATATGCAAATTAGGCTAATTATAATTGGCTAAGTCAACCTACCTATAAGTCCCTAGTATATGGTAGGGCATGCAGGTTTAGGGACCACAGCATAGGTAGTGCACCCATAGGTGCACTGCTGAGGTGCCCAGTATCATTTTAAAGGCAGTCCTGCCATGCTGGCTGCTTTTAAATTAAGGTTATATGCAAATTCGACTTTGTAATTAAAAGTAGTTCCTAAGTCTTAAACTACCTTATTTGTACATGTAAGTCACCCCTAAAGTGTGCCCTATGTGCCCCTAGGGCTGGGTGCCATGTAACTATAAGCAGGGACCTTATAAACATAGTTTTATAAGCCCTGGTGGGGTAAAAACAGCCAAATTCGTTTTTCCCTCATTGTAGTAAATGGCCTTCATAGGCTAGAATGGGGAGACTTTATTTACATTTTTAAAGTCTCCTTAAATGATGGATACCAAGAGTTTGGTATCAAATTGATTGTTGTAATAAATCCCACAACTTCCAGTTGTTGGATTTAATATAACTTGTTCAGGTAAAGAATTTTAAACTTTACCTGAAAAGTTGCCGATTTCAGCCCTGCATTGTTTTTGCTGCTGTGCTCTGATTGGCCAGCCTCTAGCAGCCTGACCAGGCTACCTTGATGAGGTGTGAAGTGGCCTGGCTTCACACAAAGGAATGTGCCTGTGGGAGGGAATCTCCCCTCAGCAGATGGTGAGGCAGGAAGGGGGAGGGCTGCCAAACTGGTCTTCAAAGGCAGAGAAGGACATTTGGAGCAACCAGCAACACCCCTTAATCCTACAATCCCCAAACAACTAGGTGCCCCCTTGATTAGATTAGGAGAGGGCAGGAGAGGGGTGTGTTTATGATTTTTAGCCACACCAGTGGGTGGGTTCAGCCAGATGTAACCTCCAAACATCAGATTCAGCCATGATGGATTTTTGGAGTATGCTGCCTCCTGGGATTGATTTTTGCCACACTTCCCAGGAAGTAGTCATCACAGGGGAAGGGACCCTGCACCTGATTGGAGAACCAGGACCCCCCTGCTTTTCACTCAGGAGCAAGGATAAAACTGGAAGACCTGCACCCACACCTCAGTTCCCTACGACATCCAACAAGGAAGAACTACAGAAGAAGAAGGACTGCCCTGCTGGACCCCTGGCCTGCACCTGGAACCTGCATTCAGAAGGACTGCACCAGCTGCACACTTGGGATTCACCACAAGAAGGACTTTGCCTGGCTTCAACTGGTTCAAGGATGGACTCCCTGTTTGCTACAGGTGAAAAATTGCTAACCAGAGTCCCCTGCACCAACTCCTGAAGAAAGCGACCAGCTGACCACTGTCCAGTGGCCAAAAAGGAGTTTACCCCAGGTGTATTCTGGGAGTTGTAGTCTGCACCCCCCAAGGACCACCTCAGAACTTCTGGACCCTTGGGGTGGGCTGTGGACCTCAAAAGAACCTTAAAAGGACATCTGGGAGAAGCCCCAGAAGTTTGGAGAAGTTTGGAGAACTTTTGTAAAAAAGCTCCATAGAGGGGCCGAGGCGGCAACTCTAGCTGGCTTGCTTCAACTGCGACCCGGCCTGATTTGCTGGTTTGTCCCGGTAAAGAAAATCTCAGAAAAAGAGACTAAGGGGGTCATTACAACCCTGGCAGATGGTGTTAAAGCTGCGGTAAGACCACAAACAGGCCGGCGTAAAAAAAGGGAATTATGACCGTGGCGGAAACCGCCAACAAAGACAGCCACTTTAACACTCTGACCGCCACGGCGGTACAGACAAGCAGCGCGGCGGTCACCGCCAACAGACAGGCGGGAGACAAAGTACCGCCCACAGTATCACAACCTACCAATCCGCCACCTTTTCCGGGGCAGATTCACCGTGGATAAAAACACAGCGGAAACAGCCATTTCAATGGGAAAACGCTCACCTCTACACACTCCACGAGGAACGAGGGCACCATGGAGCCGGAACTCCAAATACTCCCTGTGATAGTCTTCCTGCTTCTGTACGATCATCAGCAACGCCGGCGCCGAAGACAACAGTGAGTACTGCACCTACGACACAGGGGAGAGGGGAGGCAAAAGGCAGGGACACACACACGCAACACCCCCACCCCGACCCTCACCCACTAAAACACACACACCAATGCATATCCAAACATAACAGTAACAACCCCAAAACCCCCCGGAAGAATGCAAAGACAAAAGGAAATGAGTGCAACCATTGTAATGTAGCAAAATACAGTAACCAAATATATACAGATATATATACACATTCAACAAAATATACATCACGATTAGTAGTGCAGGTATGCACCATTCAATGTCCGTGGACCACTGCGCCCAAAATGCATGGGCGAGGCCCACATCAGATACCTGAGCAAAACGGAGAGAACACTGCAGGGGCATCAGATCGAAATACAACAGGCACCTCAGGGGGAAGGGAAGGGGGGGCACCTCAGCCGGATGACAGCACCACGCCAGATCCACGAGGGGTCTCCATGTCCATTGATGTGTCCTGGGGAGTGCAAAGCCACAATCTCTCAAGTCTCTACAGTGGGTGGGTTGCCCACTGTACCATCCTGGGGGGTGCAAAGCCACAGTCTCTCAAGTCTCTGCAGTGGGTGGGTTGCCCACTGTACCATCCTGGGGAGTGCAAAGCCACAGTCTCTCGAGTCTCTACAGTGGGTGGGTTGTCCACTGTACCATCCTGGGGAGTGCAAAGCCACAGTCTCTCAAGTCTCTACAGTGGGTGGTTTGCCCACTGCTTTATCCTGGGGAGTGCAAAGCCACAGTCTCTCAAGTGGATGACAGTCTCCAGTGGTTCTGGAGGGGGACTGGTGACCAGAGTGCTTCATCCTGTTAAGTACTGAGGTAGTGGATGCTGTTCTCCAGTGGTTCTGGAGGGGGACTGGTGCCCAGAGTGCTTCATCCTGTTAAGGACTGAGGTAGTGGATGCTGTTCTCCACTGGTTCTGGAGGAGGACAGTTCCGTCACTGCCCCTGCCGCACATGGGTTAGCGGTGCTTGAGTTGGCGGTGCTTGCCCTGTTCAGCAGTGCTTGCCCTGTTCAGCGGTGCATGCCATGGCGGTCTTTAACCTGTTCAGCAGAGCTGGACTTTGCAGTTTCTGACCTGTTCAGTCTTTGCCCTGTTCAGCGGTGCTGGACTTTGCAGTTTCTGACCTGTTCAGCTGTGCTTTCCATGGCGGTCTTTGCCCTGTTCAGCGGTGCTTGCCCTATACAGCGGTGCTTGACTTTGCTGTCTCTGACCTGTGCAGCGGTGTTTGCCATGGTGGTCCCTCATTGCCAAGCAGGGCTGTGGCTGCCAGGGCCCTCCTGGGCACTGACTCTGGCGGTGGTCTCCTGACCAGTGATGATGGGACTGCCCTCCTGGGCACTGACTCTGGCGGTGGTCTCCTGACCACTGATGATGGGACTGCCCTCCTGGGTACTGACTCTGGCGGTAGCCTCCTGGCCACTAACAATCGGGCTGGCAGTGGCCTTCTGAGCAGCGGGGATGATGGCGGCCTTCTCCGCCGTGCTGCTCTTCCCAGACTTTGGTGCTTTCTTCTGCCCCTTCCCCACCTTGGGAGGAGTCACAGTTGACTCAACACTCCCCCCGGTACCCTTGTGAGCGGCTTTGCCAGCTGGTGTCTTCCCCCATCCCATTGGGCACTGTCCAACTTCTGGTGCTTCACAGGGGGGGGACTGGCTGTGCTTTGGCTCCGTGTCACACTGGCTGCCCTGGTGCCCGGTGCACTCCACATACCTCTAACAGGCACCACTGGTACCGGAGATTTTTTGGCTGAGGTGCTAGCACGGGACCTATGCATTGGAGGGGGGGTGGGAAAGAGGTCAACGTTACTCAGGAAAAGTTTCTTAGGAACACTGGTACAGGTAGCTGGAGGGGGTCTGGGAGTGGAGGTAGATGAGGTGGTTGTAGGAGGTGTAACTTTTGATGATTTGGGTGCAGGTGCATGTTCTGGAGGCTGTCGTGAGGTGGATGGATGTTGGGTGTGTGTATGCCCGCGTTTCTGTACTTTGGGAGGGGGCGTCACAGACACACTGGGAGAGGACACAGGGGACCTGTAAATGGTAGTGGGGGTGGTGAGTGCAGGTGAGCGGGGTGTGGTGGTGGGTGTGCTTGTGCGGTTCCTAGTGGCTGTAGTGGTAGTGCATGCAGGTGAGAGTGTAGACGACACTGGGAGGGAGGAGGGAGATGAGGAGGAGGGGGATACAGTGGAGGCAGTGGATGTTGCTGTGTCTGTATGTGTGTGATGCTTGTGTGAGTGTCTGTGGGATGTGTGGTGCCTATGTTTGCCTGAGCTTCCCTTGTGTGTTGACGTGTGTGCAGGCTGGTCTGATGGTGTGCTTGGGATAGGCAGAGGTACAGGGGATTCGGTCTGGGTGGAGGAAGTTGGAGGGGGGAGCCTAGAGACAGGAACAATGGCTGCCATCAGTGCTGAGGCCAGAGATTGCAGGGTTCGATGATGGGCAGCCTGACCAGAATGAATGCCTTCCAGGAATGCATTAGTGTGTTGGGACTCCCTTTCTACACCCTGGATGGCATTCACAATGGTAGACTGCCCAACAGTGAGTGACCTGAGGAGGTCAATGGCCTCCTCACTGAAGTCAGCAGCAGTGACAGGGGCAGGGGCTGAGGTGCCTGGGGCGAAGGTGATGCCCACCCTCCTGGGTGAGTGGGCACGGGGCGAAGGCTGAGGGGCTGCTGGGAGGGCGGTGCTGGTAGGGGTGTGGCGGCTGTACCTGTAGAAGTGGGGGGCACAGATGTTGCCGCCACCACAAGGGAGCTCCCATCGGAGGACGAGTCGGTATCGCTCGTTGTTGATCCGGTGACCGCCGTGAAGCTCCCCTCGCCCTCCGTCCCACTGGTGCATTCAGAGTCCGTGGTGTGGCCCTCCATGGCCATGTGGGATGCAGCTCCCTCGTGGTCCGGTGCCACTCTACCTCCGCCTGATGATGCTGATGCACAAAAGAACAGGGAGAGCACAAAAGGGGGGGGGGGACAGAAGAAAGACAGGTTGAGTGCATGGCTTACCGCTACCGTTGGTGGACAATACAGACACAGCAGCCCCCTGCACTACGCTGCGCTGTTGGGCTCTACTGATGCAGTTCCTGGGATATGGCCTACATGGCTATGGTGGACATCAGCACACATAGATGACACCGGGGCATGTATTCCTGTACTTAGCACTCTACAGAGGTGGGGTGGAGTGCCACATGGTCTGCATTACGGAGGGGCCTAGCCCATGGAACTCGCCCGGCCTAGGGAAACCCATAGCCCTCCTCCCCCAACCAGACACCTTCACTGCACGCAAAGTACGCAGAATGATGTTGTACTCACACCCTGTGTCTGCTGTAATGCCCTCGAGCGCCCATCCAACTCAGAGTAGGCCACCGCCAGGATCCTGAACATCAGGGGGGTCATGGTGCGACGGGCACCCCTCCCACGTTGGGAGGCCATTCCCAGCTGAGCCTCCGCTGTATTCTTGCTCCAGCGGAAAATGTCCTCCCATCTTTTACGGCAGTGGGTGCTCCGTCTCTGGTGGACCCCCACGGTCCAAACGTCCTCGGCGATGGCACGCCAAATATCCTTCTTCTGTTGGGCGCTGACGTACATGACATGTGCAGGGGAAGAAGAGAAGTCATTACCAACTGCACCGTCGAAGTGAGTGGCCCCCATCCCTGCCCTTGCCATGTGGCACATGCATTCACAGTCCTTCATGCTCGCAGAACTGTGCCCCCTTCCTTCTTACAACCAGCCCTCTCCACACAGGCATAGCCCATACAACTTGCACCCTATGTACTCACCTGTTGGTCTGGAGGACCGTAGAGTAGCGTGTACTGGGGGAGGACCCCGTCCACAAGCTTCTCCAACTCCTGTGCAGTGAAGGCAGGGGCCCTTTCCCCAGACGCACGAGCCATTGTCTCTTCCAAACCGAGGTCACAGCAGCACTTGCAGTATAGGTCCTCTCCTGTAGAAGATCAGGTATCGAGTGATGCAAGAGATAGAAAATGGCGGTCACGTCCGCGGGGGTGACGTCCGTGGCAGTGCGTATCATCACCGCCGGCGCACTTCGTCATTGGCTCCTGGGACCCATAGGGTCCAATGTTAACCAATGCAGCATTGCGCAGCGGTCTTCGACCGCCTACCGCGACGGTGTACAACGCCAGCGCAGTTACCTCACATCCCATTGTCCCAGTTTAGAGGTCAGGCAGCCGCCATTTCAGGGGCCCACATGGCTTCATTTTCAACTGCGTCACACATACCTAGGCCTGGACTCACCACACTTACAGACAACTTTTTGGATTATGTTTCGTGTTCTGTGTAGCTGTGGGTACACACCTCTGAGTTGCTTGACTCTGTGGTCGCTGTTGTCCTTCCTAGGCACCGTCAGCTGGGAAATGTGAGGAGATGGCGGAATCCTCTGGTGTACCGACCGCTGGTGGACCTGTTGACAATGGAGGAGCGACATTTAATCATCACCTACAGGTTTGACTGTGCCACAATCCAGGAACTCTGTACCCAGTTGGAGCCTCACCTGATGTCAGCAATCCGCCATCCCACAGGAATCCCCCCTCAAGTGCAGGTGCTATCAGTGCTCCATTTCCTTGCAAGTGGGTCTTTTTAAACAACTGTGGCCATGGCATCAGGGATGTCCCAGCCTATGTTTTCCAACATGTTGTTCAGAGTGTTGTCTGCCCTGCTGAAACACACGAGGAGCTACATCGTTTTCCCTCAGGTGGAGGATTTGGCTACTGTTAAAGGTGACTTCTATGCCCTTGGACATATCCCTAACATCATAGGTGCTATTGATGGGACCCATGTAGCTCTGGTCCCCCCACCACAGGAGTGAACAGGTGTACAGGAACCGGAGGAGTTATCATTCGATGAATGTACAGATGGTATGTTTGGTAGACCAGTACATTTCCCAGGTAAATGCTATGTTCCCTGGCTCTGTGCATGACGCCTACATCCTGCGGAATAGCAGCATCCCTTATCTGATGGGTCAAATCCAGAGGCACCGGGTGTGGTTATTAGGGGACTCTGGTTACCCCAACCTCTCATGGTTATTGACCCCAGTGAGGAATCCCAGGACCAGGGCTGAGGAACGCTACAATGAGGCCCATGGGTGGACTAGGAGGGTGATCAAACGCACCTTCAGCCTCCTGAAGGCCAGGTTCAGGTGCCTCCATATGACAGGTGGATCCCTATTCTACTCACCAAGGAAGGTGTGCCAGATCATTATCGCCTGCTGTATGCTTCACAATCTTGCTTTGCAACGCCAGGTGCCTTTTCTCCAGGAGGATGGTCCAGATGACGGTGTTGTGGCAGCTGTGGAGCCTGTGGACAGTGATGAGGAGGAAGCAGAGGAAGAAGACATTGACATCAGGGACTCAGTCATCCAGCAATATTTCCAGTGACACACAGGTGAGAACACTTTCTTGCCTAC
This sequence comes from Pleurodeles waltl, assembly GCF_031143425.1. Taxonomy (NCBI): domain Eukaryota; kingdom Metazoa; phylum Chordata; class Amphibia; order Caudata; family Salamandridae; genus Pleurodeles; species Pleurodeles waltl. Next base: position 1,196,523 of record NW_027150401.1, on the reverse strand, counting down.
TACAAGTACTTTCACACTTCTACCTTTATCCTGTCTGTCAATTTCAAGCAGTATTTGGTAACTGAGTTGTACATTTCCATTACGGTTTCACAGGTGTGGTTACCAACGTGTGTCATCTGCTTGCATCCTTCATGGACTTGTGATGTGTGACATAGGTATGTTGACATTACTATTGAGAACAGATTTTGTCACTGTCATAGCTAATACACATTTTCAAAATCACAGTGCTTCGAGGATGTTTATTAAAGTGCTAATTATTGGAGGGGGTGGTAAAATGGTGAATCTATTAGTCTCACAGGTGCATTGCCCATATGGGCATAGGAAGTGGAGCTGGGGCAGTTCCAATATGGACAGGGTTACAAAGTGGGACAGTGGGATGACAATCAGGGTGGTCTCATTTCTTGGCGGGGGTCTTGCCATCATGCTCTGTCCTGTTCCTGGATCTCAGGGACCGCTTGCGGGGTGATTCTCCGTCTGCAGGGGGTGGGGTGCTTTTGTGGTGGTCCTGTGGTGGGGCGTCCTGTCCACTAGCGCCGGCGGAGGTGGTGGGCAGTTCATCGTCCATGCTAGTGTCAGGGGCCCCTTGGAGTGCCACAGTGTCCCTCATGGTGTTCTGTATGTCCTTCAGCACCCCTACAATGGTGCCCAGGGCGGAGCTGATGGTTCACAGTCCCTCCCTGAACCCCAAATACTGTTCCTCCTGCAGGCGCTGGGTCTCCTGAAACTTGGCCAAGACCTTAGCCATCGTCTCCTGGGAGTGGTGGTATGCTCCCATGATGGAGGAGAGGGCCTCGTGGAGAGTGGGTTCCCTTGGCCTGTCCGCCCCCTGTTGCACAGCAGCCCTCCCAGTTCCCCTGTGTTCCTGGGCCTCCGTCCCCTGGACCGTGTGCCCACTACCACTGCCCCCATGTCCCTGTTGCTGTTGGGGTGGTGGGCTATCCTGGGTTCCCTGTAGTGGTAGACACACAGCTGATTGACGTGTCCTGGGGACGGAGGTATGGGCCCACTGGGTGGGTGCTGTACTGGTGTTTCCAGGGGGTGGAAGGTCAGTGTTGGGCTGTGCATGTGTGGGGGGAACCGACTGTCCAGAGGCCCATGATGGTCCGGGCTAGTCATCTGGATCCAGTTGGCCAGAGCTGCTGTCATCACTGTGGGCCTCTTCTGTGGGTGGGGTAGAGATGTCTGGACCCTCCTATCTGGTGACGTTAGGTAGTGGTCCTGCAGGGGTTTAAAAGCATGATTATTGCATCTGTGTGTGTCATGGTGTGCAATGGGTGGGTGAGTGTGCACCCCAGTGCTAGCATTCCTGTGTGGGGGCTTGTTTGATGATGGTTAGGGGGTGTTATGGGTATGTGCAGTGGGCATGCTTTAGTGAGGTGTGACCATGCTTTGTTGTGTCATGCAGGGCTTGGTGTTGGGATGGGTGGTTTGTCTTATTAGTACATTAGTGAGGAGTTGGAGTGATAGGGGAGGGGGTGAGGGTGGGGGTGTGTGATAGCATGCAGGTAGGGTGGGGGATATGATAGTTAAGATTTGACTTACCAGTGTCCATTCCTCCACCGACTCCTCCGAGGCCCACAGGATGCATAATGGTCAAGACCTGTTCCTCCCATGTTGTTAGTTGTGGGGGAGGAGGTGGGGGTCCGCTGAACCGCGATGTTGTGCCTGGAGACCACGGAACGCTCCTTCCCCCGTAGGTCGTTCCACCTCTTCCTGATGTCCTCCCGATTTCTTGGGTGCTGTCCCACTGCGTTGACCCTGTCCACGATTCTTTGCCATAGCTCCATCTTCCTAGCTATGGAGGTGTGCTGCACCTGTGATCCAAATAGCTGTGGCTCTACCCGTACGATTTCCTCCACCATGACCCTGAGCTCCTCCTCCGAAAACCTGGTGTGTCTTTGCCGGTGGGGTGGTGTAGGTGATGTGTGGGGTGGTGTATGTGGTAATGAGTGTGGTGATGTGTAGTGGTGTGGGGTGTTTTGTGCGTGGATGTTGTGTGTGTGATGGTGTTGTGTGCCTCTGTGTGGTGGGGTTGTCTATGCTGTGCTCTCTCTCTTGCCTTCGTCTATAATTTTTGGTCATAGGGGTTTGTGGGTGATGTGGGTGTGTGTTTTATATTGTGTTGGGTGTGTGGGAGTGGTGTTTGTATGTGTATCAGGTGTGTGTATTTGGAATTGTCCAATGTGGCGGTGTTTTGGAGATGTGTGTGTATTTTGAGCGCGGCTATGTGTACCGCCAATGGAATACCGCGTTTGAAAGACCGCTGCGTGGATTCGTGGGTCGTGATAGCATGGGCGTGTTTATTGTTGGCGTGACGGTGAAGGTTTTGTTTTCGCCAGTTTACCACTGACCTTTGGTGTGACGGACTTGTGTGGGTGTCTGGATTTCGGCAGATTCCGAGATGTGGGTCATAATAGCTGTGGCGGAATTCCGCGGCCACGGCGGTGTATTGGCGGACTTCTGCACGGCGGTAAGCGGCTTTTACCGCCAATGTTGTAATGACCCCCCTAAGTCCGAAGGTAAAAAGTTGACCGGGACCTTCCAGCCAGCGTATCCAAGGAGGGCTCCAGGGACGTCGGATCAAGATCCAGGTTTACCCCGGTCGAAGGATTTTCACCTCGAAAAAGAGACTAAGGGGGTGATTCTGAATCTGGCGGGCGGCGGTTGCCGCCCGCCAGGCGGGAACCGCCATTTGGCCGCCACGCGGCCAAAATAGCGCTGCCCCAATTCCAACCTTCCCGCTGGGTCAGCTGGCGCTAACCAAGTTAGCGCCCGCCGGCCCAGCGGGAATGAGGGCCGCAACACAGGAGCCGGCTCCGAATGGAGCCGGCGGTGTTGCGGCAGTGCGACGGGTGCAGTTGCACCCGTCGCGCTTTTCACTGTCTGCTAGGCAGACAGTGAAAAGCTTCATGGGGCCCTGTTAGGGGGCCCCTGCACTGCCCATGTCAGTGGCATGGGCAGTGCAGGGGCCCCCAGGGGCCCCAGGACACCCCTTACCGCCAGCCTCTTCCTGGCGGTGAAAACCGCCAGAAACAGGCTGGTGGTAAGGGGGTCAGAATCCCCAGGGCAGCGCTGCTTGCAGCACTGTCCTGGCGGATTCACCCAGCCGGGGCAAAAACGGCGGGAAACCGCCGGCCCCGGTTTTCTGACCGCGGCTTTACCGCCACGGTCAGAATGGGCTTGGAAGCACCGCCAGCCTGTTGGCGGTGCTTCCGTCATTCACCCCCTAAGTGCGAAGGTAAAAATCTCCACGAGGATTCTCGCATCACGTATCCGGAGAAGGGCTCCAGGAGGTCGGATTGGACTGGCAGGTTCGTCCCCCTGAAGAAAATCTTCGAAGAAGAGACTAAGGGGGTCATTTTGACCTCGGCGGTCTTTTTTAAAGACCGCCGAGGGACCGCCGTGCGGAAGACCGCCAGTGGTGGCGGTTTGCCGCTCGCCCTATTATGACCGTTGGCAGCTCTCCGTCCTTTTAAAGACGGAGAGCCGCCAGCAGCCATACTGGCGGGAGGCGGGGAAGTGGAGGTTGCTCCACCTCCACCGCCACGCCAACAGAACACCGCCCAGCGAATCACGTCCTGTGATTCGCCGTGGCGGTGTTCTGTTGGCAGTGTGGTGTCGGCGGAGCTGCCCCCATGGCTCCCGTCCCCTCCCGGAGGATCGTCTGACCCAGTAAGTCGATCGTCCGTGAGAGGAGGGGGGGTGGGGGGGTGTTGTGTGTTGTGTGGGTGTATGGGGGTGTGCGTGTGTGTATGTAGAGGGGGTGTGGGAGTGCGTGTATGCTTGCGGGGGTGTTGTGTGTATGGGAATTAGTGCGTGTATGTCTGTGGGTATGTCTGTATGGATGTGTGCGTGCATGTTTAATATGGGTGTGCGTGTCTGACTGTGTGTGTGGATGTAGGCATGTATGTCGGCGTGTGTGTAAGTGTGTAGGTGGTGCATGCGTGCGTGTCGTGTGGGTATGGGGGATGTGATGTTGGGGGTCGGGGTGGGGAGGTGGCCCTGACACCTTTGGGGGGTGGCAGGGGTGGTGGGGGGGTAGGGGAGGGAGTCAGGGTGGGGGTGGGGGTGGGGGAGACCACTATCAGTGCCAGGGAAGGATTTCCCTGGCACTGATAGTGCTTACCGCCATGGATTTAATGGCGGTTCATACCGCTGGAAATCCACGGAGGAAAGCTGGTTCCAAATACCGCCGGCGGTCTAGTGACGGCCGCCGGGCTGGAGACCCAGGTCTCCAGCCCAGCGGTCGTCTCCGCCCTGGCGGGTGGAACGGAGAACCGGCGGATGATCATGGCGGTAACCGCCATGGTCATAATTCCACAAAGTAAGACCGCCAGCCTGTTGGCGGTCTTACCGCTGCTTCTCCGCCTTCTGCCAGGGTCATAATGACCCCCTAAGTGTGAAGGTAAACTGTTAACCGAGGCCTCCCACGGCCTGTAGCTGAGCAGGGCTCCATTGCGGTAGGCCTTAAACTTTGACTTTGCCCCGGTCGAGGTGCAACCAGATGACCCGATTGGCACTTTTTGTTTCTAGGCGCTAAAAAAAAAATAATTCTTTAAAAATTCATATCTCCGGTTCCCCTTATCCGATTTGATTAGTTTTGGTGTCATTTTAAGGATAAAAATATAATCTATTGTTATAAATTGGTTTCGGATTTTTAAACTGTTTCCTGTGTTTTATTTAATTACTGTTTTGTGATATTTGAATGCTTTACACTCTGTCTCCTGAGTTAAGCCTTGACGCTCGTTGCCAAGCTACCAAGGGTTGAGCTGGGTTTAATTTACTGAGACCTAACTGGACCTTAGTGGAGGTTAGTGGCCTATTGCTAAGTGTAGGTACCTACCTGCCCTTACCAATAACCCATTTTCCAACATTTTTGGTGGCAGCAGTGGGATCCTGTACTTGTGTTCAGTATCACGTTATAGTTTTAAGTAAAACAAATTAAAAATCCTTTAAATTGTCCTAGTGCAAAAATTGTTTTTAATTTTTAATTTGGATTAATTTCAATTATTGCATTTTTGTGATTTTTCTAAATTCTTGTTTCCAATTTTTGCAAAAAGTTTTTGTTGACACAAAACTAGGAAACCATGGAGCTTGATCTGGCCAGCCTACTCACACTGACAGTAGTCCAGCTTAGGGGGTTGTGTACTGAAAGAGGGTTGCCTGCAACCAGTGACCTCAGGAAGCATGTCCTGATCAAATCTCTGACAGCATGGGCTGACGCCCAAGAGGTAGACTCAGAAGAAGTTCCAGAGGTGGGAGAAGTAGGGGAGGATGCTAGCTCCGACCACTCAGGGGAGGGAGGGTGTTAGAAATGGGGTTTTTGGTTGGCAGTCAGGTTGCCCTCCGTCCAAGCAAGAACCCTCACTCTAGTCAGGGTAAGTCAAACACAATCCAAAATCAGCCTGTGCTCACCCTCCGGTAGCTTGGCGCGAGCAGTCAGGCTTAACTTAGAAGGCAATGTGTAAAGCATTTGTGCAATAAATCATACAACACCATAGCATAACACCACAAAAATACACCAAAGAGTGTTTAGAAAAATATGTAATATTTATCTGGGTATCTTCAGGTCAAAACGATCAAAGTTGCAATATGAATTTGTAAAGATATCACTAAAAAGTGATAGAAAGCGTCTTAAGTCTTTAGAAAGTAAACAGAGTCTCTTTCAAACACAAAGTACCTGGTTTCTGGCGGAAAATCTCCTCAGAGGGCCACAAAGGAAGAGGTGCTTGGAAAAAGGGTGTGTGCGTCGATTTCTTCCCAGCACACACGGACTTGCGTCGTTATTTTCCACGCGGGGAAGTCGGCGTCGTTTTCGGGCGCGCGGACAGTCTCTTTCTGTGGATCGCGGGGATTACCAGATGTCCCGGGTCTGTGTGTGGATTTTCCTGCTTGTTCTCTGGCTGCGCGTCGGTCTGCGGGGCTGTGCGTCGAAATTACGATCTCACGGCAGGAGTCGCGTCGATTTCTCCTCTAGACTTCGATCTGCGGGGCTGCGCGTTGAAATTACGATCTCACGGCAGGTGTTGCGTCGATTTCTCCTCTAGAGGTCGGGCGGCGTTGTCCTTGCGAGGCCGTGCGTTGGATCTTCGATCGTCCCAAGAGCGTTGCGTCGATCAGCGTCGGAGTGCGGCGTTTTTCTCGCCGTGAAACAAGCTGTGCGTCGAAATTTTCGGCGCACAGAGCGTCCAAGTAAAAGAGAGAAGTCTTTTTGGTCCTGAGACTTCAAGGAACAGGAGGCAAGCTCTATCCAAGCCCTTGGAGAGCACTTTTACAGCCAGAGGAGAGTTCAGCAAGGCAGCAGGCCAACAGCAAGGCAGCAGTCCTTTGTAGAAAAGCAGACAGGTGAGTCCTTTGAGCAGCCAGGCAGTTCAGCAAGGCAGCAGGCCAACAGCAAGGCAGCAGTCCTTTGTAGAAAAGCAGACAGGTGAGTCCTTTGAGCAGCCAGGCAGTTCCTCTTGGCAGGATGTAGTTTCTGGTTCAGGTTTCTTCTCCAGCAAGTGTCTGATGAGGTAGGGCAGAGGCCCTGTTTTATACTAAGTTGTGCCTTTGAAGTGGGGGTGACTTCAAAGAGTCTCTAAGAAATGCACCAAGCCCCCTTTCAGTTCAATCCTGTCTGCTAGAGTCCCAGTAGGGGGTGTGGCAGTCCTTTGTGTGAGGGCAGGCCCTCCACCCTCCCAGCCCAGGAAGACCCATTCAAAATGCAGATATATGCAAGTGAGGCTGAGTACCCTGTGTTTGGGGTGTGTCTGAGTGAATGCACAAGGAGCTGTCAACTAAACCTAGCCAGACGTGGATTGAAGGGCACAACAAGATTTTAGTGCAAAGAAATGCTCACTTTCTAAAAGTGGCATTTCTAGAATAGTAATATTAAATCCGACTTCACCAGTCAGCAGGATTTTGTATTACCATTCTGGCCATACTAAATATGACCTTCCTGCTCCTTTCAGATCAGCAGCTGCCACTTCAACAGTGTATGAGGGCAGCCCCAATGTTAGCCTATGAAGGGAGCAGGCCTCACAGTAGTGTAAAAACAAATTTAGGAGTTTTACACTACTAGGACATATAACTACCCAGGTACATGTCCTGCCTTTTACCTACACAGCACCCTGCTCTAGGGGTTACCTAGGGCACACATTAGGGATGATTTACATGAAGTAAAAGGGGAGTTCTAGGCTTGGCAAGTACTTTTAAATGCCAAGTCGAAGTGGCAGTGAAACTGCACACACAGGCCTTGCAATGGCAGGCCTGAGACAGGGTTAAGGGGCTACTGAGGTGGGTGGCACAACCAGTGCTGCAGGCCCACTAGTAGCATTTAATCTACCTGCCCTAGGCACATGTAGTGTACTCTACCAGGGACTTACAAGTAAATTAAATAGTCAATCATGGATAAACCAATCAGTAGTACAATTTACCCAGAGAGCATATGCACTTTAGCACTGGTTAGCAGTGGTAAAGTGCCCGGAGGTCAAAAGCCAACAACAACAGGTCAGAAAAAATAGGAGGAAGGAGGCAAAAAGTTTGGGGATGTCCCTGTCAAAAAGCCAGGTCCAACAAAGGGCATATGAGCCTAAGTGAGGATGAGGAAGACCGGTCCTCATTACATACAGTCACTAGGGGCAGTCCCAAAGCTAGTTGGGGGAAGGGGGTCTCTTCAGGAGGAGAGAACCTGTCCCTCCGAGAAAGAGAGCTGGAGGCCCAGCTAGCATTTATAGCTTTGGAAGCACAGAAGCTGGCCCTAGAAAAGAAAAAGTGGCCAAAGAGCGAGAAAAGAGATGGTGGCAGCGACAGAGAAGTTGAGGTGTCCATGGGTGGGGGGTTTTGCCCCAGATTACCCAAGGGGGTGGTTCCTGCTTATGTAGAGGGGGATGATATAGACAAGTGGTTGGAGGCCCTTTAGAGGGCACTCCAAATGAGAAGGGTTAGGCCTCAATACTGGGGTTCACTTTTGTGGGAGTTGGTCCCCAACTCAGGGAGGGATAGGCTTCTGACCTTAAGGGGGGAGGAGGCAGATTCATACCCTAGTATGAAGAGGTACTTAGCCAAGAAGTTTGGTCTGACCCCAGAGCAGTATAGAATGAAGTTCAGGGACACCCAGAAGGTCAGTACCCAGTCTTGGGTTGACTTTGTAGACACCTCACATAAGGCACTAGAGGGCTGGATTATTGGTAACAAAGTAAATACTTATGAGGGTTTATACAATCTGATCATGAGAGAGCACATCTTGACCAATTGTACCCAAGAAAGGTTACGCCAGCATCTAGTGGACTCTAAGCTGACCAATCCTAGAGAGCTAGGGGAGGCAGCTGATAAGTGGTTGAGAACCAGGGTGGTTGTCAAGTCCCAGGGGGGAGACTCCACGAAGGGGGGCTCAGGTCCCCAAAAACCCAAGGAGGGAGGTGGTAAGACCACCACAGAAATTCCCTCTGTACCCCAGAACTCTAAGAAGGAAGAGAATAAATCCCACTCCCACTCTGACAAGCAGAGACAGGGAGACCCAGGGTTAAAAAAGCTCTTGGACAGTAAGGCTTGCTCTGACTGTCAGCAGACAGGTCATTTCAGAGATGCAGCCTGTCCAAAGAAGGTGGTTAGCACTGGGCTGTCCAGTGTAGCCAGGGAGGAGGACTCCTCAGATGATGAATTCCTCCTAGCATTGAGCTGGGAGACAGGACCAGATGGTAAGCTAGTGATCCCTGAGGGTGGGAGTAGACACTTCCACCCCATTCAGGTGAATGGGATCCCTACCACTGGCCTGAGAGACACCTGTGCCAGTCACACTATGGTGAGTGACCGGTTAGTGGCCCCAGACATGTATGTCCCAGGAGAGACCAGAAAAGTCAGGATAGCCACATGGGATGTCACTTCCAAACCTGTAGCCACAGTGCCCCTAGAGAGGAAGGGTATCCTTGACTGGTTTAGGGTGGTAGTCAGTGCTAACCTCCCCTAGATTGTATCCTGGGCAATGACCTCCCAGAAGGAGTCTGGTCCCAGATGGGGCGGTCGCCCAGGGTGCCCCCCCATCCCAAAGTCCTAGGGAGTCAGTCCCTACAGTTAGGAGACAGGGGTCCCCAAGAAAAGGAAAGAAGAAAAGGAAGGATAGGCCACTCTTAAAGAGAGTTCCAGGGAGCCAAAGGCCTTCTGCCCCAGTAGGGGGGGAGCCCAGAGTTGGCACTGGTGAGGCTTCACTTGACCCCAAGGAAGTCCTGAGTAGTCAGGGTATTGCCCCTGCACTGACAGAAGGGAGAGTGGCGGGAGGGTGTCTGCCACAGGAGGTGGTAGCCCCCCACTCTAGACAGCAAGAGTGGTGCCAGGACCCCACAGTTGACTCTAGCTTAGGGTGTGGTTCTGGGTACTGACAGCTGGTCAGTAGCCTCTGCTGGGTGCTAGCCAAAGAGGTCAGCCTTCCTGGCAGCACTGCACTTGGCCTGGGAGGCAGACCCCAGGACCAAAGGCAAAGTAGGCCCCCTGACCCTGTTGGTCATGGTGGGGTTGCTCAAGTGCTGGGTGACCTCTTTGGGTAACCTAGGTGTTGCCCTAGCAAAGTTAGGAGTAGGGCAGGTGGGCACCTCACTACCCAAGTTGGCAGAGATAGAGGAGGAGGACCCCCTAGAGGGAAGTTTCAGTTTGAGATGGGCCCTTTCACTGTTGGGATGGCTTCACTACCCAGAGGGAGTGACCATGGCAGGAGGATGTAATGCAGAGTAGGCCCTGCAAAGGGACAGCCAGTTTTCTTCACTGTCTTCCTCGCCTAACAAGCCAGGAAGACTCTCCCAGGGTTGGGCTGAGTCTCCTGGGCGTGTGGGCTGGGGTGGTGGGGCTTGTGTGAGAAAACAGTGCTGATTGCAGAGGCCCTCTAACTTTTTGCCCCCATTTTCCACTTTTTGCTGGTGTTTTCCTGACTCTGATGGTGCCCTGGGTACTGCTAACCAGTCCCAGGGCCTGTGCTCTGTGTAAAATGGATAGGCAAATTAGGCTAATTATAATTGGATAAGTCAACCTAATTATAAGTCCCTAGTATATGGTAGGGCATGTAGGTTTAGGGACCACAGCATAGGTAGTGCACCCATAGGTGCACTGCTGAGGTGGCCAGTGTCATTTTAAAGGCAGGCCTGCCTTGCTGGCTGCTTTTAAATTAAAGTTATATGCAAATTTGACATTGGAATTAAAAGTAGTTCCAAAGTCTTAAACTACCTTATTTTTACATATAAGTCATCCCTAAGGTGCGCCATATGTGCCCCTAGGGCTGGGTGCAATGTAACTATAAGCAGGGACCTTATAAAAATAGTTTTATAAGCTCTGGTGAGGTACAAACAGCCAAATTCGTTTTTCCCTCATTGTAGTAAATGGCCTTCATAGGCTAGAATGGGGAGACTTTATTTTAATTTTTAAAGTCTCCTTAAATGATGGATACCAAGAGTTTGGTATCAAATTGATTGTTGTAATAAATCCCACAACTTCCAGTTGTGGGATTTAATATAACTTGTTCAGGTAAAGAGTTTTAAACTTTACCTGAAAAGTTGCCGATTTCAGCCCTGCATTGTTTTTGCTGCTGTGCTCTGATTGACCAGCCTCTAGCAGCCTGGCCAGTCTACCTTGATGAGGTGTGAAGTGGCCTGGCTTCACACAAAGGAATGTGCCTGTGGGAGGGAATCTCCACTCAGCAAGATGGTGAGGCAGGAAGGGGGAGGGCTGACAAACTGGTCTTCAAAGGCAGAGAAGGACATTTGGAGCAACCAGCAACACCCCCACATCCTGCAACCCCAGACAACTAGGTGCCCCCTTGATTATATTAGGAGAGGGCAGGAGAGGGGTGTGTTTATGATTTTTAGCCACACCAGTGGGTGGGCTCAGCCAGATGTAACCTCCAAAAATCAGATTCAGCCATGATGGATTTTTGGAGAATGCTGCCTCCTGGGATTGATTTTTGCCACACTTCCCAGGAAGTGGCCATCACAGGGGAAGGGACAGTGCACCTGATTGGAGAACCAGGACCCCCCTGCTTTTCACCCAGGAGCAAGGATAAAACTGGCAGACCTGCACCCACACCTCAGTTCCCTACCACATCCAACAAGGAAGAACTACAGAAGACCCCTGGCCTGCACCTGGAACCTGCATTCAGAAGGACTGCACCAGCTGCACACTTGGGCTTCACCACAAGAAGGACTTTGCCTGGCTTCAACTGGTTCAAGGAGGGACTCCCTGTTTGCTACAGGTGAAAAATTGCTAACCAGATTCCCCTGCACCAACTCCTGAAGAAAGCGACCAGCTGACCACTGTCCAGTGGCCAAAAAGGAGTTTGTGCCAGGTGCATTCTGGGAGTTGTAGTCCTGCACCCCCCAAGGACCATCTCAGAACTTCTGGACCCTTGGGGTGAGCTGTGGACCTCAAAAGAACCTTAAAAGGACATGTGGGAGAAGCCCCAGAAGTTTGGAGAACTTTTGTAAAAAAGCTCCATAGAGGTACTGACCCGCCGCTGAAACTCTAGCTGGCTTGCCTCAACCGCGACCCGGCCTGATTTGCTGGTTCGTCCCGGTAAAGAAAATCTCCGAAAAAGAGACTAAGTCCGAAGGTAAAAAGTTGACCTGGACCTTCCAGCCAGCGTATACAGGGAGGGCTCCTGGGACGTCGGATCAAGATCCAGGTTTACCCCGGTCGAATGATTTTCACCTCGAAAAAGAGACTATGTCCGAAGGTAAAAATCTCCACCGAGGATTCCCGCATCGCGCATCCGGAGAAGGGCTCCAGGAGGTCGGATTGGACTGGCAGGTTTGTCCCACTGAAGAAAATCTTCAAAAAAGAGACTAAGGGGGTCATTACAACATTGGCAGTAAAAGCCGCTTACCGCCGTGCAGAAGACCGTCAATACACCGTCGCGGAATTCCACCACAGCTATTCTGACCCACATCTCGGAATCCGCCGAAATTCAGACACCCACACAACTCCGCCACACCAAAGGTCAGTGATAAACTGGCGAAAACAAAACCTCCACCGTCACGCCAACAGAAACACGCCCAAGCTATTACGACCCACGAATCCACGCGGCGGTCTTTCAACCGCAGTATTCCATTGGTGGTACACAACGCTGCGCTCAAAATACACACATATCTCCAAAACACCGCCACATTGGACAATTCGAATTACACACACCTGATACACATACAAACACCACTCCCACAGACCCATTACAATATAAAACACACACCCACATCACCCAGAAACCCCTACGACCAAAAATTATAGACAAAGCACACCTCCATTGCAAGAAAGATGGATCTATGGCGAAGAATAGTGGACAGGATCAACGCAGTGGGACAGCACCCAAGAAATCGGGAGGACATCAGGAAGAGGTGGAACGACCTACGGGGGAAGGTGCGTTCCGTGGTCTCCAGGCACAACATCGCGGTTCAGCGGACTGGCGGCGGACCCCCACCTCCTCCCCCACAACTAACAACATGGGAGGAGCAGGTCTTGACCATTATGCATCCTGAGGGCCTCGGAGGAGTCGGTGGAGGAATGGACACTGGTAAGTCAAATCTTAACTATCATATCCCCCACCCTACCTGCATGCTATCACACACCCCCAACCTCACCCCCTCCCCTATCACTCCAACTCCTCACTAATGTACTACTAACACAAACCACCCATCCCAACACCAAGCCCTGCATGACACAACAAAGCTTGGACACCCATCACTAAAGCATGCCCACTGCACATACCCATAACACCCCTAACCATCATCACACAAGCCCCCACACAGGAATGCTAGCACTGGGGTACAAGTTCACCCACCCATTGCACACCATGACACACACAGATGCAATGATCATCCTTTTACACCCCTGCAGGACCACTACCTAACGTCACCAGAGAGGAGGGTCCAGACATCTCTACCCCACCCACAGAAGAGGCCCACAGTGATGACAGCAGCTCTGGCCAACTGGATCCAGATGACCAGGCCGGACCATCGTGGGCCTCGGGACAGTCGGTTCCCCTCGCACAGGCACAGCCCAACACTGACCTTCCACCCTCTGGAAACACCAGTACAGCACCCACCCAGCGGGCCCATACCTCCATCCCCAGGACACGTCAATCAGCTGTGTGTCCACCACTACAGGGAACCCAGGATATCCCCCCACCCCAACAACAACAGGGACCTGGGGGCAGTGGTAGTGGGAACACGGTCCAGGGGACGGAGGCCCAGGAACACAGGGGAACTGGGAGGGCTGCTGTGCGACAGGGGGCGGACAGGCCAAGGGAACCCACTCTCCAGGACGCCCTCTCCTCCATCATGGGAGCATACCACCACTCCCAGGAGACGATGGCTACGGTCCTGGCCAAGTTTCAGGAGACCCAGCGCCTGCAGGAGGAACAGTATTTGGGGTTCAGGGAGGAACTCAGAACCATCAGCTCCGTCCTGGGCACCATCGTAGGGGTGCTGAAGGACATACAGAACACCATGAGGGACACCGTGGCACTCCAAGGGGCCCCTGACACTAGCCTGGACGATGAACTGCCCACCACCTCCGCCGGCGCTAGTGGACAGGACGCCCCGCCACAGGACCACCACACCAGCACCCCACCCCCTGCAGATGGAGAACCACCCCGCAAGCGGCCCCTGAGATCCAGGAACAGAACAGAGCACGATGGGAAGACCCCGCCAAGAAATGAGACCACCCTGATTGTCATCCCACTGTCCCACTTTGTAACCCTGTCCATATTGGAACTGCCCCAGCTCCACTTCCTATGCCCATGTGGGCAATGCACCTGTGAGACTAATAGACTGGACTCTGCCATGGACATTCCTCCACCATCACCCATCACTATTTTACCACCCCCTCCAATAATTAGCACTTCAATAAACACCATGAAGCACAAAAATCTCTGGAGTCAGTCTGTGATTTTGAAAATGTGTATTAGCTATGACAATGACAAAATCCGTTCGACAATGTAATGTCAACATACCTATGTCACACATCACAAGTCCATGAAGGATGCAAGCAGATGACACACGTTGGTAACCACACCTGTGAAACCGTAATAGAAATGTACAACTCAGTTACCAAATACTGCTTGAAATTGACAGACAGGATAAAGGTAGAAGTGTGAAAGTAAGTGTAGTAGTCAAGAAAGTGTTCTTACCTGTGTGTCACTGGAAATATTGCTGGATGACTGAGTCCCTGATGTCAATATCTTCTTCCTCTGCTTCCTCCTCATCACTGTCCACAGGCTCCACAGCTGCCACAACACCATCATCTGGACCATCCTTCCGCAGAAAAGGCACCTGGCGTCGCAAAGCAAGAATGTGAAGCATAGAGCAGGCAATGATGATCTGGCGCACCTTCCTTGGTGAGTAGAATAGGGATCCACCTGTCATATGGAGGCACCTGAACCTGGCCTTCAGGAGGCCGAAGGTGCATTTGATCACCCTCCTAGTCCGCCCATGGGCCTCATTGTAGTGTTCCTCTCCCCTGGTCCTGGGATTCCTCACTGGGGTAAATAGCCATGACAGGTTGGGGTAACCAGAGTCCCCTAATAGCCACACCCGGTGCCTCTGGAGTTGACCCATCACATAAGGGATGCTGCTATTCCGCAGGATGTAGGCGTCATGCACTGAGCCAGGGAACATAGCATTTACCTGCGAGATGTACTGGTCTGCCAAACATACCATCTGTACATTCATGGAATGATAACTCTTCCGGTTCCTGTACACCTGTTTACTCCTGTGGGGGGGGGGGACCAGAGATACATGGGTCCCATCAATGGCACCTATGATGTTAGGGATATGTCCAAGGCCATAGAAGTCACCTTTAACAGTAGCCAAATCCTCCACCTGAGGGAAAACGATGTAGCTCCTCATGTGTTTCAGCAGGGCAGACAACACTCTGGACAACACGTTGGAACACATAGGCTGGGACATCCCTGATGCCATGGCCACTGTTGTTTGAAATGACCCACTTGCTAGGAAATGGAGCACTGATAGCACCTGCACTTGAGGGGAGATTCCTGTGGGATGGCAGATTGGTGACATAAGGTCTGGCTTAAACTGGGTACACAGTTCCTGGACTGTGGCAGGGTCAAACCTGTAGGTGATGATTAAATGTCTCTCCTTCATTGTCAACAGGTCCACCAGCAGTCGGTACACCGGAGAATTCTGCCATCTCCTCACATGTCCCAGCTGACGGTGCCTAGGAAGGACAACAGCGACCACAGAGTCAAGCAACTCAGAGGTATGTACCCACAGCTACACAGAACACAAAACAAAATCCCAAAAGTTGTCTGTATCTGTGTTGAGTCCAGGCCTAGGTATGTGTGATGCAGTTGAAAATGAAGCCATGTGGGCCCCTGAAATGGCGGCTGCCTGACCTCTAAAGTGGCACAATGGGATGTGAGGTAACTGCGCTGGCGTTGTACACCGTTGCGATAGGCGGTCGAAGACCGCTGCGCAATGCTGCATTGATTAACATTGGACCCTATGGGTCCCAGGAGCCAATGACGAAGTGCGCCGGCGGTGATGATACGCACCGCCGTGGACGTCACCGCCATTTTCTATCTGTTGAATCACTCAATACCTGATCTTCGACAGGAGAGGACCTATACTGCAAGTGGTGCTGTGACCTCGGTCTGGAAGAGACAATGGCTTGTGCGTCTGGGGAAAGGGCCCCTGCCTTCACTGCACAGGAGTTGGAGAAGCTCGTGGACGGGGTCCTCCCCCAGTACACGCTACTCTATTGTCCTCCAGACCAACAGGTGAGTACATAGGGTGCAAGTTGTATGGGCTATGGCTGGGTGGAGAGGGCTGGATGTAAGAAGGAAGGGGGCAGAGTTTTGCGACCATGAAGGACTGTGAATGCATGTGCCAGATGGCAAGGGTAGGGATGTGGGCCACTCACTTCGACGGTGCAGTCGGTAATGACTTCTCTTCTTCCCCTGTACATGTCATGTAGGTCAGCGCCCACCAGAAGAAGGATATTTGGCGTGCCATCGCCAAGGACGTCCGGACCCTGGGGTCGACCAGAGACGGAGCACCCGCTGCCATAAAAGATGGGAGGACATTCGCCGCTGGAGCAAGAAGACGGCGGAGGCTCAGCTGGGGAGGGCCTCCCAACGTGGGAGGGGTGCCCATCGCACCATAACCCCCCTGATGTTCTGGATCCTGGCGGTGGCCTACCCTGAGTTGGATGGGCGCTTGAGGGCACGAAGGGCGAATGGAGCTTCACGGCGGTCACCGGATCAGCAACCAGCGACACAGACTTGTCCTCCGATGGGAGCTCCCTTGTGGTGGCGGCAACATCTGTGCCCCCCACTTCTACAGGTACAGCCGCCACCCCCCTACAAGCACCGCCCTCCCAGCAGCCCCTCAGCCTTCGCCCCGTGCCCGGTCACCCAGGTGGGTGGGCATGACCTTCGCTCCAGGCACCCCAGCCACTGCCCCTGTCACCTCTGCTGCCCTCAGTGAGGAGGCCATTGACCTCCTCAGGTCACTCACTGTTGGGCAGTCTACCATTGTGCCATCCAGGGTGTAGAAAGGGAGTTGCAACACACCAATGCATTCCTGGAGGGCATTCATTCTGGTCAGGCTGCCCATCATCGAACCCTGCAATCTCTGGTCTCAGCAATGATGGCAGCCATTGTCCCTGTGTCTAGCCTCCCCCCTCCAACTTCCTCCACCCAGACCCAATCCCCTGTACCTCTGCCTATCACAAGCACACCATCAGACCAGCCTGCACACACCTCAACACACAAGGGCAGCTCAGGCAAACATAGGCACCACACATCCCTCAGGCACTCACACAAGCATCACCCACATACAGACACAGCAATATCCACTGCCTCCACTCTGTCCCCCTCCTCGTCGTCTCCCTCCTCCCTCCCAGTGTCGTCTGCACTCTCACCTGAATGCACTACCAATACAGCCACTAGGACCCGCACCTGCACATCCACCACCACACCCCGCTCACCTGCAATCACCACCCCCACTACCATTTACACGTCCCCTGTGTCCTCTCCCAGTGTGTCTGTGACGCCCCCTCCCAAAGTGCACAAACGCGGGCACACCCAAACATCCATCCACCACACGACAGCCTCCAGAACATGCACTTGCACCCAAATCATCAAAAGTTACACCTCCTACAACCATCTCCTCTTCCTCCACTCCCAGACCCCCTCCAGCTACCCGTCCCAGTGTTCGTCAGAAACTTTTCCTGAGCAACGTTGACCTCTTTCCCACCACCCCCCATTCAATTCATAGGTCCCGTACTAGCACCTTAGCCAAAAATCTCTGGTACCAGTGGTGCCTGTTAGAGGTATGTGGAGTGCACCGGGCACCAGGGCAGCCAGTGTGACACAGAGCCAAAAACACAGCCAGTACCCCCCCTGTGAAGCACCAGAAGTTGGACAGTGCCCGACGGGAGAGGGGGAAGACTCCTGCCGGCAAAGCCGCTCACAAGGGTCCCGGGGGGAGTGTCGAGTCAGCTGTGACTCCTCCCAAGGTGGGGAAGGGGCAGAAGAAAGCACCAAAGTCTGGGAAGGGCAGCACGGTGGAGAAGGCCGCCATCATCCCCGCTGCCCAGGACGCCACCGCCAGCCCGATCGTCAGTGGTCAGGAGACCACCGCCGGAGTCAGTGCCCAGGAGGGCAGTCCAATCGTCACTGGTCAGGAGACCACCGCCAGAGTCAGTGCCCAGGAGGGCAGTCCCATCATCATTGGTCAGGAGACCACCGCCAGAGTCAGTGCCCAGGAGGGCCCCGGCAGCCACAGCCCCGCTGGGCAAACACCGCTGCACAGGTCAGAGACAGCAAAGTCAAGCACCGCTGAACAGGGCAAAGACCGCCATGGCAAGCACCGCTGAACAGGACAAGCACCGCTGAACAGGGCAAAGACCGCCATGGCAAGCACCGCTGAACAGGTCAGAATCTGCTAAGTCAAGTACCGCTGAACAGGGCAAGCACAGCTGAACAGGACAAAGACCGCCATGGCAAGCACCGCTGAACAGGTCAGAAACTGCAAAGTCAGCACTGCTGAACAGGGCAAGCACTGATGAACAGGGCAAAGACCGCCATGGCAAGCACCGCTGAACAGGTCAGAAACTGCAAAGTCAAGTACCGGTAGCCCATGTGCGGCAGTGGCAGTGACGGAACTGGGACCGTCACACGGAGAGTGATGCACTCTGGGCACCAGTCCCCCTCCAGAACCAGTGGAGAACAGCATCCACTACCTCAGACCTTCACAGGATGAAGCACTCTGGGCACCAGTCCCCCTCGAGAACCAGTGGAGAACAGCATCCACTACCTCAGTCCTTAACAGGATGAAGCACTCTGGGCACAAGTCCCCCTCCAGAACCAGTGGAGAACAGCACTCTGGGCACCAGTCCCCCTCCAGAACCAGTGGAGAACAGCATCCACTACCTCAGTCCTTCCTTAACAGGATGAAGCACTCTGGGCACCAGTCCCCCTCCAGAACCAGTGGAGACTGTTATCCACTTGTGAGACTGTGGCTTTGCACTCCCCAGGATGGTACAGTGGGCAAACCACCCACTGAAAAGACTTGTGAGACTGTTGCTTTGCACTCCCCAGGATGGTACAGTGGGCAAACCACCCACTGAAAAGACTTGTGAGACTGTGGCTTTTCACTCCCCAGGATGGTACAGTGGGCAAACCACCCACTGAAAAATCTTGTGAGACTGTGGCTTTGCACTCCCCAGGATGGTAAAGTGGGCAAAACACCCACTGAAAAGACTTTTGAGACTGTGGCTTTGCACTCCCCAGGATGGTACAGTGGGCAAACCACCCACTGAAAAGACTTGTGAGACTGTGGCTTTGCACTTCCTAGGATGGTACAGTGGGCAATCCACACACTGAAAAGACTTGTGAGACTGTGGCTTTGCACTCCCCAGATACATCAATGGGCATGGAGCCCCGTCGTGGATCTGGCGTGGTGCTGTCATCCGGCTGAGGTGCCCCCCCTTCCCTTCCCCCTGAGGTGCCTGTTGTATTTCGATCTGATGCCCCAGCAGTGTTCTCTCGATTTCTGGTCAGGTATCTGATGTGGGCCTCGTCCATGCATTTTGGGCCCAGTGGTCCACGGGCATTGAATGGTGCACACCTGCACTACTAATCGTGATGTATGATTTTTTGAATGTGTATAAATATCTGTATATATTAGCTTACTGTATTTTGATACATTACAATGGTTGAACTCATTTCCTTTTGTCTTTCCATTCTTCGGGGGGGTTGGGGGTTGGTACTGTGATGTTTGGAAATGCATTGGTGTGTGTGTTGTAGTGTGCGAGGGTCGGGGTGGGGGTGGGGGTATTGCATGTGTGATTCCCTGACTTTTGCCTCCCCCACCCCTATGTCGTAGGCACAGTACTCACCATTGTCTTTGGCGCCGGCGTTGCTGATGATCGTAGAGGAGCAGGAAGAATATCGCAGGGAGTATTTGGAGTTCCGGCTCCATGGTGCCCTCCTTCCTCGTGGAGTGTGTTAAGGTGAGCGTTTTGCCATTGAAATGGCTGTTTCCGCCGTGTTTTTATCCACGGTGAATCCGCCCCGGAAAGGGTGGCGGATTGGCCTGTTGTAATACTGTGGGCGATACTTTGTCTCCCGCCTCTCTGTCGGCGGTGACCGCCGAGCAGCTTGTCTGTACCGCCGTGGAGTGTTAAAGTGGCAGTCTTTGTTGGCGGTTTCCGCCACGGTCATAATCCCTTTTTTTTAACGCCGGTCTGTTTGCGGTCTTACCGCCGCTTTAACATCGTCCGCCAGGGTTGTAATGACCCCCAAAGTGTGAAGGTAAACTTTTAACCGAGGCCTCCCGCGGCCTTTAGCCGAGCAGGGCTCCATCACGGTCGGCCTTAAACTTTGACTTTGCCCCGGTCGAGGTGCAACTAGATGACCCGATTGACGCTTTTTGTTTCTCGGCACTAAAATAATAATAATTCTTTAAAAATTCATATCTCCGGTTCCCCTTATCTGATTTTATTCGTTTTGGTGTCATTTTAAAGATAAAAATATAATCTATTTTTATTAATTGGTTTTGGATTTGTTAACTGTTTCCTGTGTTTTATTTAATTACTGGTTTGTGATATTTGAATGCTTTACACTCTGGTGGTCATTCTGACCCTGGCGGTCTTTGACCGCCAGGGCGGAGGACCGCGGGAGCACCGCCGACAGGCCGGCGGTGCTCCAGTGGGGATTCCGACCGCGGCGGTAAAGCCGCGGTCGGACCGGCACCACTGGCGGGGTCCCGCCAGTGTACCGCGGCCCCATTGAATCCTCCGCGGCGGCGCAGCTTGCTGCACCGCCGCGGGGATTCCGACCCCCCCTACCGCCATCCAGATCCCGGCGGTCGGACCGCCGAGATCCGGATGGCGGTAGGGGGGGTCGCGGGGCCCCTGGGGGCCCCTGCAGTGCCCATGCCACTGGCATGGGCATTGCAGGGGCCCCCGTAAGAGGGCCTCTACATGTATTTCACTGTCTGCTGCGCAGACAGTGAAATAAGCGACGGGTGCAACTGCACCCGTCGCACAGCTTCCACTCCGCCGGCTCGATTCTGAGCCGGCTTCATCGTGGAAGCCTCTTTCCCGCTGGGCTGGCTGGCGGTCTGAAGGCGACCGCCCGCCAGCCCAGCGGGAAAGTCAGAATTACCGCCGCGGTCTTTCGACCGCGGAACGGTAACCTGACGGCGGGACTTTGGCGGGCGGCCTCCGCCGCCCGCCAAGGTCAGAATGAGGGCCTCTGTCTCCTAAGTTAAGCCTTGACGCTCGTTGCCAAGCTACCAAGGTTTGAGCTGGGTTTAATTTACTGAGACCTAACTGGACCTTAGTGGAGGTTAGTGGCCTATTGCTAAGTGTAGGTACCTACCTGCCCTTACCAATAACCCATTTTCCAACATTCTCTTTGTTCTGCCTTCCCGGGGCTGAGCTGCCCAGGCCCCAGGGGGGCAGAAACCTGTCTGAGGGTTGGCAGCAGCTGTAGCTGCAGAGAAAACCCCAGGAAGTTAGTTTGGCAGTATCCGGGCTCCATGCTGGAGACCCGGGGATGCATGGAATTGTCTCCCCAATACCAGAATGGTATTAGGGTGACAATTCCATTATCCTAGACGTGTTACATGGCCATGTTCGGAGTTACCATTGTGACGCTACATATAGTTATTGACCTATATGTAGTGCACGTGTGTAATGGTGTCCCTGCACTCACAAAGTCCGGGGAAATGCCCTGAACAATGTGGGGGCACCTTGGCTAGTGCCTCACACTTAGTAACTTTGCACCTAACCTTCACTAAGTGAGGGTTAGATATATAGGTGAGTTATAAGTTACTTAAGTGCAGTGTAAAATGGCTGTGAAATAATGTGGACGTTATTTCACTCAGGCTGCAGTGGCAGCCCTGTGTAAGAATTGTCTGAGCTCCCTATGGGTGGCAAAAGAAATGCTGCTGCCCATAGGGATCTCCTGGAAGCCCAATACCCTTGTTATCTATGTACCATATAGGGCATTATAAGGGTGTTCCAGTGTGCCAATAAGTATTGGTAAAATTAGTCACTAGCCTGCAGTGACAATTTTAAAAGCAGAGAGAGCATAAACACTGACATTCTGGTTAGCAGAGCCTCAGTGATACAGTTAGGCACCACACAGGGAACACATACAGGCCACAAACTTATGAGCACTGGGCCCTGGCTAGCAGGATCCCAGTGAGACAGTAAAAACACCCTGACATATACTCACAAACAGGCCAAAAGCTAGGGTAACAAGACTAGAAAGAGGCTACCTTCCTACACAACCCCCCCTAAACGAACGACAATAAGGCTAACCTTGGCCAGTTGAGTCTTTATTGTCTAAGTGGTGATAATTGGAGAGTAGCTCTGCAATAGATTGGTTACTCCCTTTATCATGCACTATATGGTTACTTCCCTGTGGGGATGTAAACCACCCTGTTTGAAGTTTTTTAGCTAGCCAACAATGTGAAGTTATATTCTCAGAGTTCCTATCAGTATGTTTACATTTAGAGCAGTGGGAATTGTCCACTAGACCTATATCAAGAGATGAGAATGCAAGACAGGGATGCTGTCTCAATAAAGCCATAGCTGGGCAAAAACGTTGTCCATATGGCTGTAAAAGAGAACAGGGTTGTTGTTTCTCTTGAGTTAGAGCAGGGCAGGGATGCTGTCCTATCAGCTCCACAATAGGGCAGGGCTGCTGTCCTAAGTGTTGTGTGGTAGTGCAGGGTTGCTGCACTAAAGTTTCTCTGGGAGGGTTGGCGGGATGCTCCATGTTAACTAAAATGGTGCACTTTTTCTCACCAATATTAGTTATCCCGCAGAGAGGTACGTCTACCTCTGGGAGTACAGCTGTGCTATCTAATGGTTTCCTTGGTACAGGTGCCACCCCAGGAGTGATTTCTTCCACCACAGGAATGGTATCCTGAATGGCAGGGTGGGTAGGGAATACTTTGATGCCCTTTTTACCTGTTGTTGGGGAAGGATACTGAGTTTTCAAGCCCTTTTCTCTCCTTTGCTTTTTCATTTCAGCTGAAATGAGGGGAAGCAATTCCTCAGGGATACCCAGCATGGCTGCATGGGTATTAAACTCTACCTCAGCCCAACCTGAGGCCTCTAGGTCATTACCTAAGAGACAGTCTACAGGTAAGCTAGGTGATACTACCATCTGCTTAGGGCCAGTAACTCCATCCCAACTAAACTGAATTATAGCTAAGGGCAGGAACTCAGTGGAGTTATGGACATCAATAATCTTGTACTGTTGTCCAATGATGTGTTGTGAAGGAGACACTAGGTTTTCAGTCACCAAAGTGATGCTGGCACCTGTGTCCCTGTAGGCCAAGGCCTCAACACCATTTATTGAAACTGTCTGCCTGTACTTATCCATTGTAAGGGGAAAAACAGCCAGTGTAGCAAGGCCAATGCCACCAGGTGTGACAGAAACCGTCTTGGGACTGACTACCCCAGTTTCTATGATGGACCCAAAAGTGAACCCAACTACACCCTTACTTTCACTGTTGCCAGATTTCCCACCACTATTACCACTACTGCTAGGGGCACTAGGGTTTGATGTATTAGTGGTGGTAGGCTCAGGGGGTGTACCTCAGCAGGACTTATTCCCTGGCCTATGGCCTTTATTTTTACACACATAGCACCAAGGCTTTTTAATGTGTGTGGGTTGTGAAGAAGAGGAAGAAGACGATTTATCCCCACCCCCTGAAGAGTGTTTAGGATTTGAAGAAGGATCTTTAGTTTTACCTTTATCCCCATGCTTATCTTGAGATTTCTCACCATCGTTCTTCTTGCCATCCTTGCCACCTCCTGTATGAACTTTTCTGTTCACTCTTGTTCTGACCCATTTGTCTGCCTTCTTTCCCAATTCTTGGGGAGAGGTCAGATCTGAGTCTACCAAGTACTGGTGCAACAAATCAGACACACAGTTGTTCAAAATATGCTCTCTCAGGATTAGATTATACAGGCTTTCATAGTCAGTCACCTTACTGCCATGTAACCAACCCTCCAAGGCCTTCACTGAACAGTCTACAAAGTCTGTCCAGTCTTGAGAAGACTCTTTTCTGGTGTCTCTGAACTTAATCCTCTATTGTTCAGTAGTTAAGCCAAATCCATCCAAGAATGCACCCTTCAAAACTTTGTAGTTGTTAGCATCACTTTCTCTGACAGTAAGGAGCCTATCCCTACCCTTACCAGTGAAAGATAGCCACAATATAGCTGACCACTGTCTTTGAGGGACCAACTGTACCATGCAGGCCCTCTCAAGTGCAGCAAATCACTAATTAATGTCATCCCCCTCCTTGTAAGGGGGGGCTATCTTATGCAGGTTTCTGGAATCTTGCTCTGTAACAGGATTGCTATCAAAAACACTGCTGCTGCCACCATGGGGAACTAACCCCAATCTCTGTCTTTCCCACTCTACATCCAGAGATGCCCTTTCTAAGGCCAGCTGCTGCTGTTTTATCTTCAGCCTGACCTCATCCAACCTCAGCTTTCTGAGTTCCCTTTCCATTAAGTTATCCTCAGGGTGGGAGGCTTGGGAATTGTGAGACACAGAGGAAATATGGGAATTGGGAGAGGGAGACCTGTCCCTAACTGGCTGGACCCTAGTAACCTGGCTTTCAGGAGTGAAAGGTGCCCTACTAATGTGTTGCCCCTCCCACTACCAGTGTCACTGGCAGGTTTTTGGAAGAACCCTCCCCAGCATCCTCATGGGACTCCTCTGAGTCTGGCTGGGTACCCCCCTCTTCTACCTCCTGTTCCTGGGATGGGCCAGACTGATTCTGGTCATTTTCTAGGAGAAGGCTAATGAGAAAGTCTTTGGTAGGATCCTTGCCAATGCTTAAACCTCTTTCTATGCAGAGACCCCTCAAGCTCTTAAAGTTTAAACTCTCATATGTTGCCTGAACAATTGAGGGAGTAAGCTCTACTGCAGACATGATAGAAAAGGTTTAGGACAGAGAGAGAAAAAGTTTTGGGAACTTTTAAAAGAACAGAGAAAAAACTTTTTCAAACCTTTGAAAACTTTTAAAAGTTTTTTAAAACTTTTCAGAAACTTTGTTAAAGGTTTTAGAGAAGGAAAGTTACACTGTTTAATTCAATGTGTATATTTTGTAGTATTTGGTATATGTTTTTCTCATGAAAGGCACCAATGACAAAAGTGGTAAAGCAGTTACAAGTACTTATCCCACTGCTGCACCACCCATGTAGGAGGCTGGCCTGGCTTATAGTGGGTACCTTGTTGTACTTGCGCCTTGTGCCAGGTCCAGTTATCCCTTATTAGTAGAATAGAGGTGTTCCAGCAGCTTAGGCTGATAGAGGTAGCTATAGCAGAGCAACTTAGGCTGAACTAGGAGACATGCAAAGCTCCTACTATACCGTTTATATCACTTAGCACTATATCATAAGAAAGCACAATGCTCAGAATTACTAAAAATAAAGGTACTATATTTTAGTGCCAATATGCCAAAAGTATCTCAGGGGATATACTCCCTTAGGAGGTAAGTAATATACACAAAATATACACACACAAACCAAATCAGGTAAGTAAACAGTAAGAAAAGTAGTGCAAACACTGTAAAACACTATAGAATGCAACAGGAGAAAATAGGCCTAGGGGAAACACAAACCATATGCTCCAAAAGTGGAATGCGAACCATTAATGGACCCCAGGCCTAGTGTAGTGTGTAGAGGGTCGCTAGGAGTGTAAGAAAACACTAAGGGTGTCCAAGTTAACCCACCCCAAGACCCTGAAAAGTAGGAGTAAAGTTACCCTACTACCCCAGAAAGACAGTAAAGTTGAGATAGGGGATTCTGCAAGGACAACAACTGACTGCAAAGCACTGAAGACAGATTCCTGGACCTGAGGACCTGTAAAGGAAGGGGACCGAGTCCAAGAGTCACACAAGTGTCTAGGGGGGCAGGAGCCCACTAAACCCCGGATGAAGGTGCAAAAGGGCTGCCTCCGGGTGGAAGAAGCCAAAGATTCTGCAACAACGGAAGGTGCCAGGAACTTCTCCTTTGGTCACAAGATGTCCCACGGCATGCTGGAGGAGGCAGAGTTGTTTCCAAGCAGAATAACTGCAAGCAAGCATTGCTAGTTGCAAGAGTCGTGGTTGAAGATTTTGGGTGCTGCCAGGGCCCAGGAAGGACCAGGAGATCGCCCCTTAGAGGAGGAGACAGAGGGGGCGCTCAGCAACACAGAGAGTCCATGCAGAAGCAGGCAGCACCCACAGAAGCACTGGAACAGGCACTTAGAAGATCTGAGGATGACAGTCAACTCAGAACAACAAAAGAGGGTCCCACAACATCAGAATCCAACTCAGCGAGTTGGGCAATGGAGTACAGAGTGCTGGGGACCTGGGCTAGGCTGTGCACAAAGGCAGTCTTGCAAAAGTGCACAGAAGCCTGAGCAGCTGCAGTTCACGCAGTACGCAGGATTACTGTCTGGCGTGGGGAGACAAGGACTTACCTCCACCAAATTTGGACAGAAGGATCACTGGACTGTAGGGGACACTTGGACCCAGCTCCTGTGTTCCAGGGACCACGCTTGTCAGGATGAGAGGGGGCCCAGAGGACCGGTGATGCAGAAGTTTGGTGCCTGCGTTGGCAGGGGGAAGATTCAGTCGATCCACAGGAGATTTCTTCTTGGCTTCCAGTGCAGGGTGAAGGCAGACAGCCCTCAGAGCAGGCATTACCAGGAAACAGTTGAGAAAGCTTGCTGGGTGAGGCACTACAATGTTGCTGGTAGTCTTCTTGCTACTTTTTTGCAGTTTTGCAGTCGTCCTGGAGCAGTCAGCGGTTGATCCTTGGCAGAAGTCGGAGAAGGAAGTGCAGAGGAACTCTGGTGAGCTCTTGCATTAGTTATCTGGTGAGATATCCAAAGGTGAGACCCTAAATAGCCCTCAGAGGAGGATTGGCTACAGAGAAAAGTAAGCACCTATTAGGAGGGATCTCTGACGTCACCTGCTGGCACTGGCCACTCAGAGCTGTCCATTGTGCCCTCACACCTCTGCATCCAAGAGGTCTGGGACACACAGGTGGAGCTCTGGGCACCTCCCCTGGGAGGTGCTGGTCAGGGGAGTGGTAACTCCCCTTTCCTTTGTCCAGTTTCACACCAGAGCAGGGCTGGGGGATCCCTGAACCGGTGTAGACTGACTTATGCAAGGAGGGCACCATCTGTGCCCTTCAAAGCATTTCCAGAGGCCAGGAGAGGCTACTCCTCTCAGGCCCTTCACCTCTATTTCCTAAGGGAGAGGGTGTAACACCCTCTCTCAAAAGAAATCCTTTGTTCTGCCTTCCCGGGACTGGGATGCCAAGGCCCCAGGGGGGCAGAAACCTGTCTGAGGGTTGGCAGCAGCTGTAGCTGCAGAGCTATCCCCAGGAAGTTAGTTTGGCAGTACCCGAGCTCTATGCTGGAGACCCGGGATGCATGGAATTGTCCCACCAATACCAGAATGGTATTGGGGTGATAATTCCATGATCCTAGACATGTTACATGGCCATGTTCGGAGTTGCCATTGTGAAGCTACATATAGGTATTGACCTATATGTAGTGCATGCGTGTCATGGTGTCCCCGCACTCACAAAGTCGGGGGAAATGCCCTGAACAATGTGGAGGCACCTTGGCTAGTGCCGGGGTGCCCTCACACTAAGTAACTTTGCACCTAACCTTCACTAAGTGAGGGTTAGACATATAGGTGAGTTATAAGTTACTTAAGTGCAGTGTAAAATGGCTGTGAAATAACGTGGATGTTATTTCACTCAGGCTGCAGTGGCAGTCCTGTGTAAGAATTGTCTGAGCTCCCTATGGGTGGCAAAAGAAATGCTTCAGCCCATATGGATCTCCTGGAACCCCAATACCCTGGGTACCTAGGTACTATACTATATACTAGGGAATTATAAGGGTGTTCCAGTGTGCCAATCAGAATTGGTGAAATCAGTCACTAGCCTGCAGTGACAATTTTAAAATCAGAGAGAGCATAAACTCTGAGGTTCTGGTTAGCAGAGCCTCAGTGATACAGTTAGGCACCACACAGGGAACACATACAGGCCACAAACGTATGAGCACTGGGGTCCTGGCTAGCAGGATCCCAGTGAGACAGTAAGAACACCCTGACATATACTCACAAACAGGCCAAAAGTGGGGGTAACAAGGCTACAAAGAGGCTACCTTCCTACAGAGGACACTGGACTGGCAGAGTGGAGTAGCTGTAACAGAGCCTCCTAGCCGTAGCAGTCATGCCAGTCCCTGTACTACACACAGTATACAAATGTTATCATCCCAGGTGGGTATACTTCAATTTGGAGTTGATAAACAAGGGTATGTGGAGAAGAGGACACTGGGCTGGCAGAATGGAGTAACAGTAATAGTGTTTGCTGGGAGTTGTAGTCATGTCAGTCCCTGTACTACACACAGTATACAGATTATATCCTCCCAGATGAGTACACTTCGATTGGGAGTTGACAAACAAGGGTATTTGGAGCAGAGGACACTGGGCTGGTGAGTGGAGTGACAGTGAAGGTGGCACAAGGTGAGCAGTGAGCATGCATGATATAACATTTTGGTGACATTTTTAGT
Organism: Pleurodeles waltl; assembly: GCF_031143425.1. Classification (NCBI taxonomy): domain Eukaryota; kingdom Metazoa; phylum Chordata; class Amphibia; order Caudata; family Salamandridae; genus Pleurodeles; species Pleurodeles waltl. Next base: position 1,168,439 of record NW_027150401.1, on the reverse strand, counting down.
GTAAGTTACTTGACTCCACTTCCCCAGGTATTCCTGTCAAGCCCTCAGGATGCAGGATAGCCAAGACATTCTCCTCCCAGGGATGTAGTTGTAATGGGGGAGTGGGAGGGCCGCTGCCAGACTGCTTGGCCTGCAGCTAGTACCCGGTTACCAGGAAACTGACTTTGCCCCTGAAGTCGTTCCACCTTTTCCTGATGTCCTCTCTGGTGAGCAGGGTGGTGCCTACAGCATTCACTCCGTCAGTGATCCTGTTCCACATTTCCATTTTTGTACTACGGGTAGTGTACTGGACTTGAGCTCCAAACAATTGTGGCTCTACTCTTATGATTTCATCCACCATGACTCCTAACTCCTCATCAGTGAAACGAGGATATTTAATATGTGCCATGGAGAAAAAATATATATATATATTATTGTGACTTACTAAAGTGGGGTTGTGCCAAAGGGTGTGACTGGACAAAAGTGTGTGCAGGGCGTTGTATGAGATGGTGAAAAGAAGAAAATGGTGCTTAGTATCTGTGCAGTGTGGGTAAAAGTCACTCTGTCCTGATGTGTTTTGCTGTGAAAATGAAGTGGATTGTTGTGTGCGAAGGGATGTGTTCTACAATATGATTTGCAGGTGTGTTGAGTGTAGCAATGTGTGTCACTTGTGTTGTTTTCAAATCCATCAAATGTGCTGTTGTGTATTACTTTGCTGACCGCGGACCACCGTGGTTTGGACTGCCATTGGCTGATTGTCATGGCTGCCCGCCACTGCGACTTTGCACTTGTAATACGGTTGGTGATTGGTCACAGGGCTGTCGGTGCTGGAGTTCAATCCACCTATTTCCAGGCCTCCACTGCTGGTGGTCTGCTTTTTTTGGTTGGCAGTCTTACCTGTGTAACTCGTAATAGGGTGGCCTAGGAGAATGCCAACATGGTGGCCTTTTCAGGACTGCCAACGTAATGGTCTGGCGGTCTGACCCACAAACTCGTAATGAGGCCTTTAGCCTGCATATTAAAGTGCCTTTGAACATTTGTAAACTTCTAAAATCAAGGACTACTATTTATACAAAATTAAACTCAATCCGGTTTAGTTGAAAGAAGGGAATGGAAAGAATGTTATTCATTGTTTGTATTGTTTGCTACCAGGGCCAGCCCTATGACACACCCATTCAATTGTTTGGGACAGCAGGAGATAAAGGAGAACATTATTTTGTACAAGGAAATAATTTTCGTAGCTTGATTGTTTTGTTCCCAACGTGCTTTTTTGCCAAAGAAGACATAAATGTGATCAACACCATTCAAGGCTGCTTTTGAGATGCAAACGTGTTTCTCAATAGCAACCTTCAACTGCTTTGAGGAAATAATACGCACTGAATGTATTATATTTTAAGGTAATGATTCTGTGTGACATTTCTCACTTTGAACACGCGAAACCATTACTATAAAAAATTCAGCCAGTGAATATTCCCCAGTGAATAGTGCAGTTTTTAATTGTACAATCCACAGTAGCTTGCTATTTGTTTTTAAATGTTTTTACTTTCGGTCAATTCTAAGGTAAGAAGGTTTTATTACAGATGAAAATTAAATTTGATTTTTGTCTTCTGATGTTTGTGTGTGTGCCTGCTGAAAGGAAGAGATATGAAGGGACAATCTAGACCATTTTCATAATTGAATCACAAGTTCCAGGGATGGCCGATTTTGTAGACCAACATAAAACCTTTTGTTTCTTCCAGGAACAATATAAAGTACAAAGATTCCAATCAGGGCTGACTTCAGGGCAGCGCAACTAGTGCAGCCGCACCTGCCTATGAGCGAGGGTGTGCTGTATTTTGAAATAACATGAGTTCAAAAGCACCTGCTACAGAGGTCCTTGTGTTGTTTTCAAGCAACAATAAAAATGTAATAATAATCCTGGTTATTAATGTTCCTGATGGAGAGATACTGAGTATTTTCTAGTGGCAGTTTTTATTTCTCCTAAAGTGGCAGAGTGGGTTAATATGCCTGCTGCAAAGGACATGTACCATGGAGATCACACAACTGAATTTTATGTAGTTAGCTCAGTAAATCACTGCTATTTTCACAGAGACCCTTTATGACTTAAAGTGCACTAATTATAATCCTAATATAGGGCAGTGACCTACGAACTGTCATCAAAGAGCTACATTCAATCTCCATGGTATAGGTTACAACTTTATTTCTCCCCCAGTCTTTCAGTATGCTAATGTTGCTAAAAGGGTTCGTTCAGTTAGAAATGCATTATTATTAGTAAAGCCAACCACTGTGTTAAGTTTGCACTTCTCCAGACCACACAATGTTAAAATACACAGCCTACTAGTATGGATTCCATGTGATTCCCACACCTTGTAATCCTTATTGTTTTACGGAACATTCTCTATAGACTAATTTTCACACATAGGTTCATTGTCTCTGTATAATGTGGGTGTGATGTAGAGTGCTCTTTCGCTACACTGGTATGATTAGTGCTATAAAACAAATTAAATGCATATGAGAGACGGGCTATGGAGAGATGAGTGGCATTAATGGAGGATGGTGGTGCGGAAATCTGTGAAAAAGGATGTCATAGAGTGGGAAGGCACCAAAAAATAATTGCCACGCCGGGCTTTGCCAGCACTGAAGTAAAAAAAAAGAAGTAGAGGCAATAAAACATCCTGGGGTAGAGTAGAAAACAGATAGTTTGCCTGCACAACCTTGGAGTGGATTGATTTATGTGGTTTGATTTCTTGACTAGACAATGTTTGAGGACTTTAGTGAAAGGTTCTGGTTTACATAATGCTCTTGCTGCACACAAAACAGGGGGCAGGTTCTGGCACAAGTGGAATACACTAGTTGGTACACTACGTTTTTGCCCAGATTATTCCTTTAATGCCTCAACATTCGGAACACAATCACAGACATGATAGCTTGTTTTTTTCACAAAATATAAATCACAATTCCTGTATTATGACCAACAAACTACAATGACTGCAATTTACCATGAAATTAATTAGCAATAACCCTACAATAGTTAAAAGTAAGGAGTCTGCTCACTCACAGCTGGTAGTCGTTAAAGTCCCTTTGCTAGCCTCATAAGAAAAGATTCATTAAAACATTTCAAATGAGTTATTTCAGCGCTTTATGAGCTTCTTACTGTCTTGCAACTGCATTCAACTCTAAACTAAACATTGTGTAAAGAAGGGCCAACAAGGCAAACAAGTGACTTTATTTTGGAAAGTACGGTGCTCGTAGGGCCATATTACATAATGTTGCCCAGGGATGCAGCGGATGTGTGTGCCCGCTTTCTGTATCTTTAATGCCAATGGCATTACAGAAAGGTCTGTAGACTCTTGCATAACCCCTTCTGTAATATAGGTTGCTCTGGAGCACATGTAGAACTGGTGTGATTCTTAGGTATTGCTTTATGCTAAAATAATAATGAGAGCAATACTTTTTTTCTGCGCCTGCACCACGTTATGGATGTGGGAGTGGAGCCAAAGAGACTGCCAGAAGGTTCATTCAGGGCAACCACTGAAATGATGAAAACTGGGCCCGACATACCCCCAAGTATCCCTCGGGAGGTAGGTATAATCACTCACTCCAACATCTTGCAGAGGGCTCTTTGTCCCCCTTGCAAATACAAGCCATGTGCCTGCTGCACTGTGAAAGACAGATTGACTCCTTCACAAACTGATCCTCCTTTCATTAATGCAGTGCCCCCAGAGTTGGTGCAGGTTTGTGGCTGCCCTGGAACAGGCCATCATCATTAATGTAGTACACTTGATTAGGTCTGCACCAGGGTCACCCATTTAAAGGTGCACCGAGATGTAGTCTAGTGTGGTGCACCCAATACATAACGCAGCACCAAGCCTCTTTCACGTTTTCTAATGATTACAGATGATATGCCATTAAAACCATCTCTCTTGCATGCTTATCTGCTTTGACCTAATCACTGACAACTAAACTCCTACATTCCTGCTACTGACAACTGCACCCTATTGTCACATTTATGACATATTCATTAAAGATCACTCTCTCCATGAATACTTTACAGGCATGTGTGGACCATGGGGCTTGATTCCATTTTCTAACATTTGTAGCTCAGGGCATAAGCTAACCAATTATCACAACTGATGCCCTGAAATTGTCTGATGATGCAATACCACAATACTCTTCTGTGCATTGTATTTTAAAATCCCTAATACACACATGTTTTAAAATACTTTAATTTTGTCCATCCCTGGAAAAGTTGTAGGTAGTTTCCATTTGTGTTCACCTTTCTTTATTTCTAATGCTTTTCTTCCTACTTAGCAATCACAGTAGGCTCAGGATTGGACCAATGCGAGGTTGGCCTTATTTTAAACCAACATATGTGAATTCTAAGGGCCATATCACATAAAGTAGGCACTGGAAGCTCTAATTTAAGGCAGGTCTCTGCCACAGTTCATGGCTCTTTAAGGAACATGCTGTTTTTATCACGATTTGGTGTGATTTATTTTTAGCTGTTTTCTTGTTCTGCAATTGGGTTGTCTTGGTGCTGTTTTCCATTTTATTAATGCATGTGTTTTTGTTTCTGTTTTACAACATTTGTTTGCAGCATACAACTCTGTATTAATATATCACCGTGCAACAGAGTACAAAAACTCAAACATTTTAGATCCCCGAACGGCCCACCCACCTGGTGCATGCCCCCGTTCTCAGTAAGAAGGTACAAGTCAATGTACAAATAAGTTACACATTTTCCCTCCCCACCAGCCTCAACGAGATCCTCATACCCTGAATGCAATTGTAATTGTAATAGTATTTTTTATAGCACTTACTACGCCTGATGAGGCGTCGACGTGCTTTTCGGCGAGTAGCACACTAATCTAGAACCCAAGAGGAATTAGTGGTGGATTAGTGTAGGGAAATATGAGTGCAGTTTTAGTATTATTATGAGTTAATTTTACAAGAGGATATGTGAGTTTGTTAGTTGGATTGACTAGAGTAATGGATGGATAGGGGAGGAAAGAATCCAGGAGTGTTATTTGGGAGTTCATAGTAATAGGATGAGGCTTCGGTTGAGTAAATGAGAGATGGAGGAGGGAAAAGTCTGTGGAAAGGGTTGGGGAAATCATAGTAGCAGGAGGGGTTTAGGATGAGTCAAAGGTGAGATAAATGAGGGAGAGTTTAGTGGGGTTGTTTGAGAGATAATGGTAGTCAACTGAGGTTTGGGGTGAACTAGATGTGGAAGAGGAGGGAAGACCTTAGGCAGGGTTATTGTGGAGATTAAAGTAGTAGAATGGGTTTAGGATGAGACAGAGAGGGGTGGAGGATAAATTGATAGAGACATGACATAGGGTGATGGGTAAACAAAGTAAAGATTACAAGAGAGTACATTTATGTTATTTTTATTTATTTATAATTGTATATATATATATATATATATATATATATATATATATATATATATATATATATATATACATACCCACACACATTTTTATAATTATTTTTATTTAATTTATTTATTCATTATTATTTTTTACTTTATTTTACGTATTTATAATTTGAATTTTATTTATAGATTTTATTTTATTTATTTGTATTTAATTTTCTCTAGTAGAGTGATAAATAAATAGATATGTAAATACACAGTAACAGAATATATATTCAAGGAATATGATAATGGATAAAATAATATGAGAAGAAAAATTGTATTGTATAAACACTGACTTTCAAGATTTGTAATATTTGCAGTTAATTAATAAGTGTACTTTTCTAACATTTATTTATCTTTCCTCAATTTTTTAATAGAAAATGCTTATGATAATAAAACATATGATCAGTGTGATATAAAACGAGTGCAGGGATTCATAAGTATGTAATAGGGCAACTTATCTAGGAGCTATGCAATGACCTATGAACATGTTAAGCATAGAATAGCATACACATATATATGCATATACACACACACACATATAGCCTACACACATGCATACACAAACATATACACACACATATATATATTTAACCGTGAGTAAATTTACATTTGTTAAACAGGTTTAAAGAGTATGTATATAATTTATTGTTATGACGTGGTAGAGATACATATTTCCTAAACAACTGTACATATCTAGCATATACACATAATCAGATTAAAAATATGTATCAACATAGGCATATGCAGTCCATTGCTGTTTGAATATGGTGGTTATGAAGGAAAGAGCCAACTCTTGAGTAGTCTTCTGAAGACAAGATAGTTATCCGTGGATCTTATAATTTGGGGAAATGAATTCCATAGTTTGGCTGCTTGAACGGAGAAGGATGTACCACCTATAGTCTTTTTCTTGTATGGTGGTGTTCTAAGGTGGGGTGCCAATCTTGAGCAGATGTTTCTTTGTTGAATGCATTTGGTTATTTTGTTTCTGATAAAAAGTGGTCCTTTACCATGTATGGCTTTGTGGGTGATACAAAGCAGCTTGAAGGTGGATCTTCTGGCAACGGGTAACCAGTGTAGTGCTCTCAAGGCAGGGGAGACGTGAGCTTGTGGCTTTACATGTAATAGTAGCCTGGCAACGGAGCTCTGAATATGTTGTAATTTTTTCATAGGAGATAGAGATGATCTATGGTAGAGGCCATTGGCATAATCCAGTTTGGATAGTACAAGAGAGATAGTAGCTTGAACCTTGTGTGGAAATCCGAGGTGGTGGGAGACGTATAGCAGAGTCTTCAAGGTGATGAAGCTTGTTTGTGTTAATTTGTCCACTTGAGCATTCATTGTTAACTTGGAGTCCATGGTAATTCCAAGGTTTTTAACTTCCTTGGATAATTGAGGAGGTGGTCTAAAATCATCAGGCCAGGAGCACAGTGGGTCATCATTTTTCCAATCACTACATGTGAGTATTTCCGTTTTGGAAAAATTTACTTTGAGATGGCTCCAAGTCACCCCCTAATCAATGGCTCTTAGGCAACTGAAGATTTGTGAGTTTTTAATGGCTTTGGGGCATTCCAATTTAAGTAGTATTTTGTGTGTCATCTGCATGGTTATAGCATGTGAGTTGAAAATCATTGATAATTTCTGGGAATGATATCATGTAGATGTTGAAAAGCAAAGGTGAGATGATTGATCCTTCGGGGACCCCTGCTTCTGTGAGGTAGGGTTTGGACGAGAAGGGGAGAAAATAGATAATATTGATTTTGTTGTGAAGGTAGGATGCAATCCAGTCAAAAGCAGTTCTTTCTATCCCGGCTTCATGGAGTCTTTTAATTAGGGTGTCATGGTCAATCGTTTCAAAGACAGCCGAGAGGTCCAAGAGAAGTAGTGCAGCAACTCCATTGCGGGCAACTTTGTTTTCAAGATCATCCCAGATTGCTATGAGTGCCAATTCAATGCTTCTTCCTGGGTGGAATCCAGTTTGGTAGACTGAAAGTATGGAATGGCCTTCAATGAATTGTGGCATCTGGGCGAATACTGCTCTTTCTATCAGTTTGCCCAGGAAAGGCCCATTTGTGATTGGTCTGAGTTGTTGGGGTCCTGTGGGTCTAGGATTGTTTTCTTTAACAACAGACATATGTATGCTTTTTTCAGGTCTTCAGGAAAAGTTCCTGTAGTTAAAGAGTTTTTGATGATTCTTCTTACAGGTGTGCCAGCAGAAGTAGATAAAAGAATGTTCTTGAAGATGTGTGGTAGACAAGGGTCAGAAGGGCAACTGGAAGGCCTGCTTGCTTTGACCAAATCCATAAATTTACCTTTGTGATATTTGTTTGAAGGACTGTAGAGGCTGGGTTGGTTTACTCTTACTGGGGATTTTAGGAAAGTGGTTGGTGCTGATGGTTTTCTTCTGTTTTAAATAGAAGTCCAATGTGTCTGCCTCGGTTGTGTAATTGGTTGCCAGTTTGTATGTGAAATTGTAAGTAGTGGGATGACTTCCTTCCAAGTATTTAGGTTTTCAAAATTCATTGAGAATTTTATAAAATTCTCCAGTTGCAGAATGAGCATTTAGAATTCTGTCTGAGTAGTACCTTTTTAGCCTTTTTGATTGGTGATTTGTATATTCTGTTAAACTTGTAGAGCTGCAGTTTGAATGTTGTTTGTTGTGAGCCATGTCAGCTGCATCCTTCTGATATGTTGCTTTATCTTTTTACTTTCTGTGTTTCTCCAAAGTGTTGGTTTTCTTGTGTCCTGTTTAGTTTTTCTGAGTTGTATTAGGATATCAAAAGCTTACTGTAGCCACTCAAAGTTCTGGAACAGAATTAATTTTATCTAGATCTGTGTTGGGTGTTAGTTGTGTTTCTAAGTCTTCAAAATTGAGTTTTTCCATGGTTGATAGGTGCATGCATGTAAGTTGCTGTGGGGTGTGTTGATTTGTGGTGTTTTATGTCGGAAAGCTATCAATTGGTGGTCTGACCATGTGATTGGCGTGATGCTATGAACTGTAACTAGTTCAGGCTTTGCAACAATAACATATAGGATGGGTCCAGTGATGTGTGTGGAATTGTGTACAATCTGATGTAGGTTCAATGCGACTTAGCCAGTGGTGATAGCTTTTTGATGGGGCATATTTGGTTTGTCAAACAAATATTTAGGTCCCCAAGAAGGCATAGGTTTAAGTATAATGTAATAATGTTTGAGACTGTTTCTAGAAAAGCATCTGGAAATGTTGAGTTGTTAGGCGGAGGTCTTTAAAGGAGGAGAAAGTTACAGGAGGAAGTTGGTGTACGGTTGAATTTGGTGAGGAGGGCCTCACAACCTTGTTTGGAAATGTTGTCTGTTTTAATGCGATTTATTGCTTATTTGAATATAATAGCTAGTCCATCTTCTCTCTTGCCTACATGGTTTTGTGTGATGGTTTGATAGCCCAGAGGAACAGCTTCTTGCAACACTAGGGCCATGTCATCCCCCAACCACAATTCTGTTATGAATAGTAAGACAGGTTGTGTGTCCGTGAGCAGGTCGTAGATGTGGTGCTTGTTATTGTAGAGTGATTGAGCATTTATGAGCAGGCAGATTAGAAAAAGTGTGTTAGTGGCGGTGTTGTTTTGTTTAGGAGAAGGATGAGCAGTATCTTTTGAGCTTGTAGCAGGTGTGTTGTTATTTGTGCTAACTGGGTGAGGGTCACAATACTTCTGTTTTTCAATGTAGTGTTCCTCTTCCATCAGGCTTAGGAGGCATTTTGTTGGGTCTGTGTGTGTTGGTGGTGCACTTGGTGGCTGAGAGAGACATGAAGAGTACTTTTTTGTAAGGTAGCCTTATTATGTAATAGACAAGGGTATGCAAAGTTCTTAAGAGTGGTATGTTGTTTATTTTGTTTGCGTCCTTTTAATGGTAAAGGAGTATGGGTTAGGGGTGGTGGAGGAGCATGTGGAAAATAATGTAAGGCTCTAAATTGTGCAATGGATGAGAGGCAGATGAATGAATGTTGCTGTGTTGGTGTGCTTGTGGTAGATGTTTGTAAAGAGTGAGAATGTAGGGGTAAAGATTGGTCAGGATTTCTATACTTTGTGTAGTCATGAGGGTGGGAGTGCGTGTGACGGAAAGTATAATGAAAGTGTGTTATTTTGATGTGCTGATGTGTGTTGTCTGTTTTGTTTTTGTGGAATAGCAAGAGCTAATATTGATGTGGTTTTCTGTGAAAGATTTGTATTTGAGTTAGTGCTGGTGGGTGGTATTAGAGTATTACATGGGGTGTTGATGTGTTTTGGAGATGAGTGTATGAGGTGTGTAAGAGGTGATGGGATAGTGGTTTCTGCTACTAGATGACTAAGGTCTGAAGAGCAAATGCTGTACTCTAACCAACCACATATTCTCCACCTTTAGAATATTCCCAAGCCCCCCAATGAACACAGAGATTCCTTTTTTAGGCAATGTTTTTATTTGTTTTGAGCACAGGTCAAAGTTGAAACATCATGATCATAGCTCGAACATCCTGGACTTGTTAAGACAGAGCGAATGCTCTGTACAGCACTGCGTCCGTATGGCTTTAATGAAAGGGAGCCTCTTAGGAGGAGTCAAGTGAGACTTTGCCAAATTGCTGCAAAACCCTAGCAATGTCGACAGGTTGGTTATGGTAAGAAGTGGTTTACAACTGTTTGGCGCAAGCCAGCCTTGAACAACCAGTCGTTGAAGTATGGAAAGACTGGTATTCCCAGCATCTGGAGACTAGCAGCAACCACCACCATCACTTTTGTTAACATCCAGAGGGTCACTGATACATAAGGTGGACTGAAAAGTATTTCTGGCCCTCCTGAAACTGCAGATAGCAATATTGGGACTACACAATAGAACCCTTCAAACTGCAGATAGCCTTTGTGAGACTACACAATAGAACCCTTCAAATGAGACAGCACTACCCAATTTCCTGGATCAAATGTAGACAGAAATTGGGCTAGGTTGATCATTTTGAACCTGTTCTTCTTGAGGTGGAAATTCAGAGGGAGTAGAACTAGAATGGAAAGGATGCTTCCATCCTTCACCAGGTCCAGAAAGTAGCCGGAATAGCGGTCAGTATCTCCAATGCCAGTGCCCTCTCTATGGCTCCCTTCTCCTGAACAGTCTGAACCTCCCTTTGAAGAATTAACAGGTGGTCCTTTGAAAGGTGTTCTGATGTAGGTGGCATGCTTGAAAAGTTAAAATGAAGGATAGGGTGTAACTTTTAGAAGACTAGATGATTTGGTGCACCCATCTGTCCAACATGATGCTCTACCACAGTGGAAGTAAAAGCTTCTCTGGCTTCCAGCCGAGTGGCAGTGCGCAGCTGAGGGCAAATTAAAATGGGAGGGGTGACAGGGAATTGGATAGTTAACTGCCCCAGAGACCCTAGACCTGGTGGCCAGATCGAAAGGCCCCTGTCTCTTGTTGCAGAGACAGGGTTTCTTGTGGCTTCCAATGAAGTATCCTGTCAATCCTCAAATGGGCCAAAATTATGAAGGATACTGCTGCATGGGTGGTGCTACCGTGAAAAAACATAAACTGCTGTTTTTCTCTCCTTAAAGGACTTTAAGGTCAAGCCCCCTTGTCTCCTATGAAATGAGTTCATGCATTGAGATTTAGTCTGATGGTAGAGGCTTCAACAACAAGGCTTTTAGGTGTTGGATTCTGCAGTAGGAAAGTCGGGTCCCAGGGAGTGGGCCTATGTTCTAGCTATTTCCTGATTTACTGGTGGCCAAAATCCTGGCTGTGCCCAGGAGGTTGCCCCCTATTGCATCATTAAAAGAAAGGAGAGGTTCTTTAAAGGTATGCCCTGTTGTAGGTCTTCTGTATACACATTTATTCTGACATGTGCAGGGTGAGAGCCACTATAGGTGGTTACGATGGTGTCCATTATGTTATTCTCCTGAGTCTGCCTCACTACGAGGGGTGTGGTTCGGGGAGTTTGATTCAGGGATTTTAAGGCAGTCCACCAACTGATCTCACGCCCTAGCTTTGTCAATGGTTCCCAGCCCCCTTCTTTGCTTCCTGCAATAGCACTGTGCTCTCGCATTCTGCCCATTTGTAGAATGCTGTTCTTCATCTGGTGTGACTTGGCCCTTTTGGATCTTTCCAGTGCATGTTAATCTCCCTACATGCCAATATCAGAGCTAGATCTAAAAAGAGGGTGATAGATTTAAGTTTAGTCGGGCACTGGAATCCCCCTAGTAAACATGTCAATGGGGAGTACGTCAATCATCTATTTGTGACTTTGTTAATAGTATGGATGATTTAATCCCAGAAGGCATTTAGGGAAGGCCCAGATCATAAGTAATAAATCAGCTCCCCGTTCTCCACAGTGGGGCATGCCTCTGTGGTGAAAGGAAAGAATCACACTATTTTACCTGGGGTAAAATGTGCTCTGTGGAGGAAGTAGTGATTTATTAACTTGAACCGGGTGTCTCTTTAAACTTTGTGTGTGGTATCAAGTATGGCGGTTCATTGCTCGTCTTCCACTGCAACTCCCAGGTCTGTTTCCCATCTCTCCCTTAGGTCCTCTAGTAGTCTGGTAATGTCAGATCGTATGGTGCCATATGGAGAGGCCACTGCCTTAGATGGCCAGATAGGGTGCACAAGTTCTGACAAGTGTGGTGAAGTTTTGATTTGGCAAGGCCTGGCTCACCAGTGCATATGAATCACTGCTACCAATGCCCCACAGTATAAGAAATGACCCCCAGGGATCTCATGAGTCAATGCAAGGTCCTTGAAAGTCAGGAGTTTCCCCATCTCGGAACAGATCCTCCACCCGGGTAACCCCATATTGGGACCAATACAGTATTCTCTGCAGGCCCCCCCCTGGGGTGCAGGGGCCCAAATGCTGGCAAGGGACATGGCTGGGGAGTATAGCTTTGTTGGGTAAGTGCGTTGAAGAGTGCACTTCCAACAGTGAAGTGCTACCTTTATCGTTAGGGAGTCTTTGTGGGGTCTATGACATGGGTTCAAAAGCATTTGAAATAGCATGAATCGGCTGGGTGGGGGTTTCACTTATTTTCCCCCCTCCCTGGTTATAAGTAGGATGAGATTCAGTGGTTTAAACACTGTAGTTGTGCGGCCAAGTAATAGCCCTCAAAATCTGGGTCCACTAATCCTCCATCATCTGTCCTGCGTTGTAATTTTGACAACGCTACTTTGCATCTCCCAAAGCCCTATATAAGATCGACTAGTAAGAAGTTCAGGTCCTTAAAAAAAAGACTGGGTATACTCAACGGGAGAGTTGAGAAATAATATAACATGCTGGGGAGTGTCACCATCTTGCAAAATGCTATTCAGCCAACCACAGACAGGGGCAAACTTTTCCAGAATTCTATGCTGGTCCTCAAGCGCCACATGGCTGCACCAATGTTGACCTCCAGTAGATCCCGTGCAGTGCGGTAGATTGCGACTCTTAAATATTTCAGACAGGATCCCTCCCAGGTAAGGGTCATGTAAATTTGGAAGAAATGGTGGTTAAGACACAGGAGAAAAAGCATAGAATTTTGTCAATTTACACTTCATATGGGGTAGAAATAGTTTGACTTGTACGGACTCTGGTCAAGGGGGCAGTGTATAATTATTTAGTCAAGGTAATAAAGTTATTGCCCAAGCCATTTTATGCACCTGAGATTATTGAAGACCTTTTTAATATCTATGGCCACAGTGGCAGCATTTTCTTTGTGGGGAAGGTCAAGTTCTAATATGGAGAGGAACCGGTGAATGTTGATGGCCATATTAAGGCCAGGAATAAATCCAGTCTGGTCCGAGTGGGTCAGAGCAGGCATCAGAGGCAGGAGACAGGAGTCCAGGATGAGGTTAAGGATTTTATAGTCCATAATTAACATAGAGGAAGGGCGGTATGTCCTAACATCTGGAGTTGGCTGCCCTGGCTTCAGAAGAGGTACAATCATGTGTGGATGTAGGATAGTGGCCCGCAATCTGTGCGGCACAGTAAAAGGTGGCCAGCTGCGGAGCCAGGTCACCACAAATTTGAGGAGCACCGAGCCATCGCTCTGATTGCCCCCTCATATTCCTGAAATTGTAATGTCCTCCCTCAAGGCCTCCATTTGTATGTGCATGGCCCATGGAAGATACATCCTGTGAAGAAATACATCAATCATTTGTGGGGGGAATGGGGGTGGAGGGGCATGGAGTGGAATAATAACCAACTAATCTAGCGTTTATGTCTGATTGTGTGTAAAGGAGATCACAGTGTCAAAATCTAGTTAAAAGATCAGAGAGCCCCTCCTGGCCAGATTTGCCACCTAAGCAAGTAGCATTCCCGCTTTATTTATTTCTGCATGAGCTCACACCATATATTCATGATGGTCGAAGCAGTGCAATTGCTCCACTTGCACAGCAATGTTTTCTTTAGTTTCCAGGAGGGGGCTTTTGAGGTCAGGGTTCCCAGGGGATGTTAATTCTAGATTTCTCAGCGCTATTTCTTGGTCCTGTATCTCACTGAGTAAGGTGTGTCACACCCCTACTATCTCAGCTATACGTTTCCCACATGTGACTGTCTTAAATACATTCCACTCGATCATGGTGGAGGAGGCAGTGCCCGTGTTGTCTGTGAAATATGAGCATATGGCTGTCCCCACTGATTGTGAGAACACGGAGTCCTCCAAGGATTCTACCTGAAGTTGCCATGTGAGAATGCATAGTTTTTGTCTGTGCCAATTAAGAGAGAGCAAGATTGGGTTGTTATCAAAGGTGGTTCGGCATAAGTATTCCACATTGTGGACCCTCCTGAGGGCATCTGGGGAGCAGAGAAAGATGTCTAGACAGACGTGTAGATCGTGCACGTATGAGTAAAAGGAGTAATCCTACGTTTCTGGGTTCCAGTGTCTCCAGGCGTCATGCCATCCCCGTTGGGATTGCCAGGATCAAAACGACCGGGTTACATGACATATCAGGGAATCTTGCAGTGGAGGGTGAAATATGTCCCACATGGGGACAGCCATACTCTTGTAATCCCTCCCAGGAGCATGGAATGAGATGTGTAAAGTGCTAGGATTCATGACATTGTGGTGAAAAAGCCAATTTGGTCAGTATTAGGGGTGTATGTGCCCTCTTTGGACAGGTACTGACCCGCCTGGCAGCCCAGTATTATCACAGATGTTCCTTTGGGGTCAATCAGTTCTGCAGTTTGCTGGAAGGGTATGCCAGGATGAACCCAGGTATGTACCCACATGCGAAAGCTGAGTAGAAAGTGGCAGATATCTGACCTCATCATCTCTTTTTAAGGATTGCATGTTCTGTTGCATTCAAGTGGGTTTCTTGTAGTATCACTACATGTACTCCCCTTCTTTTGAGATAGGGATAAACCCTATACCGCTTAGTCATGTTTTTATGACCCTTGATGTTCCAGCTGATAAAGGTGTAAATTACGGTGGTGCCATTGGAAAGTGTGGTCGCTAACATTTTTTATTGCATTGTGAAGGGGGCAGGACCTGAGCAAGGAATGGGTGTCTGGGGGCTCCCTGAAATGGTTTGAAGGCTAGGGTAGAGGCATGCTACTGGGAAACTCTATCAAAACTAATGTGAAAATCCCAACTCCCTAACCTCAGGACAAGAAGTAAATGTCTCCCCATCCAAACAATCATTTCAATCAACAATGTGCGCACAAGCATGTCACACACTCTTCAACAAGGTAGGGTGGTACACCTAGTACAGTGCCTCCCAGCATCACGTAACACTATCCAGATAGTTTCAGTGTGAAATTGCCCATGTTCAGTAACATTATGTAAGCGGGACATTGACACCTGCCATGGCAGTGCAAGGCAGCATGTCATCACATAATCTTGTCTGAAGTTCCTGGCGTAATGTCTGGTGAGGAATCATGTAAAGCCCTTGAAGAAACAGAGACATTGTTGGAGTCTATTTTAGGGGCATTATCGTCCACTGGTTGCAAAGAGGGGGCATAATTTAAACCACTTATGGTTGCCACTACCTTCACCGCTGGCCTTTGTTCAAAATGAGTCTGGAAATGTGATGGCGTGGATGATGTGGCCATTTTTACTGGAAGGTTTGCAGGGTCTCTGTTGTTTCTCAGAAGGCAGTTCCCCCCGCTGGTAAGAGAGAGTCCATCCACTCCCATAGGGTCTAGGAAGAGTTGAAGAAATGTACCTGACCCTCATGGGTTTTATGCAGCTTGTTCGGGAAGAGCATGGCATACCGAATTCCCAATGTTCTAAGGCAATTTTTGGCAGCCAGAATGGAGGCAACTCCGGGGCAACTGTATCGTGGAGCCAGGTCTCCAAGAATGGGGCCACATTTGAGGCGGGCTCTCGATGTGCTTCGGAAGCTCAATAATACATATGCTGTTTCTCTGCGTCTTCTGCTCTGCTCTCTAGGGACCTGAGTTTGCTCTCCATATGTGTCATCAGTTCCTTCAGGGCCACCACCTTGGAAGAGGTTCCCGCAAGTGTGAGCTCAGTGCTCGTTACCCATTCTACCAATCTGCTGTGATCTTCCCGCAGGAGGCCAATATCCACTGCCACTGTATCGATTTTAAGTTCAAGGACCTCCCTGGTGGCCATTATGGCCTGAAGGATCCTTTCGAGAGTGGGTCCTGCACTGTTCCAATGTGGGTGCTTATCTTGGTGGACGGGGTGCACCAGAGAGCACCAAGGTATCTGGAAGCACTACACCAGGGCAACACTCAAGCCCAGGTAAAGACGATCCATCAGGGATGCCTGCTAGTTAGTTATGTATGTGCAGGCCAAGCAGGTCTCTGTCACAGGCCACGCGAGTGCCACACACAGGGCACCGGGAGCTGAACAACTCCTGTTGGGGAGGCAGTTCAGAGGGCAAGCGTGACCTTGTGGGCATCCTCAACTCCAGGTCCCCCTCACTTATTTGCCCCCGGCGGGCTGCACAGCTGAATCTCTGTTACATCAGTGGGGCAGCACTGATGAGTCACCACCCATCACCACTTCCACAGGGGGAAAGGGACCCTGGTACAGTTCCCGTGAGCGCACGCTTGGGCGTTTGCATCACAGACCAGAAAGATGCAGGTCCCTAGGAGCCTGCCAACAAAGTTAGGGCAGGGACCTCCTCCAATACAAGGCAGGCTCTCGAGCAGTCAGGTCTTATTGCTTGGTCAGAGTTGTGGTCGCCGCCCCTCACCATGTCTCTGCGGCCGCTCTCCTCTTCTGCCGTCAGGTCCATGCAGGATCCGGCCACGCAAGCATGGGTCCAATTCCACTGATCACCAGTCCACAAGAGTCTTTTCAATCGCTCAAGGTGCCCCGGATAGGGTTGTGGGCATTCATGCCCCATCAGATTCAAGGCACACCGCCATCTTGGATTGTCGGTGCAGGGCCAACCTCAATCCCCTCCAACAATGACTGTTTGGGCCACCCTTATACACCCAGAAAAGAGGAACCAACGGCACAGAGGGCCGAAATGAGGTATTTTCAGGCCAGCTGAGCTGAGTCGGGTTGTGATGGCAATGGATGGTGGAGTTTCGCAAGGAGCGCTGCAACTCGTGTCTTACTTCATCAATGGGTGGCTTTGCCCCCCATATTTGTTTCCATTATATATATATTTTATTATTCTCTATATGCTTATGTATTTGTGTTTCTGAATTGCATTTTTGAGCTGTTTTATTGTCATTTTGGTGCTTTATTGTAATATTCTGTTATTGGTGTTGCCGTACTTCAGCTGCAGTCTTTTTTGGAAATAACCATCTTTTTGTGTGGTGTTCCCCCAGATATTTGCATTGGCAGTTTTTGCTGGCTATTGAACTCTGTGCGCTTTACCTCTGCCAACCACGGTAAAGGGGCAGTGACCCCTTTCAGCATGATAAACTTTCCATACACCTAACTGGCATATCTAATTTACCTATTCATCCTTAGCACATGGTATCATATATACCCAGTGGGTGTAAGTTAACTCTCACCAATGGACTGCAGCGCTCATTGTGCCACTCACTGGCGTGGCAATGCAAACCTGATCGTAAGAGTGCCTTATATAGCACAGCTGTGAATGTTTAAACTGCAAATTTAACGTGTCAAACTAATACCTTTTGACAGGCCTAAACATTCCTTTTAAGTATTAATAAGTCACTCCTAAGTACATCTACTGTCCATGCGATATGGAGCACAGTATTTAAAAGTAGTAAATGTAAAGGTTAATGTCAAACGTCCTCACAATGAAAAAGCACTAAAAGATGTTTTTACTGAGGCAGGGTTGGTTGTTCTATTGGAAAGCATTGGGATACAATATTAAGTTCAATATTGCTTTCACCAACCAGGAAGTAGGTACAGAGTTGATTTTTTGACTTTTTTACATATTTATCAGAAGCCCAATTCACTAGTCAGATTTATAATAAATATCCTGGCAAAATTACTTTGAGAAGTTACCTTTTCCCTTCTATAAAGCCTCTTGAAGACCATTTGCACGAGCTTCAACCTTCTCCCAAGAGCTGAATAGCTTGAGTTGTGAACTTGCTTCCAGAGCTGAAACCAAGGCTTTGAGTGTGGGGAGGTATTCTGTTACTCTGGCAGACTGATCATATAGGCTGTGCCTAGGAACTTAATTAACTTCAAAAAGCCCTACTCCGTCTCAGGCAGATGTAACTAACACCTGTGCCTTCCCTCTTATTTGTGCCTCTGGTCAACTAGACACAGTCCCAGTGAGAAAGGAGCTCTCCCTAGAAACAGTTTTGAGTAACCACAGAGTAGGAGCTGCTCATTTCCCTCACCACTTTTATAGGGTTGGCAAAGGAGCTCTGCACAGGGGAAGAACAATCCTGCCAAATTGGCTTTAGGGAGAGAAGGGCACTGTGGAATTATATGCAGTATGGCATGCAGGAAAATCTACAAAATTAGATGGGATACCTCCTTAAAATGCTTACTTTATTGGTTTGGTAGTGGCCAGGAGTTGCACCCACCCATAGGCTGTTGCCAGGCATAAATATGACAGGAACAGTACCCTCCACAGAACACTTTAAGTAACTGCAGAAGTACAAAAGAGGAGTGGAGCTGCTCTCTGTGACCTGAGAAGTGCCCAGAAGACTGAACCTTCTCTCCCTTTTGTACCCAGGACAAAGAAGTGCACTCCAAGGGTTATAAGGATGACCTACCAATCAAGCTACAGGGGCACAACAAGCTAGAGGGGGTCTTTTCTGCAACTGCCCAGCTGACATTTCCCAACTGCACTTGCCCTGGACCCTGTTGCTGGCCTCTGTTGGATTGAGTCATGACGAGGCATAGGAGGAGTCTCAGAGTTCTGCTACCCTGAATTCTGTGGGGTAGCTCAAAAACTCCACAAGATTCCACAATATTCCACAGGAGGATGAGCTGCTTGATTCGCCGATTCACGCTACAGTTTTGATGTTTAGTATGGCAATGCACGTTCTGGCGTTGGACACTGCAAACAAACTGCGCCATGCGGTTTGCATGGGTGTGGCCATTTTGTCTTCTGTTATGTGCATAGTACTTCAGCCTGTTTTTCAATCCAGCCTTAATCTTTTTAACCCCCCTCTATCTGACTCATCCACCTGACATTTTCTATTATTGTATCAGTGTGTGTCTTTGTCTGTGTGTATTTTATGTTTTTGTAATTTGTTTGTGTTGTGTGTTTCTTTTTTTTAATTTCTTTGGTTTTCCTTTTACTTCTTTAGCTTTTTCTTTCTTCCTTCCTTTTTCTATTTCTTCTCTTTTTTCGACCACCCAATGCTGTGGAAGAGCAGAGAGAGAGAGGTGAGAGAGGAAGTGGTGGTGCCAGTGTGGCTGCTAGCCACATATATTGCAGTCATCGGCTCCGCCAAGGGGTAGTGCCCTATACCATTTTTCAGAGGCATAGGTGGCAACACTTGTTTTTTTATGGGCAGCGTCACTTCCCCTCCATGCTGGTAGTAGGCCTCGGAGTGGCTTTGCCTTGTGGGAGCATCCACTTCTGTAGGTGAGGGTGCGCCGGTGTGGGCGCCAGGACACTGGGGTGCAGTGCACCAAGCGGCATTTAACGCACAGCTGGGCAGACGTACTGTACCGTGAACAGGACCTGCTTGACCTGCTGGGCATCAAGGTGTCGGGGATCAGTGATTAATGTTTTATTTGTTGTGTTCTACAATTCTATTTGTTTCAAATAGCAAGCTGCTCACAATCAGAGGTAAGTTAAGTTCACATCACCAATATTATGTAATCCTGTTGTTAGCCAGGTGCTCAGTGATACGTAATAGTACCCATCAGATCTCGCTTGGGCTGATTATTTAGGAAGGCTTGCAGATTCCTCTGTCCTTTTCTAAGATAGTGATTTCAGTGAGTTTGTGTTCTCTGTGACTTTCTTTTTGTAGCTCCTACAGCCCCAAGCAATCTCATGGTGATGTGTAGTATGCATGCATTGAAGAAAAAGGAAACTCTGTTGGCCCATCAAGGGGGTTGAGATATGAGCATGAGATGCGAATTAAAAATCATTTATTGTTATGAGTTTGTCCCAAATGTAGTTTAGGAAATGTGGAATAGGGCTTACGACGATTAGGATGGTCAACTCAATAGATACTGGTACTAGGTGATCTGATTTAGGAAGGTACAATGTCATTGCGTTTGCCTGTTACAATATTTTGTAGAAGATTAACTGCACCACTAATCTATTTTTTGTGTCTTCTTTATTTCTTACATTAGCACCCGAGGACAAGAAGAGGGATAGTTCTGAGGCGGGCCAGGGAGCAGGGGATGTTACCACCAACCCTATGGCCGATGTTTCTGCTGATCTCAGTATGACCTGTTATTATTATTATTTCCCTAACTTTAATCTCTTCCCACTACTAGAATAATTTTAATTTTGCCATGTATTTATTTATACTGCCTCCTTTTTTTAACTCCGCTATCAAATGTTTGTTAAGTTCTTGTTATCCCTGCATTATCCTATATTTCATATTTTTGTAGCTGAGTTCCTCCTGTCTGTACTAGTCTTTAGTTTACTTCTGCATTGTTAGTAAGTTTTCCCTCACCCTTATATATCTTGTGGTACTATTAGACTAAGATAACATATTTTTGGTACTCTATTGTCTACTGTGAAGATTGCAGGTCCATATAAAATAGTATTATTCACTATGCATGTTTGTGAAAAGCCTTTCTTTTTCTTGCTCATGCTCAGACAGTTAAAACAAGAGAGTGGCCATGGTCATGGTGGACCTCACCCCCAATGTTGTGCTATACACTATTAATATACACAGTATACCAGCAGTTTCCATGACAGTGCAGCATGGCAGGAAAGTATGAGGTCCCATTTCAACTATCAACCAACACTAAAGCCCTCATTATGACAATGGCGGTAAAAACCACCGACCGCCTCCACGACGGCCACCAAAAGACCGTTGTTGTGGCTACCATCCATTTACCAAATTTTGACCACAGCCAGATTTCCGCCACAAGAAGGGCGGAAATCCAGCTATGGCCATACTGGCGGATGGTGGTACGGTGGCGCTGCTACCACCAGCAGCACCATGCCAGTAGACCACCGCCAGTCATGTTATATAAAATAATACTGCCGCCTGGTGGTGTTCTGCTGGCGGGCGCTGCTGGCAGTAGCAGCGCCCCATCCCTTGCCAGAACACCCCCTGGATACAGGTAAGTTGGGTTTCTGACAGGGGAGGGGGTTGGGGGGTTTGTGTGTGGGGGGGGTGTGCATGTACGTGTGAGTGAATGCGAGTGTGTGTTTAATGTTGTTTGCATGCATGTATGAAGGTGTGTGAGTGCGTTCATAAATGTGTGTGAATGCGTGTATTAATGGATGCATGCATGTATGTGCATGTATGTCTGTGTG
The DNA here is from genome assembly GCF_031143425.1 of Pleurodeles waltl. Classification (NCBI taxonomy): domain Eukaryota; kingdom Metazoa; phylum Chordata; class Amphibia; order Caudata; family Salamandridae; genus Pleurodeles; species Pleurodeles waltl. The sequence goes on along the minus strand of NW_027150401.1, from coordinate 1,147,264 downwards.
GATGAGTGGGTGTTTGCGTGTGTATGTTTGGGGGGAGGCTGGAAGGGAGGGGGAGTGTGGATGAATGGGGAGTGGGGAGGTGTCTGGGGAGTGTTGAGGGGAGGGGGCCTCCTATCAGAGACAGTGAAGGAATTCCCTGTCACTGATAGGGACTACCGCCATGGTTTTTGTGGCGGTATGAATGTCACGGAAATCATGGCGGTAGGCAGTGTCATGATACCGCTGGTGGCACAATAGCATCCACCGGGCTGGAGATTGTTATCTCCGGCACAGTGGCTGCTACCGCCATGGCGGTCGGAGTGGTACATTGGCAGATTGGCTTCAGCCAGCCCACAAATGTCACAATGTGGCGGTAAGTACCGTCAGCCTGTTGGCGGTACTACCGCCACATTATCTCCGACTGCGGTGGGCATACTGACCCCCTATATATCCTTCATTGACCAGTATTCTACCCCTCCATTGTGCGTCTTTGACCCAGAGTCGTCATAGCTTAGCCCCTCTATTAAATTTAGAGATTTTGGTTGGCTTGACTACCTGGCTTTTCTAACATTGTCAACCAACAAAATGTCTAAAGTGATATTTTTGATAGGTGATACTGATAACCAAACTGTAGTGATGTAATGCAGTTGCATTTTTTTAAAGTAAGGGGAGGCATAGCTGACATCTAAAAATGTATAATATTTTTTCTACCTGCACAGGCCACCAGTGCAGAGGCACTGGTGGTCTGTGCAGCTCCTGCTGGTCCACCACCTGACCCAACATTGCTGGTGATAGCAGTCTAGTTGTGGTGGCAGATGCTGGAGACATTCCAGCAGTAGTACTGTTGGCTGCTGTTGATGGAGAAGGAAGAGGAAGCTGAAACAGTTGCCCCTGCCCCAGTCTCCAGGCAGTAACATCGCTGCCAGTACTGCCACCAGCTGTCAGGTACCGCTTTGACACCACTGCTCCTTCCTCCCATTCAGGCTGCCAGTTCTCGAGCCGTGCACTGCAGCATCTGGTGCAGCTTGAAAAAAGGGTGTCATGGATGAAGCAGAAACCTGACCTCCACATGACCTGCATAGACCGAGCTGTGTTCCATAGACTTTTTTTACTTTTTTGTTTTGGTGCGAGGGACTTTTTCTGTGGGTGCAGAGGGTGGTAAAGGGAATTGGGGCAGGGGTGATTTGTTTGGGAAAGGGGTGGACCTGTTGTGGGTAGGAAGGGTGTGTTTTAAAATTGCTGAAAAAATAAGATGAATAATTTATTTGCCTCCAATCTTTAATATGGTGGTTTACTCTGCACTGTTGCATTGTAGCGTAGCCTGTTTTTTTAAGTCTGTTGAAAAAAGTGTATATCAGTTTTTTATACCTTTGTCCTACTACCCTCTGTAGCTATATTGACCACTTGGGGGGAAGTGTCATTGCTTAAATTACCTTCAACAACAGAGATAAAGATCATCTTCAGTAGAAGTTTCCATCTAGGTGAACCCCAACCGTAGGAATATTCAATGGGTTATCCATCCCATAACAGGCAACTAGATTGAAAGAAAACACAGAGTTAGTGGGCTATATTATTTATATCATAACTTTAGAACGACTGAGATCACACTACTTCCATGAAACAACAAAGAAGACCTGAAATAATAACAAAACCTAGCAATAGTAACTTGTTCTGAGGAATGGGGAGCTAATAATTAATTAAATATTGACCAGTTGGTGGGGAGTGTCATTGCCTAAATTACCTACAACAACATAGATAGAGATCATCTTCAGTAGAAGTTAGTTACTATTTAAACTAGTTGACTTGACTCCATAGATCTCTTACCTGAATAGATAAAGCGAGGGCTTCTACCTCTCTGTCTTCTTACTGTAGGGTTTCCCAAAGTACCATCTTATGGTGGTAGTAGTAGTAGCAGACTTCCACACTAACAGGGAAGGAATCAGGAATGGGGTCCTGTTCCCATCTAGGTGAACTCCAACCGTAGGAATATTCAATGGGTTATCCATCACAGGCAACTAGATTGAAAGAAAACACAGAGTTAGTGGGCTATATTATTTATATCATAACTTTAGAAAGACTGAGATCAGGTTACTTCCATGAAACAACAAAGAAAACCTGAATTAATAACAAAACCTAGCAATAGTAACTTGTTCTGAGGAATGGGGAGCTAGTAATTAATCAAAACTAAGAGACTCGTTACGAGGTTGGCAGGCCAACTATTGGCCCGCCAGTCCCAAGGAGAGTAAACCGCCGCAGAGCTGGTGGACTCACCCCTGGCCTATCACAAGGTTTCCACTGGGCTGACCAGCAGAAACCTCAGACATCTCAGGTTTCTACCTGCCAGCCCAGTGGAAACCAAGAGGTAGCATTAGCCTCAGCTCCACCAATGCCATCACACAAAGGGAGATCCCAGCACCCTCGGAATACACACTAACTGCAAGGGCAGACAGTGTGCATTCTGATGGTGCTGGGCAGGGGCCCCTTGCACTACCCACAACATGGTCATGTGCAGTGCAGGACCCCCAGTGGCCAACAGAACTTCCTTTCCACCACCCTTTTCATGGCAGACCCAGCCATGAAAAGGCTGGTGGAAAGGGGACTCATAATCAGCACTGCGTCATTGAAGTCAGCGCCGCCATGGTTGACCATGACTTCGACCGCCGCCAACCCGTTGGGAACCATGTTCCTGGTGGTGGTCCCCTGGCAGTATGACCGCCAGGGTCGTAGTATGGGGGTCGGCCCACCAGGAGTGCAGCAGCCCAACCACCACTGTGAGTCTTGCAGTCTGAAGACTGTCTAACTCCTAATGAGGCCCTGAGTTACAAAATTCTTCAGTCAGATGAAGTAGAGTCAGAGTCAGGAGTGGACAAGATTAAGCGTTTGTGTAACACAATGCATGAATGATGATGTTAACAAATGATGCATGGATGGGTAAATGGGGCTGGTGTGGTCTATTGCTCCCACAGTGAGTTGATATTTCTTTCACCACATTTGCTCTACCAAGTATATGAATCATTTATGGGCCAGCTTCCATAACTGACTAGTTGTCATCCTACTTATCCCCTTACATAATTCTAAGGTTTCAGCAGCTTTTCTTTTCCCTTGCCTCTCCTGGTGTTTCTCAGACTCTGCCAGGGTCCAATCCATGTCCAGATCATCAGAAGGGGTGTCTGGAGAAGATGGTGGAGTACCCTTCCTTTTTCTTGCTAGAGATCTGGGAGTCAATTATTGTAAAAGATGAGGTTCTTGTTCGGCAGAAAGCTCAAACTCCGGTTCTGCTCCAACTTCAGGAAGATCTATATTTGCTTGCTGCAGCTGCTGTCCACTTTTCTCTGTTTCCTGAAACAGTCAGATGCTATTTTGTGAAATGGCCAAATCCAATTCAACGTCACTGATTGTCTTGCAGTGGCTGCCTAATTGATAGTCATGAGCTTAGGCTAAGGTTGGGGTGGTGCACTTGATGCAGGAGTGCTGCTCCCAGCTTGGTGCCCTGTGGACGGTGTAGCAGGCACATGTTTCCTTAAAAAGGTTTCAGTTGGCACACCAGTTGTGGAAAGCTGCTTCTTCTCCTCTTCATTGGCCACTTTCTTGGCAGCACCTTTCTTTGGGACCATCTTAAAGCTGTCAGTTGACAGTAGCACTGAGCTACACAAGCTGTTGTGTGGTTATGTGTCTTTGGACAGGTCTTCTGCCTGGCAGGCCTGTTTATGATGTCTCTTCTCCTGTGCACCTAAAAGCAAACAAGCAAGAAAACAATTTATTAAAACATGGCATTGTTGCAGTTTGAATTAGTTTAGACAAAGACAATATGATTTAGTGTTGTTAGTTACTCAAGTTATTATCCTAAATATTTAACAACAATAAATGCAACAAATTCTACCCACACCACCATAAAAAAATAATCATTTCCACGTGGGATAACACAACATATAGAGGTAACTCTTTGCTTAATGGGCACCTATTCTAAAGGACACACCTGCGGCAGTCAGAAGGCACATGAGAAAATTGAATAAAAATGAGGGTTAGTGTGTGCCTATTATAGGAAAAGGTGGTCAAGGGGAAATGGAACAACCCTCACAAAATGAATGATGCTGATGTGTGTGCATTTTAGCTATTATGGCAGGAAGGGGGCCTAGGAGAAATGGAATAATAGCTAAAAAAATGAATGTTTTTGTGTGGCTGTGCACCTATGGCAGAAAGGGGGTAGATGGATGGAATATGCCCCAAAAAATAAAAAATAAAGAACAAAGTGTAAAATAAAGATAAAAAATAAAAAATAAAATTAAAATTAAACGTAATAAAAAAGGAAAACTACTTGCTGATGTTTGTAGTATGGGAGTATGAGAAACCCACCGGAAGGCAAGAAGGTGCAGGTAAAAAATGCAAAAAAGTGCATGTAATATGTTTTGTTATGTTATGATTATTTGTAGAGCGCTTCTAATACCCAAAGGTGTCTAGGCACTAGACTGAAAAGACTTCCTAGCACTACCAAGCAAGAGACCTAAGAGCAAGATAAATGGGTTTCTTTGAAAAAACAGGTTTTAATGGCTTCCCTAAAGGCTAGGAGGGTGGAAGCTGATTTGATAGTAATAGGCAGAGCATTCCATGCCTTGGATGCTCTGTGAAAGAAATGTCTGCCTTTCCCGATGAGCAGTGTGTACCTGGGTACTGAGGAGAGCATGCAATATGCCGACCTGAGTGATCTGCCTGATTTATAACAATTAATGTTTTCCTTAAAAAGGTGGGACCTTCTTTATTCAGTGCTTTATATGTAATTCAGAGCGCTTTAAAAACAATACTCTGCCATACAGGAATCAGAGACTGGAAAATATTTAGGAATGTTCAGGAGTAAATGAGCCACAGCATTTGCAAAGATTGAAGTTTGTTTAAAACTGATTGTTTAGCACAGAGTAATAGACCATTGCAATAGTCTATTTTGGTCATTCTCAAGGAGGTGACGACTAGTTTCTGAAGGTGGTCTGGAATAAATGGTATGATCTTTTTTAAGATTCTGAGCATAAAAAAGACAGACGTGGTTACAGATTTTACACAATTGGCAAATTACAGTTTATTGTTGAGCAGGATTCCCAGATTGTGTGTTTTGGAGACTGGGGCAGGTAAGGAGCCTAGTTCCTGTGGCCAACATAAATGTGGCCAAAAGCACAGATTTGTGCCAAAAAGAAGTACTTCTGGTTTGTTGGAATTTGATCTCAAGCATTTTGTGACATTCATGTGCCGATGGCACGCATGCAGTTGCAAAATCTGGTCCCAATAGTCCGATCAGTGCTTGCGAAAGAGTTGACAATTTGCAGATCATCAGCATAGAAATAAGTGAGAAGCCATTGGATCTGATTAAACAGGCCAGGGATTTAACATAGACGTTAAAAAGAGTGGGACTTAGGGAAGAGCGCTGCAGGGATAAGAAATTATGGAGAAACCAATTTGCCAAGACACACTTCTTGAGGGCAAGTGGAGAGGAACAACTGTAGCAGGGCCCAGGCTGCTGTGGTAATCCCAATATCAGCAAGGGATTCCAGCAACAGCAGATGGTTGACCATGTTGAAAACTGCTGACAAATCAAGCAAGATAAGGGCAGCCTCCTCTCCTCTATCAAGAGACCTTTTGATTTCCTCTGTGGCCTTGATGACGGCTGTCTTTGTGCTGTGATTACTTTGAAACGCAAACTGGGTTTCATAAAAAATATTATTGGTGTTCATGTAACCTGTCAGCTGCCTATTTATAATCTGTTCAACAATTTTTACTGGAAATGGGAGACGGGAAATCGGACAGTAGTTGGATGGATCATTTGGGTCCGGGTTGGGTTTCTTTATCAGAGGAAGCACAATGACGTTTTTTCCAAGAATCTGGGAAAGATCCCAGTTTGAGCATGGCCTTATATATGTTAAGAAGAGTGGGGACAATAATCTCGGCTGATAACTTTGTCATTTTAGGAAGGCAACAGTCAAGTGGTGATCCTGAATTGGTGCAAAGAATAAGGTTTTTCACTTCTTCATTTGTATAGGGTTTAAAACCCCCAAGGCGAGGTCCTTTGACTGGGGAAGAGGATGAACTCGGTGAGTTTTTGGTGACAAAATTCCTATATGTATCTTCTACTTTTTTTTGAAGAAATTAACTATCCTGTTAAAAAAATGGCTAAAGCTGATTGTCACGTCAGCAGGACTGTGGCCAGTTCTGTGACTGTATGGAATAGTGCCTAGGTGGAATTGGCAGAGGCTTTGATTTTCTTGGTATAATATGCCGACTTTCCCATGTCAATCAAGGTTTTGTATTTGGCTAAGCAATTTCTGTATTTATCTTCGCCGTCTCACTCTAATCAAGTCTCCATCTTCTCTCCTGACGTCTGGAGCTTTGTTTCATGGCGCAGAGATTTTCAGAGAAGCAATGGGCAGTATTCTAATGTCTTTTTGGTTTAATTAGTTTAACTGGAGCCAGAGTTCAGGCAGCAGAGTCTAACCAGAAGGAGAAATGAGGTACAGCTTCTTCTAGGTCATCTGACGGAGCTGGAAAAAAAAATTAGCTAGCAAATTCTTAAGTTGCAAGGGTTGGATATTATTCCATAGCTGGATTGTCAGTAGTTTTTGAGGGGCTTTGGAAGGGGGTTTAGAGGAGTCAGTGCAGAAGTCGAAAAGAATAGCGTGGTGATCTGACCATACCATAAGAAGGAGGCCAATAATGCCAATCGCTGAGTCGTTTGTGAAAATCTCATCTAATGTATGTCTGGCTATGTATGTGGGACCAGCTAGAATTTGCAACAGTCCTAGACCAGACATGGGTTGAAGAAGTTGGTCAGTGTCATTTTCCTCTACATCTTCAAGGTGAAAGTTAAAATCATCTAAAATGGTGAAATCAGAGTGTAAGATTTTAGTTTCTAGTAGTTACTAGTCTCCTGCAAGAAAGCAGTTCTGGAGCCCAGTGGTTGATATATGACCATACATTTGAAGGTTTGATTGGCTGAAAATGTTATGGAAAAGACAAAAGCCTCACAACTTAAGGATGGCACTGGGTTTCATTCAGTTGGAAGTTCTGATTTGTATAGTATGGCTAATTCACCATCTTGCTTTCCCAGTCTGTCTAGGTGCAAAATGTTGAAGCAATCAGGTATGGCTTCTTAAATAGCTGGGCTGGAGAAAGGATCAGCCCATGTTTCAGTAACAAAGACAAATGAAAGATTGTGTGTCTCTATCAGTAGACGTAGCTCTACAGCATGTTTGACTAATGAACGTGTGTTGATAAGGAGTCCATTTATCCTAGTTTGGGATTTATTAGATTGGGGTGTTGGACAAATCGTAGTAAACATGCTATTAATATTTACTTTCTGAGGGTAGGACCAGTGTGGGTGTAAACAGCAATTGCATGAATGCACTAAGAATGTTGTTGAGGGAGGGCACTAAGAGGTCACAATCATTTGTATTACCTGTATTCAGAGTTAACAGTGTCTCCTGTAAGTAAGTTATTAGAGGGTCATGGCTGAAGGCTGTTCTACCAAGGGTTTTAGCAGATAGCGTGATCTGGGTGCGGGCGAGCATAGGTAGGTTTGCCTTTGGCATGACAGTGGCGTGCCTTCTGCGTGCATCTGCTGCATGGTTGCACTTTCCTGCCCAAGATATTGATAGCCACAAGTGGGGCGGGGGGTGGCAGGATGTGTGCACAGAGTGCTCAGCAGCTCGTTTTCAATAAAAGCAGCAAGTGAAATAAAAGAGCAAACCAGGGTCCAACAACCACAGAAACCTGACACAGGCCCCCCCTGTGACAGGTTAAGTGCTGGTAACTAAAATGCAAATAAAAGGTGAGGACATTTTAAAACATAAACTTAGTAAAATGAGGGCACTGTTCATCATATTCATAATATACATATACTACAAGTATCCTCAAGGATAATATTAAACTGATATCAGTGAAAAGTAAAAAACAACATGTGAACAAAAACAAAAAGCCATAGCCCTCTCTTATAAATCTCCCTAGAAAATGGCTTTGAAAACTAGATTAAATAAAATATTAAACTGATATCAGTGAAAAGTAAAAAACAACATGTGAACAAAAACAAAAAGCCATAGCCCTCTCTTATAAATCTCCCTAGAAAATGGCTTTGAAAACTAGAGTAAATAAAGGATGGCTGTACAACATGACTGCTGATCACATGGTCAACCAACAACAGCAAGCAAGAAGGCATGGTGAGCAAAGAACAAATGTAAGCCTATTGTAAAAGCTCACTGCCTGGCTGCACATAATGGCTGCTGACCAAACGGTCAGTATCTCTTGCCAGCAACAAAAGCTTTACAGTAATAGAAAACACATCCCAGAGCAGTAACACATTCCAAACCTGGAAACTAGAGACCAGGATCCAAGAGGCACCAGTTTCTACAGAAGTCAGAAAGGGCCACAGATTTGTGCAGCACTTCAACAGTGGAAACGCAAGAACGGTGTTGTCTCTCTTGTTTTTATTTTATCCACTTCCCCCCTTCCCTTGAGCTTCTGTTCTTAGTGCACTGTTTTAAAAACTAGTGTGCTGGAACAAGCAGTTTCAGGGTGGGGTCGGATTGTCTTCAACCTCCATCAGAACTGAACAAGAACTCAGGTGAGCTGGGCTTTGACAGAAGCACAAGCCTTAAAAAATTTCAGTTCTGGTGGACGATGAATACCGGGGAAGAAATAGAGGGCATTGACGTCACGGATATGGCGCAGGCTCTAAATGAGGACTTGGCTCATAATGAATCAGTGTCTGCCATCTTGCAACATATGCAAGAGGAAATAGAGAGATTAAAGATGGAGAATACCTCTTTAAAACAGGATTTAAGCAGGTATAAATTTAGGGGATCTCAGTGGAACTCAGCTTCTACGCCTTTGTTTAAAACCTCCTCAGAGACAGGGGCGCCATCAAAACATAAAACTTTGCCTTCCCCAGTTGAGGTTACTGTTAATGTTCCTAATGTTGTGCCCTTAGCAGCACCTGAACGTTTTCATGGAGATAGTAACAAATTCCATGTTTTTATCAATCAATGTCAATTACACTTCATTTGTAAGCCACAACAGTTCCCTACTGATGATACGAAAGTGGCATTCGTCTTATTTGGGTGGCACAGCAGCCAATTGGTCAATTCCTTTCGTGGATAGAGATGATCCCATCCTCCATAATCGGAATCAATTTAAACGTACCATGACCAGCCTTTTTGCAAAACACACTTTCATGCAGGCAAGTGATAATGAGCTTTTAAATCTTAAACAAGGTAACAAGGATTTATTGACCTATCTCACTAGTTTTAATCATTTACTCACCGAGACACAGTGGCCAGAAGAAAAGCGTGTCTCCCTTTTTTATAAAGGTTTGAGAGACGAGTTAAAAGACGCGCTGGCTCATATCGTTGATTTGCCAAAAGACTATTCGGACTTTGTAGATTTAGTTGTGAAATTAGAACATAGACTAGGTGAAAGAAAGGGAGATAAATACAAACTGGAATCACGGTTAACTTTTATTAGACACGAGAAGAAAGACACAGATAATAAACTCCCTGAACCAGAGCCTATGCAAATAGGGACACTCAGAGGTCCTCTCACATCAGAGGAAAAAGAAAGAAGGAGAAAATTACAATTATGTTTATATTGTGGCAGGGCAGGTCACTTTGCCAGAAAATGTCCAGTAAAGCCTAAATCTCCACGAAAGGGTGCTGTTTCCTCCACCTCCTCAACTGAATCGGGAAACGATTAAGCTCGACAAGGGGAGAGGTTACTTGTTCGAGAAAACATCTTAATCAAACCTCTAATGCTGCAGCCTTCAGGGTACCGCACATACCTAGACATTTCATAATTCAGGTCGTTTTAATTGTTACTACCCAAGTGAGGCATTCTCTCCCTGTCCTACTGGACTCAGGCGCGACAGGAAATTTTGTGGATAATAAGTTAGCTGAAATCTTAGGACTTCCTATGTGCCTAAAGCCTTGTCCAGAAGCAGTATGTGCAGTGGATGGGTCAGAATTGACCTCTGGATTAATCACAAAACAAACAAGTCCACTTGTTATGGTCTGTCAGAACGGGCACACAGAGGTGATTAGCTTTGATCTGATAGATACTCCTAATTTTGGTTTGATTCTCGGGGTACCCTGGTTAACAACTCATAACCCAAAAATTGATTGGGTGAATAGAACTGTTACTTTGGATTCCTCTTTCTGTAGAACCAATTGCTATCAAGAAGCAGGTACAGAACAGAGCACAGTATTACACTGTGCTAGTGTTACACAAGATGAACCAAGTCTCCCTCCTGAATATTCTGACTTTAAAGACGTCTTTGATCCAGTAAAGGCTAGTGTGCTGCCCCCACATCGGTCTTATGACTGCCGTATAGATCTTATCCCAGGGGCCCCTTTACCTAACAACAGAGTATATGCTTTGACTGACGAAGAAACCAAATACTTAAGAACCTACCTAGATGACCTACTACAGTCTGGGTTCATCCGTCATTCCACATCTCCGGTGTCATCTCCACTCTTTTTTATCCCGAAGCCGGATAAATCCCTGCGCGCGTGTATCGATTATAGAGGACTAAATAAGGCTACAATAAAGAATAAATATCCTCTTCCTCTAATACCTGTGTTGTTGGATCAATTAAGACATTCTACTGTATACACTAAACTAGATCTGCGGGGAGCATACCACCTGGTCTGAGTAAAAGAGGGGGATGAGTGGAAGACAGCTTTCAAGACAAAGTTTGGTTTATTTGAGTACACAGTAATGCCCTTTGGGTTATGTAATGCCCCTGCGGCCTTTCAGTTCTTTATAAATGAGGTCCTACACGAATTCCTGGACGTTTGTGTCATAGTATACATAGACGACATCCTCATTTACTCTAAGAACTCAGAAGAACATACCCAACATGTTCGTGCAGTATTATCAAAGTTAAAAGAAAATCATCTTTTTGCTAAGTTAGAAAAGTGTACTTTTAATGTCAACAAGGTGGACTTTTTAGGATACTGCCTGTCACCTCAAGGAATAACTATGGATGTAAAGAAAATCAGTGCTATTGCTGATTGGCCAGAACCATCCTCTGTAAAAGATATTCAGAAATTTCTGGGTTTCGCCAATTTTTATAGGAGGTTTATTGCACATTTTGCAGACATTGCGGCCCCAATAACTACCTTGTTGCGGAAAGGGCAACGATTTCTTTGGACTGATGAGGCGGCACACGCCTTTCAACTCCTAAAACAAAAGTTCACTTCAGCCCCAATTCTGAAACATCCTGATCCTGACTTGCCCTTTTTTGTTGAAGCGGATGCTTCACAAGTAGCTTTAGGAGGAGTTCTCTCTCAACGAGATGCAGTAGATGGCCAGTTACATCCTATAGCCTTCTATTCTAAAAAGTTATTGCCAGCTGAACAAAATTACACTGTGGCTGAAAGGGAACTACTAGCTATCAAAGTGGCCTTTTCAGAATGGAGGCACCATTTAATGGGAGCCAAGTACCCAGTTACAATCTTTTCTGACCATAAGAACCTACAGTTTTTTGGATCACTTAAAGCACTAACACCACGTCAGATGCGCTGGTTAATTTTTTTTAGCACATTTGACTTTGTTATAACCTATAGACCAGGTGCACAACAAATTCAATCTGATGTGTTATCTAGATACGGACATACCTCAGACACGAAACAAGATAAAATAGGAGAACCCATTATTCCTCCCCAAAAGTTGTTGGCACCAGTACAACAGAAGGATTTCATCACAGATCTATATAATGCACACATGCAAATAGCACCTCAGGATTGGTTAAAGGATTCCCATAACACAATACAACGAGGTTTATTGTATCACGACAACATGCTGTTAGTGCCCACCTATGAATTACAAACACAGGTGATAATTTGGCATCACGCCTCACCGTTGGCAGGTCATCCTGGTTGGGTAAAAACCCTGGAAAATGTGCAAAAACACTTTTGGTGGGACACTATAAGAAAGGACATTAAGCAATTTGTCACTACCTGTCCAATTTGTGCAAGACATAAATCTTCTCATAAGGCTTCTGACGGCTTATTAATACCAGTGCCAACACCCAAACAACCTTGGCACACTGTGAGCGTAGACTTTATTGTAGGTTTACCACCTGTAAAATCCTTCACAACAGTGTTGATTATAGTGGATTTTTTATCTAAAATGGCACATTTTGTACCATTACGGAAATTACCCACGGCGGCAGAATTTGCCAATATTTTTATAAGGGAAATTGTGCGTTTACATGGTTTGCCAAGCAAAGTGGTGTCAGACCGAGGGAGCCAGTTCAACTCCAGATTTTGGAAAAAATTATGTGAAAAACTGAAAATAGATGTGGCCTTATCCACTGCTTTCCACCCAGAGACAGATGGACAGACTGAACGACTGAACCAAACCTTACTTCAAACGCTACGTTGTTTATTAGCTGATTATTCTAGTGAATGGTTGGAAGCTCTCCCTGTAGCAGAGTTTGTTTATAATAATACTGAGCATTCAGCTCTACTTTGCTCACCATTCTATTTCTTGCAGGGGTATCGTCCAAGAGCTATACCCATTTTGTTAGAAGATTCCCTGTTGCCTACACTAACGGATAGACTAACGAGGTTAGGTGACATACAAGACAAAGCCAGGAAACATTTATTAAAGTACAAGGAAAGCATGAAAAGACAAGCAGACAAACACAGGTCTGAGGCCCCAATGTATAAAATTGGTGACAAGGTATGGCTCTCCACAAAGAACCTAAACATAGAGGGATCCCGAAAGCTGCAACCACGTTTCATTGGACCCTTTAGTATAACTGCCATAGTAAACCCGGTAACAGTAAAATTAGATTTACCAAAAGAATATCCAGTACATACTACATTCCATGTGTCCTTGCTTAAGCCGTACAACTCAAAAACCCGACCTGAACCACCACCTCCACCCATACCAATTAAGGGAAATCTGGAATATGAAGTGAAAAGCATAAAAGACTCAAAAAGAATTAGTGGACGTCTGTTTTATTTAGTAGAATGGAAAGGATATGATGAATCTGAGAATTCATGGGAACCAGCATCATATGTACATGCCCCACAGCTGATTAGACGGTTTTATTTAAAAAATCCAGGAAAACCCCATCCTGTAGGAGGGCCTTTGAGGGGGGGCAACTGTTAGGGTTTGTACACAGCAAAGAGCATGTCCCCTCTCACTGCACTAGTGGGTTCTGTAATAGCTCCCTTTTAAACTTACTATTGAAAGCCTTTCTTGTTATCACACCTTCCCCCCCCCCCTAGGCTTCTGTGTATGTTGTTTAATGTGCTGTTTTGTTTACACATTGGGCCTTGCTTTTACCAAGGCTTCTTTAAAATACTCCTCCCTAGGCCATGAGTTAATCCAACTCATTTGTATAATAACTGAAACTCTGCACACCTTTCAAGAACATGTGCAGCATGTGAGGACCACACCCAGCTCTTCAAACCACACCCAGCTCTGCACACCTTCCAAGAACATGTGCAGCATGTGAGGACCACACCCAGCCCTTCAAACCACACCCAGCCCTGTCTATAAAAGGCATCCCCCGAGCCTCACCCAGTGCTTGTGCTCGTTTACCTCCCGCTTACCTGAGAACAGATCCCTCGGCGCTGGCACTCCTGCTCTTTACAGACTTTCATTGACTTCAATGGGCGCAGCTTCAGGCTCTTCCTTCTTCCGGTTTCCGGTTCCTCCTTGCTTCAGCCTCTCTCCTATGAGTAACCTGCAAAAGAGAAAGAAGACAAGGTTAGACTGATCAGTATCTCTTGCCAGCAACAAAAGCTTTACAGTAATAGAAAACACATCCCAGAGCAGTAACACATTCCAAACCTGGAAACTAGAGACCAGGATCCAAGAGGCACCAGTTTCTACAGAAGTCAGAAAGGGCCGCAGATTTGTGCAGCACTTCAACAGTGGAAACGCAAGAATGGTGTTGTCTCTCTTGTTTTTATTTTATCCACTTCCCCCCTTCCCTTGAGCTTCTGTTCTTAGTGCACTGTTTTAAAAACTAGTGTGCTGGAACAAGCAGTTTCAGGGTGGGGTCGGATTGTCTTCAACCTCCATCAGAACTGAACAAGAACTCAGGTGAGCTGGGCTTTGACACGGTCACACAACTCCAGTGAGCAAAAAGGCATGGAGAACCAAGACAAATGCAAGCCCATGGCAAAGCACACTGACTGGGTACACAAAATGGCCACTGGCCATATGGTTACATCAACAACGAACAACAGCAAGCAAAGATGCATGGAGAGGAAAGGACAAATGTAAGTCTATGTCAAACGCACAGTGACTGGCTGCACAAAATAACCGCCAACCTCATGGTCAAAAAACAACAGAGAGCAAAGAGGCATGGAGAACAAAGAACACATACAAACCTGGGGCAAAAGCACACTGACTGGCTGTACAAAATGGATGCCTGCCTCATGGTCAAACAACAACAGCAGGCAAGGATGAATGAAGGGAGAACAAAGAACACATGCAAGCCTATGGCAAAAACACACTGACTAGCTGCACCAAATGGCCTCTGGCCACATGATCAAACAACAAGCAAGGAGGCATGGAAAACAAAGAACACGTTCAGACCTATGGACACAGACTACACAAAATGGCCCCTCCCACAAGGTATGGAGAATAAAGACAAAAGGTGACCTATGGCAAACACACACACTGGCCAGACAAAGCAGGCATGGTAACACTGAAGAAAACTACCAATAATTCAACAATGCCAAACACGAAAAATACCTGAGCTATAAAAAACTTACAACAACTACTATGGTATCAAATATCATCCCACATATACAAATTTTGCAGAAAAAATACTGAAATACAAACAACAACCCACATTTTTTATGTAATCAATTGCTACCCCTGCCCTAAATTATATTTTAATTAAAACAACATATACCATAGAAACTGTTCTTTCATGCACTGATGACGAGTACTGGGCCAACTGAGTGAATGGCCCATTGACAGACTAGGCCACATAGTAAAATAAATTAATATGGCAAACATAACAAACATGGAGAAAATGTACAGAACTGTGCAACATGTTTAACTTTCCAAAAGATGAAAAATGAAAGGCAAAAAAATACCTAGGCCCCTACTGAAACTCCAGGCCACCCATCACAATCAAATTTGAAAATTGAGTAGGAGTACAAACAAATACTTGTGCATGCCTTCTATCAAACAAACAACACTATTATGCAATAGTTTTTTAACTTACTTGTGATATCACAAAACCAAGGGCCAGATGTATGAAAAGGTTTTGCACTCGCAAACTGGGAGAATCTGTAAATTCGGCTGTTTGCGAGTGCAAAACAGTGGTCTGCGATGCATGAAATGCATTCGCAGACCACAAATAAGAAATTGCTAAAAATGCGTTTTCTAGCGTTGCGACCTGGAAGTTGTGATTCGCAATTTGCGATTTGCAAATTCCAGGTCGCAAGGCTATGCTGGAAAAAATCGCAAATTGCGAGTTTTCCAAAAAATTCCATTTTGCACTTGCAAAATACCATGAAATGCAACCAGGTAGTCACCTGGTGCAAAATTTAAAAATGCCGTTAAATTGCATTTTTAAATTGAACATGTAAAGCACACACGCCCTTTTGGCATGTGTGAACCTTACATGTTGGAAAAAAAAAAAATTGTGGTGCAGGAGTTGGGGCCATGGCCCCCAGCACCCTGGCCTTTTGCATTTCCAAAATTGCGATTTCTGGTTCCGAAATCGCGATTTTGGAAATGCAAAAAATTCGCAGCTATGGGCCAACAGGCCCATAGCTGCGAATGGGGCCGGTATTGCAATTTGCGATTCGGTAATAGCATTTGCGATTTTTCCGAAATCGCTATTACTGATTCACAAATGTGATACATGGCCCTTTGCGAATCGGTAATAGCGATTTCTTAAAAATCATTATTACCGAATCGCAATGGGCCGTGATGATACATCTGGCCCCAAATTCCTTATATCCAATCATATAAATGCAGCAGACAAAGAGAGTGATCCTTCCACCTCCAAATCTAAGTGAAAAGTGACCAGGAGATGGACAAAGCAATGGGAGGAGCCTGCTAAGCAAGAAAAGGAAGTTGAAGTCTATGGGGCATTTCCTTCCTGTTGGAAAAAAAAAAGTTTAAAAAAAGGCTTGTTGCACTACAAAATGGACTTGAACTGTCCATTGAAGTAGAATATGCACTCAAAAAATGTTTTCTAGTAGACTTATCTGCTTCTCGAGAAGAGAATGTGGTTGGGGTACAGTTGTGGTCATTAACGTTTTTCCAGTGTTATAAAAAAGCCACTGTCGTCTGCCGGAAGCCATGCTAGCAGGCTCAAAATCGTGTGCGTGCTCGCAAGCAGCCTAGAAGTATTTTGGCACTGGCCAGCACACACCAAAAGCAAGCCTCGCATGTGCTATTGAAAAACAAATTCTGCCACATGCCGATGGCAGAATTTATCAGGAACTCCTCGTTCCACGTGCAGTGCGAAGTTCCTGAATTCCATAAATTCCGCAAGCTGAGTGAAGTTTTCTGGCCACCTAGTCTTGACCCTGAATTGCACAATTGCTGTTTGTAGAGTCCAGGAACCTTGGATTGTGTCAAAGTGTCCTTTTCCAAACTCTTCCTGAAACCAATATATTTGTCTTGGAGCTGAATCAAAGCATCAGATTGCTCTCTGTAAGAAACTGGGTTATTGGTTGAGGGTAGAAGGTGAAATTCCTACTCACGAATAACCATAGTCCTTGTTAGTGTGAATAACAAATGTAATTAATTTGACCTTTACTTAGCCCTCTGGTAGCTTGCATAAAAATAGCCTAGTTTAACTTAGACGCACTGTGCAAGATATTTATGTAGCAGATGGACAGTAATGAAGAGAAAGCACAACACAAGAAAAATCCCAAACCATTTGGGGAAAATAGAGAACATTTTAAAGCATAAATTGGCACCAACTATAAATTAAATACAATCATTGGAAACTGACTTATACATTTTCAAAGTTTTTAGTGCAAAATAGTGCCTAAAAGATCAACTCACCAACATCGGGTATCTGGACAGGCAAGACCAGAGCAAAGGCAAATGTTAAAGAGGCTATGGTGGAACGATTTAGATTTGGCCCATTGTAGGTTTAACTTTGGACTTAGAAGAAATTAAGCAGGAAAATTCCTGAGAAGGTAAGGTTCAACGGGACAAGGCAACAGATGGTGTTCAATGAGAAGGTATTGTCGTTTAGGAGCCCCTGGATAGAGTCATGGTGAAGATTTCAACCTTCAGACATTGTCAGTTTTTTAGAAGTCTAAAATCTCCAGGGAGACGCAGCTGCAAGCTATCAGCACAGAAAGGTACATGAGGCCCAATGCCATCGCTCTGGGGTCCAGCTGAACAGGATTTGCTACTGCTCAGAAGAATGCAGGGGGAGTTACTGGTGATGTACCTTGGGCAGATGGGTAGGCAGGTAAGTCCTGGTCTTCTTTCGGTTTTTCTGACACATTCTGGCAAAACGTTTTCCAAGTCCCAACTTTTAGGCTTAGGCAGGAGCAGCACATCTAAAACCAATTCCAAGGTTCCAGGCTTTGGGGGCACAACTTTAGGGGTTAGGACTAACTCTAGTAGAGACCAGGTATAGGGTTCAAGCTCTCAGAGATTGTTATGTTCCTGTATCACACACAGGAGTTTAGCCAACTCGCTTTTGGGGTCACTCTGGTAGTCCAGGGTTCAAGCAGCGAGATAGGCTTCACGTAATGTGGGAAATCCTCTGGTGAGCAAGGCAGCCTCAAGTAGCAGGGCAGTCCTCTTGTAGCAGCAGAGCAGTCCTATGGGGGGTAAGGCAGGCCTCAAGCAGCCAGGCAGTCCTCTTGAGTGTCCAGGCAGTCCTTCTGAAGTCTTCCATAGGTCCATGAATGTACTGAAGAGTTGCACTGAAGGTGCTATATTTATAGCTGGTGCCAGCATTTGAAGTGGGTGGATTCCCTATACTACCCCCACATTTGTTCTGGAAGGTTTTTCCCTTCCCTTATCAAGGCTCCAATACGTCTGAGGTGAGAAAAGCCTTGAGCGAGGTTCCTTTTTCTGTGTGCTGTAGACAGCCCTTTCAAATGTAAATGGAGCAGGAAACAGCTCCTCCTGCAGTAACCCAAACAGGATGGCCCATCCTGACAACAACACGTCCCCTTTGTCTTACTGTCCGGGAGAAATACACAAAGGCCAACTGCTAAGCTATTCATAGTCATGTGACCCCCAGCACTAGCTAGAGGCACTAAATGGTTTGGGCAGGAAAATGCCAACTTTCAAGAAGTAACATATTCTGAAATGTGACCTAAAATATGACTTTACCATTAAAGAGGACTTTAAATTTTAATTCATTTGTGTCCAAACATAAACTTTTTTCTTGCTCGCAATCAGAAGTTAGCCCTTATCATATGTAATTGGGTATCCCAATGTTATCCAATAGGAGAGCTAGGCCTTATAGTAGTGAAAATGAATCTAGGTGTTTTTACTTCCAGGACATGTAAAACTCAAATAATTTCCTACTTTTAAATACAATACACCCTGCTGCATGCACTTTTTGGTGCCTAACCTGGGGGTCTTACGTGAATTAAAAAGGGAAATTTAGGCCTTGCAAAAGGTTTATTTTTCTAGGTCAAAATAGCAGTTCAAACTACACTACAGACTGAAGTGGGATATTTGAAAGTGCTACTCCAGTGATTGGGACAATCAGTGCCACAGGCTCACTAGCAGCATTTAATTACCAGGCCCTGCGCATGATCTAGTATAAAACCATAAGTAAATTAAATGTGCCAATCAGGAGTAGGCCACCTTTACCATGTTTTAGGGTGAGCACAATGACTTTAGCACTGGTTAGCTAGATGCTTAATTCCAACAAAAACAAATGTCAGAAAACAGTAGCGATGAATGCAAACAGTTTAGGGGTGACCCTACAGAGAGGGCCAAGCCAAACACTACTGTTCAGAACTTTCTTTAGCAGCAAATCTGATTCAGTGGGACTTTGCAGCTCTCTTCAGATACAGACTTCAGCCTTGCCCTGCTGGAAGCTTCCGATTTCCTAAAAAGTGCCTACATGCTATGGTATAAATTTACACTGGGCGAAGGTGGCAAAAGATTCTGTCCACTGATTACCTTCTCTGGGCATGAAATTCAAATTTCTCCTGCTCTAAGCATTCCTGCCAAAGGTCAAGAGCTCTACTGAGAACTCATCCAGCTGCTGTGTGATGACGTGCAGCCATCTTTGGCCACAGCATTCTGCCTTGCCCAGCTGAGCATTTTTTACTTGCAACTAGGTATACTGGTGAAGAGCAACAAGATGGCAGTGGTTGACGCTTAATGCTTTTTAACACTATCTTCACATTTGCACTTTAAAAACTCATACCTCTAATTCCCTTTATCAGAGTTTGGCTGTTTTAGTGTCATTTTGGCCCATATTGATACTTTTTTAGCGCCACATTTGTGTCATTTTTTTTACGCAAAATCGGTGCAAACTTACAAAATACAACTAACTACGCAAATGCAGCGCTAAAAAAGTTTAAATATGGGCCTTTATTTATGAAAATGTACTCTATTTTTCTAAATTGGTCTGGAAGGTATCTTGTTTTGTATTTTGACTTTATTACTGTTTTGGTACTGTGTAAAACTTTACACATTGCTTCTAAGTTAAGCCTTTCTGCAGTGGTGGCTGACACTGAACAGGGGTGAAGGGATGGGACAGGGTGCAACAGAGCAGGGGTAGGGGGTTAAAAAAAAGAATTAAAAACCCCAAAACACTTACCTTCAAGGGGAGTTCGTTTGTCTCCCCTCCGTCCTCTTCCTTTTACAGGCTGCACAGCCTACGAGCAAATCACCACGCTGCTAACAGCAGCGTGGTGATTGATCTGAGCGGCCTATTTCGCCACTCAGACTGGAAATGGGAGCCTGGGCATCTTCTCTGCTTAGCTGAGCCATACATCCAGGTAAAGAACATGCAAAGTGTGTATGACTGTTTGGCCAGCCAAATACGGCTGGCCAAACAGATATACACACTTTGTGTGCACATAGCCCTCCTCCGGCCCCCTCCCTCCAGCCCAGCCCCACCCCTTACTACAGGGAAAAATAAAAGGATAATAATGTAGTGTACGTTTTTATCATTTTATTTTTCCTTTTTGGGAAATCCAGCAGGGCAATGCTCCTCCACTTTAGCGGAGGAGTCGGCTCTGCCTTTCTGCTCTGTGCCATAGCTACTACGGGTTGAGCTCAGGTTAATTTAGTGGCTAAAGGCTTCACCTTCAAAAGGGTTCAGGTTATGACTACCCCAATTTCATACAGCATGTCTTCATAAATATGTATAAATATTCTTGCAGCACACTATCACCTCCACAAACCTGGTTTCATCATGCAGTAGTTAAAAAAGCTACACTGTTTTGTGGTCTGGCCCTAATGTTCATAAGGGTCAGGTCAATGAGGATATGTACTGGGGCAGGGCAGAATTCCGTACCTATTTTATAAGACATTACACTGTATAAAGAGTATTGGGAACTTGACCATTCTCAAAGTTAGCGCATGAGCTGTAGACTGTACAGCTCGGGAAGAGGCAGCAGTGGCTATCTCTCCGTTTCCAAGATATGCTGCCTGTGGCTCATGCATTAACTTGGAGAAATTCAAATTTTAGCATATTTACTTTAGACAGAGCAGTGTCTTAGAACGGGTGCACAGATCTGCCCAGAACTTATGTTCTTGATATTGTCCGTAACTCAGGCCAGTTGCACCACCTCATTTATCAAAGTCAAATATGTGTTGCCAGCATGGTAATTGTTCCAAAGGTGTGGCATACCGATGTGAGCCCCATATGTTCTGCAGGCAATGTTTCATGTTGCAGGTCTCCTCTCGGGTCCTGGCTACAGGCCCTCCTTTAACACCCCCTGCAGGATCACACGAAAGCTCTACCTCCGATGATCCACCTGCACCATCCATTCACAAGAGGGCATGAAGAGTTGGAAGGACTCCTCTGCAGGCATTATGGTCTAGGTTTAGCCTCATAGCTTTCACCACCTGAAAATACATCACTAAATATAGCATGTCAGTCCCATTCAAATGTGCAGCATTTCACTGGCTTTCACCTTCTTCTGGCTCTATTTTACAAGTGTTCATTAGAGATAGTCGGCAGATGGAGCATCTACGTTATGTAACGGTAATGTTCCAGACTGGCAGGCCACATTCTACATAATCCAGTTTTGAGAAATAGGTATGCTTCTTATAACGAGGCATGTGGAATCCTTGAATCATTGACTAAGTGACTATCTGGTTTATTTGAAATGCATAGTGCACTTCACACTCATAGGGTAAGTAGGCAGGGGCAGACAAGCCTGTATTACAATAAGGCAGCACCCTAGGGGCTGGTCTGATCAGTGATTGCATGGGCCGTTTTTTTGAGGTTTGTGGTCATGTTTTTATGGTATTTGGGCCAGTTTTTATTTTTACTTCCATGATATAACAAATGTTAGCCCATCTGACCGTAATAAGTAAACTTACAAGGGGACGCGAATAGGTCAATGAACCTTTTGACTCGCAATTAAGATGTTCTTACCATAGCTCCAGTACATAATCAATAACCAATACACAATATCAATAATCAACAACACTCAATAACAATAATAATCAGTGGAGTCAGTAATTAACACGGACCATGACCTTTCGGTCATGAATAACCACACCGTTTAGTAAAAGTTAGAATATTTATTTCCCTATATTAACAATGCTAAGGTCATGTAGATTAATCTCAAAATCAAATGAAACACATACAGAAACAATACTGGCTGTCCAAAGTGGCCGAAGAAACCTAATCTAGTCAAATCTTGAACCACAACACATTCTAAGTTGACAGTGCAAATTAATAACAAAGTTAACTGCGTCAAAGTGATTATGTACAATCTAATTCAGCAGAGCAATTCATCAAGTATTATTCCCTGTTAGCATAATTTCATTAGTGAGGCTCCTTAACTAACATCACATTAGCATCAGCATGTTGGGCTTCATGCAAATATAATTCTGGCTCTATCAAAACAGTGCAGTTGGTACCTAGAAAGGAAAAGCAAATTTGCTTAATAATCAACAGTCTAATTCATAATACCTGCGCTTCTTGGGGATCAGCAAGCAGAGTCAGCCTTCATCCTCAGGACATCAGTCGATCAGCAAGGAATCAGGATTCAGCATATAGGTTCAGAAAACCCAAAGTCTTTAAGCATTAAAGTTAAGCATGTCTCTTTGTCAAGACGCACAAGGAAATATTGATCTTTCGGCCAGCAAGAAGATGGGCAATGACGATGTCTTCTCTCAGTACAGTGTTGTTAAATCAAAACAAGTAAAACTATGGTGGTCATTACAACCTCGGCGGTCTTTTTACAAGACCGCTGAGGGACCGCCGTGCTGAAGACAGCCAGTGCAGGCTGTTTTCCGCTCGCCGCATTATTACCGCTGGCTGCCCTCCGTCCTTTTCCGGATGGAGAGCCGCCAGCAGCCATACTGGCGGACGGCGGGGAAGTGGAGGTAGCTCCACCTCCACCACCCCGTCAACAGAACACCGCCCACCGAATCACGTCCTGTGATTTGGCGTGACGGTGTTCTGTTGATGGGGTACTGGCAGCGGAGCTGCCCCCATGGATCCCGTCCCCTCCCGGAGGATCAACGGACCAGGTAAGTTGATCGTCCGTTAGGGGAGGGGAAGTGGGGGTATGTTGTGTGATGTGTGGGTGCATGGGGGGGTGTGTGTGTATGTAGAGGGGGTGTGTGAGTGCGTGTATGCATGCAGGGGTGTGTGTTTGGAAATGAGTGCGTGTCTGTATGTATGTATGTTTGTATGGATGTGTGCGTGTATGTCTGAATGTGGGTGTGTGCATATGACTGTGTGTGTGGCTGTTGGCATTTATGTTGGTGTGCATGCGGGTATGTGTGTTGGTGGTGCCTGCGTGCGTGTCGGGTGTGAATGTGTAATGTAATGTTGGGGGTATGTGTGGGGGTTCCTGCCACCTTTGGGGGTGGCAGGGGTTGTGGGGGTGTAGGGCAAGGACTCGGAGTGGGGGTGCGGGGTGAATGAGACCCCTATCAGTGCCAGGGAAAGAATTCCCTGGCACTGATAGTGCTCACCGCCATGGATTTCATGGCGGTTTCCAACCCCATGAAATCCATGGCGGTCAGCCGGGTCATGATACCGCCGGCGGTATTATGACGACCGCCGGGCTGGAGACCCGGGTCTCCAGCCCAGCGGTCGTCTCCGCCCTGGCGGTCGGATCGGAGAAGTGGCGGATGACCATGGCGGTAACCGCCATGGTCATAATTCAATTTTTTTTACCGCCAGTCTGTTGGCGGTAAGACCGCCGCTTCTCCACCAACCGCCAGGGTTGTAATGAGGGCCTATGTCTCAAATCCCAATTGGCCAGTTAATCACATGCAATAGAAATCACAGTTTAACTCTCTAGGACAGACATTTATTAAACGTTAAGAAATACAGCTTTGATATGAGGCCTGGCAAGTAGGCCAAGACACTTGCTAAGTTAAGGCCTACAATTAATAAAGATAAAGCATAATGCATAAACCTTAATATGACATGTTACAACAATTAGTTAAACATATATTAAACATTTCACAATATTAATTCTCTAGTAAGTACACTTCGTGAACATTGGCGGCCACTCTTCGTAATCACATTTTCAAATGCATGCAATATTTTTCTACGTTATTATATTTTCTACATAAATCATTTTTTCAGAATACGTGAACATGCGTTAATAATCCCTCCTCTGACGACTAAATGTGTCATCACACTAACTACCACCCACAAATTTTTGCATCAGCTAAAATTCTGTCAATTCATTCTATTCATACTTTTGTTTCCTTTTGAATATTCTCTGTACAATTTTTCCCTTTTCTTTTCTTTCCTCCTCTGATCATTCTTTCACCTTTTCAATTTAATTCTTTTGCACAATTTACACAATCCCCATATTCCAATTAGACCAACCACAGTAATTAATATCCCTTGCAATATTTTCAATAGAATCCCATTCCAAATTTTGCTGAGCCAATTTCCCACTGAAGCAAATCCTTTGCCAACCTTCTCCCAAACACTTGGTTCTTTCAATTCTTTCAAATCAGCACTTTCATTAGTCAGATTAGTAATTAAGGCCCTCATTATGACATTGGCGGTAAGTGCCGCTTACCGCCATGCTGACTGCCCCCAACATACCGGGACTGCGGCGGTATACCGCCACGCGTATTTTGACCCACACAAAGAAATCCGCCACTATACAGACACACAGCCCAAAGATCAGTGATAAAATGGCTGTAGCAAAACCCACACCGTTACGCCAACAGAAATACGCCCACAGCATTATGACCCATGAATCACCCTGGCGGTCATTCAACCGCGGTAAACCATTGGCGGTACATACAGCTGCGCTCAAAATACAGACACACATACAAAACAACACCACACAAACCACTATAAAAATACACACCCACATTACCCACAACCCTTTACCACTACAAACAATTTACAACTGAGAGAGAGACATGCCAGGATCACCCACAGAACCAGAACCACAGAACAACATCACCCATATATACCATCCACGAACCTCACAGCACACACCCCAACACATCACCCCATATACCCTCACACACACCAATCACACTACACCCATGGCACTACAATGACACCCCAGGTTCTCAGAGGAGGCGCTAAGGGTCATGGTGGAGGAAATCATCCGGGTAGAGCCTCAGCTATTTGGAGCACAGGTGCAGCAAACGTCCATTGCTAGGAAGATGGAGCTATGGCGGAGAGTCATGGACAGGGTCAACGCAGTGGGACAGCACCCAACAACAAGGGATGACATCAGGAAGAGGTGGAACAACCTACGGGGGAAGGTACGTTCCGTGGTGGTTGCAAGACACCAGATAGCTGTAGAGAGGACTGGCGGTGGACCTCCACAACTAACAACATGGGAGGAGCAAGTCTTGGCAATCATGCATCCTGAGGGCCTGGCAGGAGTAGCAGGAGGACTGGACTCTGGTAAGTCAAATCTTCACTACATTCACCCCCCACCTGCATGCCATCACATACCCTCACCCCTACCCTCGCCCCCATCACCCCACCACCTCACATATACCCCACCCTCACAACCCACCCATCCCAGTAATCAGCACTGCA
Source organism: Pleurodeles waltl (assembly GCF_031143425.1). NCBI lineage: Eukaryota > Metazoa > Chordata > Amphibia > Caudata > Salamandridae > Pleurodeles > Pleurodeles waltl. The sequence goes on along the minus strand of NW_027150401.1, from coordinate 1,122,102 downwards.
TGCATCACCAATGCATGGACCCAACTGACAGCCCTGCATAGACACCCATCACCACAGCATGCACACTAGTGACAATCACTTAGCCAACCAAATCACAACTCACTCAATCCAAAGCTGCCTTGGTAAGAACAACCATAGGGGGAAACATACCCATGCACAAGATGTCACACGCAGTAACAATAACACTGCTTTCACATCCCACAGTACCCCCACACAATGTCACTGGAGAGGAGGTGCCAGAAACATCCAATCCCTCCCCGAAGAGGCCTACAGTGATGACAACAGCTCCGCACGCCTGGCTCAGGATGACCAACCTGGCCCATCACGGACCTCTGGACAGTCGGTGACCCAGGCACCATACCACCACAGAGCCTCCCCCCTCAGGAAACACCATCACAGCACCCACCCAGCGGGCCCATACCACTGCCGCCAGGACCCGTCAATCAGCAGTGTGTCCACCACTACAGGGACCCCAGGCCACCCCACAAACACAGGACGATCAGGGACCTGGGGTCAGTGGCAGTGGGCACACAGTTCAGGGGACAGAGGTACAGGACAACAGGGAAGCTTGGAGGACTGCTGTGTGACAGGGGGAGGACAGGCCCAGGGAACCAACTCTCCACAAGGCACTCATCAACATCCTGGGAACCTATCACCATTCCCAGGAGACCATGGGCCAGAGACTGGCCAAGTTTCAGGAGACCCACCAGCTGCAGGAAGGAGAGTACCTGGGGATCAGAGAGTACTTGAGGGACATCCACACCACCCTGGTCACCATTGCAGGGGTGCTGGCAGACATGGCCAACACCATGAGGGAGGCAGTGGCACACCACCGGGTCCCCTGACACTAGCCACACCAATGAACAGCCCTCCACCAACGCTAGTGGGCAGGAGGCCCCGCCACAGGAACAACAGGCCACCAGCACCCCACCCCCTGCAGAAGGAGAACCACCATGCAGAAGGTCCCTCTGATCCAGGCAGAAGCCAGAGACCATTGTCAAGACCCCGCCAGGAAATAAGACTCACCTGAATATCACCCTTGTGTCCCACTATGTCACCCTGTCCACCTTGAACAGCCATTGCCCCACTCCCTATGCCCCCTTGGACAATGCACCTGTGATACCAATAGACTGGAATCTATTGTGGAGTTTCTCCCATCAGCAACCCAGCCCATTGCAATACCCCCTAACCTTATTAGCACATAAATAAACACCATTGGAGCTAATACAAGTATGGAATCTGTCAACTGATTGAAATATGTATTCGTTTAACAAGCCGTAAACATTGCAATTCAACTGTACAGTTATATATACATAGGTATGACCTGTAGTGGGCAGCAGTAAAGACACCATGGTGGTCATTCCAACCTTGGCGGTCGGTGTTAAAGCGGCGGCAAAACCGCCAACAGGCTGGCGGGAAAAAAAATGGAATTCCGACCCTGGCGGAAACCGCCAACAGAGACCGCCACATTAACACACCGCCCGCCACGGCGGTACAAACAAAAAGCGCGGCGGTCCCCGCCAACAGACAGGCGGGAGACAATGTACCGCCCACAGTATCACAACCTACCAATCCGCCACCTTTTCCGGGGCGGTAGCCCTGCCGATAAAAACACGGCGGAAACAGCCATATCGAAGGGAAAACGCTCACCGCCATACACCCCACGAGGAATCAGGACAGCATGGAACACGAAACTCCACATACTCCCAGCAATAGTCTTCCTGCTCCTCTACCAGGAGCATGAACGCCGGTACAGAAGACAACGGTGAGTACTGCACCTACGACACAGGGGAGAGTGGAGGGGAAAATATTACAGGTAAACACATACGCGACACACCCACCCTCACCCTCACCCACTTCAACACACACATCAATGCATAGCAACACTTCAGAGTTACACCCCCCAAACCCCCTGTAAGAATGCAAATACAAAAGGAAATGATTCTAAACATTGGAATATATTGCAATAATGCCAAATAAATATATATACACATCAAAAACTCTCATATACAGAAATGTACAAGTCCGAGCATAGTAGCAGGCATTGTTCGTGGACCACTGGGCCCAAATCACATGGGCAAAGCCCACACAGGATACCTGACTCCAACGGAGAGAAAACTGCAGTGGCATCAGATAGCAAAACTACAGGCACCTCAGGGGGGAGGGAAGGGGGGGCACCTCAGCCAGATGAGTGCACGACGCCAGATCCACGAGGGGCCTCCATGGCCACTGTTCAATCCTAGGGAGTGCAAAGCCACAGTCTCACAAGTCCAGACAGTGGGTGGGCTGCCCACTGTTCAATCCTGGGGAGTGCAAAGCCACAGTCTCACAAGTCCAGACAGTGGGTGGGCTGCCCACTGTTCCATCCTGGGGAGTGCAAAGCCACAGTCTCACAAGTCCAGACAGTGGGTGGGCTGCCCACTGTTCCATCCTGGGGAGTGCAAAGCCACAGTCTCACAAGTGGATAACAGTCTCCACTGGTTCTGGAGGGGGCCTGGTGCCCAGAGTTCCTCGTGCAGCCCTGCCCGACACAGATGTGGGCCAGCCCCTGCCGCTCATGGGCCAGCGGTGCCTGCAATGGAGTGGCCAGTTCAGCGGTGATTGAGATGAAGGGCCCAGTTCAGCGGTGCTTGAGACGGCGGGGCCCAGTTCATCGGTGCTTGAGACGGCAGTGCCCAGTTCAGCGGTGCTTGAGACGGCGGTGCCCAGTTCAGCGGTGCTTGAGATGAAGGGCCCAGTTCAGCGGTGCTTGAGACGGAGGTGCCCAGTTCAGCGGTGCTTGAGACGGCGGTGCCCAGTTCAGCGGTGCTTGAGACGGCGGTGTCCAGTTCAGCGGTGCTTGAGACGGCGGTGCCCAGTTCAGCGGTGCTTGAGATGAAGGGCCCAGTTCAGCGGTGCTTGAGATGAAGGGCCCAGTTCAGCGGTGCTTGAGACGGCGGTGCCCAGTTTAGGGGTGCTTGACATGGCGGTGCCCAGTTCAGCGGTGCTTGAGATGGCGGTGCCCAGTTCAACGGTGCTTGAGATGAAGGGCCCAGTTCAGCGGTGCTTGAGACGGCAGTGCCCAGTTCAGCGGAGCTTGAGACGGCGGTGCCCAGTTCAGCGGTGCTTGAGATGAAGGGCCCAGTTCAGCAGTGCTTGAGATAAAGGGCCCAATTCAGCGGTGCTTGAGATGGCGGTGCCCAGTTCAGCGGTGCTTGAGACGGCGGTGCCCAGTTCAGCGGTGCTTGAGATGAAGGTCCCATTTCAGCGGTGCTTGAGACGGCGGGGCCCAGTTCATCGTGCTTGAGACGCGGTGCCCAGTTCAGCGGTGCTTGAGACGGCGGTGCCCAGTTCAGCGGTGCTTGAGATGGCGGTGCCCAGTTCAGCGGTGCTTGAGACGGCGGTGCCCAGTTCAGCGGTGCTTGAGACGGCAGGGCCCAGTGCAGCGGTGCTTGAGATGAAGGGCCCATTTCAGCGGTGCTTGAGACGGCGGGGCCCAGTTCATCGTGCTTGAGACGAGGTGCCCAGTTCAGCGGTGCTTGAGACGGCGGTGCCCAGTTCAGCGGTGCTTGAGACGGCGGTGCCCAGTTCAGCGGTGCTTGAGACGGTGGTGCCCAGTTCAGCGGTGCTTGAGACGGCAGGGCCCAGTGCAGCGGTGCTTGAGATGAAGGGCCCATTTCAGCGGTGCTTGAGACGGCGGGGCCCTGTTCATCGTGCTTGAGACGAGGTGCCCAGTTCAGCGGTGCTTGAGACGGCGGTGCCCAGTTCAGCGGTGCTTGAGACGGCGGTGCCCAGTTCAGCGGTGCTTGAGACGGTGGTGCCCAGTTCAGCGGTGCTTGAGACGGCAGGGCCCAGTGCAGCGGTGCTTGAGATGAAGGGCCCATTTCAGCGGTGCTTGAGACGGCGGGGCCCAGTTCATTGTGCTTGAGACGTGGTGCCCAGTTCAGCGGTGCTTGAGACAGCGGTGCCCAGTTCAGCGGTGCTTGAGATGGCGGTGCCCAGTTCAGCGGTGCTTGAGACGGCGGTGCCCAGTTCAGCGGTGCTTGAGACGGCAGGGCCCAGTGCAGCGGTGCTTGAGATGAAGGGCCCAGTGCAGCGGTTCCGGCCATGGCGGGGAGGTCATTTGCCACCTGTCCTGTGGCTGGCGGGGCCCTCCTGCCCATCTGTCCTGTGGCTGGCGGGGCCCTCCTGCCCATCTGTCCTGTGGCTGGCGGGGCCCTCCTGGGCAGCTGTGCCGGGGCTGATGGTGGCCTCCTGCCCACCTGGGATAGGGCTGGCGGGGCCCTCCTGGCCAGCTGGGCTGATGGCGGTGTTGTCGGCCGTGCTGCCCTTCCCAGCCTTCCCTGATCGCCTGTGACCCTTCCCCACCTTGGGCGGTGTGCCAACTGTCTCTACACTTCCTGCCGGAGTCCTGGTAGGGGTTTTAGTCCCTGGTGTTTTCACCCTCTCGCGCCGGCCACTGCCTTTCTTTGGATGTTTCTCCGGGGGTGGGCTGCCCGTGCCTTAGCTTGCACCAAACTGGCTGCCCTGGAGGGTGGGGCACTCCACAGTCCATGGCAGACTGTGATGACAGGGGCCGGTTTTGTCGTGGCTGAGGTGCTGACTGTAGTCCTATGACATGGACGGGGTGGGGGAGTTGGTGGAAAGAGGTTGAGTTTAGACAGGAAAAGCTTTTTAGGAGCAGTGGGAGGAGTAGGTGTAGTGGGTATGGGAGTGGAGGAAGAGGTTGTGGTTGTAGGAGTTGTAAGTCTGGTGGCTTTGGGTGCAGATGCTTGGGCTGGAGGCTGTCGTGAGGTGGATGGCTGTTGGGTGGGTGGCTACCTGCGTTTGTGTATCTTGGAAGAGGGGGTCACAGACACACTGGGAGAGGACACAGGGGACGTGTAAATGGCAGTGGGGGTGGTGACTGCACGTGTGCGGGGGGTTCTGGTGTGTGTGCTGCTGAGGGACGTAGTGGCTGAAGATGTTGTGCATGCAGGTGTGAGTGGAGACGTGACAGGGAGGGAGGAGGGAGACGAGGAGAAGGGGGACACAGTGGAGGCAGTGGGTGTTGGTATGTCTGTATGTGGATGTTGCTTGTGTGAATGCCTGTGTGATGTGTGGTGCTTATGTCTGGCTGAGATTCCCTTGGGTGTTGAGGTGTGTGCAGGCTGGTCTGATGGTGTGTCTGGGATAGCAGAGGTACAGGTGATAGGGTATGGGTGGAGGAAGTTGGAGGGGGGAGGCTAGAGACAGGGACAATGGCTGCCATCAGTGCCGAGGCCAGAGTCTGGAATGATCGCTGAAGGGCAGCTTGACCAGAATGAATGCCCTCCAGGTATGCATTACTCTGGTGCACCTCCCTTTCTACACCCTAGATGGCATTCGAAATGGTAGACTGCCCAACAGTGAGCGTCCTCAGGAGGTCAATGACCTCCTCACTGAGGGCAGCAGGGGTGATTGGGGCAGGGCCTGAGGTGCCTGGGGCGAAGGAGATGCCCACCTTTCTGGGTGAGCGTGTACGGGCCAAACGCTGAGGGGCTGCTGGGAGGGCGGTGCTGGTCCGGTGGGTGGCGGCTGTACCTGTTGTTGCGGGCGGCACAGATGTTGCCGCCACCACAAGGGAGCTCCCTTCAGAGGACGAGTCGGTGTCCCGGATGTCTGCCCGAGTCCCCGCTGTGAAGCTCCCCTCGCCCTCCGTCCCACTGGTGAATTCGGAGTCCGTTGCGTGGCACAGGGCCATGCCTTAAGGAGGGGCCTAGCCTACAGAAATCGCCCTGGCCTAGGGATACCCACAGCCCACCTCCCCCACCCAGACACCTCCACTGCGCGCAAAGTCACCAGAATGAGAGTGTACTCACCCCCTTGTGTCTGCTGTGATGTCCTCACGCGCCCATCCAAATCGGGGTAGGCCACCGCCAGGATCCGGGACATAAGGGGGGTCAAAGTCCGACTGGCACCCCTCCCACGTTGGGAGGCCATCCCCAGCTGAGCCTCCGCCACCTTCCTGCTCCAGCGGCGGATGTCCTCCCATCTCTTTCGGCAGTGGGTGCCCCGTCTGTGGTGGACCCCCAGGGTCCGGACGTCCTTGGCGATGGCACGCCAAATATCGATCTTCTGGTGGGCGCTGACCTATATGATATGTACAGGGGGAGAAGAATAGTCATCACCTTCTGCACCCTCAATGTGAGTGGCCCCCCATCCCTACCCTTGCCATGTGGCACATGCTCTCACCGTCGTTTGATGCATGCCTCAATCGCTCCCCTCCCCCCCATCGTTCATCCACCACACTCAACACAGGCATAGCCCATAAAGCATGCTCCCAGTGTATTTACCTGTTTGTCTGGAGGACCGTAGAGTAGCGCGAACTAGGGGAGGACCCCATCCACAAGTTTCTCCAACTCCTCTGCAGTGAAGGCAGGGGCCCTTTTCCCAGTCGCATGAGCCATTGTCTCTACCAGACCGAGGTAACAGCAGCACTTGCAGTGTAGGTCCTCTCCTGTCAAAGATCAGGTATCGAGTGATTAAGCAGATAGAAAATGGTGGTCACGTCCGCGGCGGTGCGTACCGCGACCGCCGGCGCACATCGACATTGGCTCCTGAGACCCATAGGGTTCAATGTTAACCAATGCTGCATTGCGCCGCGGTCTTCGACCGCCTAACGCCACGGTGTGCAACGCCAGCGCAGTTACCTCACATCCCATTGTCCCACTTTACAGGTCAGGCAGCTGCCATTTCAGGGGCCCACATGGCTTACTTTTTACTGCGTCACACATACCTAGGCCTTGCATCAACACTCATACAAGCCATTCTATGCATTGAGAATCGTGTTCTGTGCAAGCTGTGGTTATGTACCTGTGGGTTGATTGACTCTGTGCTCGCTGTTGTCCTTCATAGGCACTGTCCGCTGGGACATGCGAGGAGATGGAGGCATCCTCCGGTGTACAGACCGCTGGTGGACCCTGCCACTATTCAGGAACTGTGTGCCCAGCTGGAGCCAGACCTGATGTCAGCTATCCGCCAACCCACAGGGATCCCCCCTCAAGTGCAGGTGCTGTCAGTGCTCCATTTCCTAGCAAGTGGGTCATTTCAGACCACAGTGGCCATATCATCAGGGATGTCCCAGCCTATGTTTTCCAAGGTGTTGTCCAGAGTGTTGTCTGCCCTGCTGAAACACATGCGGAGCTACATAGTTTTCCCTGAGGTGGGGGATTTGCCTACAGTGAAGGGTGATTTCTATGCCCTTGGACATATCCCCAAAGTCATAGGTGCCATTGATGGGACCCATGTGACTTTGGTCCCCCCCCCACAGGAGTGAACAAGTGTACAGAAACAGGAAGAGTTATCATTCCATGAATGTGCAGATGGTGTGTTTGGCAGACCAGTACATCTCCCATGTTAATGCCAAGTTCCCTGGCTCAGTGCATGACGCGTACATCATGCGGAATAGCAGCATCCCTTACGTGATGGGTCAACTCCAGCCTGTCATGGCTACTGACCCCAGTGAGGATACCAGGACAAGGGCAGAGGAAAGCTACAAAGAGGCCAATGGGCGAACTAGGAGGGTGATCGAGTGGACCTTCGGCCTCCTGAAGGCCAGGTTCCGCTGCCTCCATATGACAGGTGGATCCCTATTCTACTCACCAAAGAAGGTGTGCCAGATCATCATGGCCTGCTGTATGCTTCACAACCTGGCTTTGCGACAACAGGTGCCTTTTCTGCAGGAGGATGGTCCAGATGGATTGTGTTGTAGCAGCTGTGGAGCCTGTGGAGAGTGAAGACGAGGAAGGCGAAGAAGACGACATAGACAACAGGAACACAGTAATACAGCAATATTTCCAATGACACACAGGTAAGATTACACACCGGCATACTACATGTACTTTAACACTACTACCGCTCTACTGTCTGTCCTTTTCACCCAATGTATGGTAACTGAGTTGTGACTTTCCCTTCCAATTTCAGAGATGTGGGCCCCACTGTGTGACATCTGCTTTGTTTCCCCATGGACTACAGCTGTGTGACATTGGTATGTTGGCATCACAATGTAAATAAGCATTTTGGCACGGTAATGTCTAATACATATGTTCAATATCACAGCCAGACTCTTGATTGTTTTGTGCAATAACTGTGTTTATTACAGTGCTCTTAATTGGTGGGTGGTTGCAAATTGGTGAGGGGTGATGGCGGAGGAATGTCCATGGCAGAGTCCAGACTATTAGTATCACAGGTGCATTGTCCAAATGCCTGTGGAAAGTGGAGCATGGGCAGTTTAAGGATGGACAGGGTGACAATGTGGGACAGTGGGATGACAATCAGGGAGGTATCCTTTCCTGGCGGGGGTCTTGGCATCTTACTCTGTCTTCTTCCTGGATCTCAGGGACCGCTTGCGGGTGGTTCTCCTTCTGCAGGGGGTGGGGTGCTGGCGGCCTGTTAGTCCTGTGGCGGGGCCTCCTGTCCACTAGCGCCGGCAGAGGTGGTAGGCAGTTCTTGGTCCATGCTAGTGTCAGGGGCCCTTTGTGGTGCAACAGTGTCCCGCAATGTGGTGACTACCAGATTCAGGACCTCTAGGATGGTGCCCAGGGTGGAATTGATGGATCTGAGTTCCTCCCTGAACCCCAAATACTGGTCCTCCTGCAGGCGCTGGGTCTCCTGAAACCTGGCCAGTACCGTCGCCATCGTCTCCTGGGAATGATGGTACGCTCCCATGATGGAGGTGAGGGCCTCGTGGACAGTGGGTTCCCTGGGCCTGTCCCCCCCCTGTCGCACAGCAGCCCTCCCAGTTCCCCTGTTTCCCTGGGCCTCTGTCCCCTGGACCGTGTGCCCACTACCACTGCCCCCAGGTCCCTGTTGTTGTTGGGGTGGTGGGTTAACCTGGGTGCCCTGTAGTGGTGGACACACCGCTGCTTGACGTGTCCTGGGGACAGAGGTATGGGACCGCTGGGTGCGTGCTGTGCTGGTGTTCACAGAGGGGGGAAGGTCTGCTGTGGCTGTCTGAGGGGAACCGACTGTCCTGAGGTCCCCGATGGGCCGGGCTGGTCATCTAGATCCAGGTCGACAGAGCTGCTGTCATCACTGTGGGCCTCTTCTGGGGGTGGAGTGGACATTTGTGGACCCTCCTGTGCAGTGACGTGACGTTCGGGTCCTGCAGGAGTATAAAACCATGATTATTGCATCTGTGTGTGCCATGGTGTGCAATGGGTGGGTGCCCGTGTACCCCTGTGCTTGCATTCCTGTGTGGGGGCTTTTGTGACGGTGGTTTGGGGGGGGATGGGTATGTGCAGTGGGCATGCTTTGGTGATGGGTGTCCATGCTTTGTGGTCGCATGCAGGGCTTGGTGTTGGGATGGGTGAGTTGTGATGGTGAGACATTTGCAAGGAGTAGGAGTGATGGGGTGAGGGTGAGGGTGGGGGTATGAGTTGGCATGCTGGTGGGGTGGGGGGGATGAAGTAGTGAAGATGAGACTTACCAGAGTCCATTCTTCCAGATACTCCTGCGAGGCCCTCAGGATGCAGGATCGCCAAGACCTGCTCCTCCCATGTTGTAAATTCTGGGGGAGGAGGTGGGGGTCCGCCGCCAGTCCGCTGAACCACAATGTTGTGCCTGGATACCGTTGAACGCACCTTCCCCCGTAGGTTGTTCCACCGCTTCCTGATGTCATCCCTATTTCTTGGGTGCTGTCCCACAGCGTTGACCCTGTCGACTATTCTGCTCCAAAGCTCCATCTTCCTGGCAATGGACGTCTGCTGCACCTGTGTTCCGAAGAGCTGTGGTTCTACCCGTACAATTTCCTCCACCATGACCCTGAGTTCATCCTCAGAAAACCTGGGGTGTCTTTGCGGTGCCATGGGGTGGTGTGGGTGATGTGTGGGGTGGATTGTGTGGTGCTAAGTGTGGTGATGTGTATTGGTGTGTTGTGTGAAGTGCGTGGTAATATTGCTGGGTGATGGTAATATGCGTGTCTGGGTGCTAGCTTCTCTATTTCTCTGTGTGTGGTCCCGATTCTCTAGGAGTGGAGGTTTGTGGGTGATGTGGGTGTGTGTTTTATAATGTATTGGGTGTGTGGGAGTGGTGTTTGTATGTGTATCAGGTGTGTGTATTTTGATTTGTCCAATGTGGCTGTGTTTTGTAAGTGTGTGTGTATTTGAAGCGCGGCGGTGTGTACCGCCAATGGAATACCGCGGTTGAAAGACCGCTGCGTGGATTCGTGTGTTGTGATAGTGTGGGCGTATTTCTGTTGGCGTGACGGTGTCGGTTTGGTTATCGCCAGTTTCTCGCTGGCCTTTGGTGTGCTGGACTTTTGTGGGTGTCTGTATTTTGGCGGTTTGCGTGTTGTGGGTCAGAATGACTGTGGCGGTTTACCGCGGCCGCGGTGGTATGTTGGCGGTCTTCTGACAGTGGTATGCGCCTTTTACCGCCAAGGTTGGAATGACCCCCCCATGAGCCAGAGTGGGGCACAGATATCTGAAAATAGAGATGCCAAAGGGTACAGTGAGTAGCCATAGAATTTGGAAAATCAGGCTGCCATGTACAATGTCCAACACAAAATTGTAATGGAAGGTGAAGTTACATAGTCTTGCCTGTGTGTCACTGGAAGTACTGTTGAATTATAGTTGTTAAGTTGTTCACATCCTCTTCCTCTGCCTCCTCTTTATCACTGTCCACAGACTCCACCGCTGCCACACGACAATCTCCAGCCTCATCCTCCTGCAGAAAAGGCACCTGGCATCTTAAGGTCAGCTTGTGCAACATGCAACATGCAAAGATGATCTGACACACCTTCTTGGGTGAGTAGGACAGGGATCCACCTGTGAGATGGAGGCACCAGAATATGGCCTTCAGGAGGCCAAAGGTGCGCTCAATGATCCTCCTTGTTCACCCCTGTGCCTCACTGTAACATTCCTCTGCCTTTGTCCTGGTATTCCTCACTGGGGTCAGTAGCCATGAGAGGTTGGGGTAACCAGAGTCACCTGTAAATATCGAGGGGATACCTGTTAGCCAGACACTCACCCTTAGGGCCAAACCCACATCCATATACCAACAGACCATGGGCTCACCTATTAGCCACACCCTGTGCCTCTGGAATTGAAACATCACATATGGAATGCTGCTATTCCTCAGAATAAAGGCATCAAGCACAGACCCAGGATACTTTGCTTTGACATGGGAGATGTACTGGTCCGCCAGGCACACTATCTGCACATTCAGAGAGTGAAAGCGCTTTCGATTTCTGAACATCTGTTAATTTCTCCTGGGGGGGGGCAAAAGCAACGTGTGTACCATCAATAGCACCAATGATGTTGGGGATATGTCCATGTGCATAGAAGTCAGCCTTCACTGTGGCCAATTGCTCCACCTGGGGGAATACGATGTAGCTGCGCATGTGTTTCATCAGGGCTGACAACACTCTGGTCAGCACATTTGAGAACACAGGCTGTGACATTCCTGCTGCCAAGGCCATTGGCACTTGGAAGGACCCACTTGCCAAGAAATGGAGCACTGACAGGACCTGCACAAGAGGGGAGCTACCAGTGGGGTGGCGGATAGCTGAGATCAGGTCTGGCTCCAATTGGGCACACAGCTCTTGGATTGTGGACCTATCAAGTCTGTAGGTTAGGATAATGTGCCTGTCCTCCATTGTCTCCAGGTCCACCAGGGGTTTGTAACGGGGGTATGTCTCCATCTCCTATTCATTCTCAGCGGTTGAACCCTAGGGTGAAAAACGGTGAGAAGATGGTCATAATCATAGATATCCTCAGATTTAAATGGCTTGCATTTTTTTACAGAAACAGTATGTGAAGATGTAGGTCCGTTGATGTGCCTATGTCTGCTGTGATGCAGTTAGGTGCCATGGGCTGTTCCCCCCTGAAATGGTGGCCACCTGACCTGTTTGGAGGGACAAGTGGAAATTAGTTAATTCCGCTGACGTTGTGCGCCATTGCGGGAGGCGGTCATCGACCGCCGTGCAACACCTCATTGGTTATCATTGGGGCCTACGGGTTCAAGGAGCCAATGGTGATGTACGCCGGCGGTGACAGTATGCACAGCTGCGGATGTGACTGCCATTTTCTATCTGTTCACTCACTTGCTACCTGACCTTCAACAGGAGTGGACCAACACTGCTAGTGCTGCTGTGACCTGTGTCTGGAAGCAACCATGGCTTGAGTATCTGGGGAAAGGGCCCCTGCCTTCACTTTGGAGGAGTTGGAGAGACTGGTGGATGTCGTCCTACCCCAGTACCCTTTACTTTATGGTTTGGTCCTCCAGACCAACAGGTGAGTACACTGTGAGCACGATGCGTGGGGCATGGATGTATGGAATGCTGTGTGTGTAAGTCTCGTGTGGGGGGGTGATGAGGAGTCCTGGGCAGAGTGCTGCATGTTTGGTCGCCAATGTCTGTGCGTAAGTGGATGGGAGGGTGGGCCATGAGTGTAACAGTCTGGAAGGTATAACTAATATCTTTTCTTATGTATCTTTTTCTGCAGGTCAGCGCCCATCAGAAAAAGGGTATTAGGCGTGCTATCGCCAAGGAGGTGCGGACCCTGGGTGTCTTTGACAGGCGGAGCACCCACTGTTGCAAATGGTGGGAGGACCTGCACCGCTGGGCAAGGAAGATGACGGAGGCTCAGCTGGGGATGGCCTCCAAACAAGGAAGGGGTGCCCATTGTACCCTGACTGCCCCTGATGTTCCGCATCCTGGTGGTGGCCTTTCCAGAGTTGGATTGGCGCTTGAGGGCATCACAGCAGCCACAAAGGGGTGAGTACGGTTTCAGAATCATGAAATTGCGGGGTTATCTGGGTGGGGGACGTGGGTCTGTGGGTGCCCCTAGGCCAGGACGAACATGGCAGGGTAGGTTCCATGATGGGCAGGCTCAGTTGCACTCCAACCCCAATAATGCTAGTGGGCATCTACTACTGTGCAGGGTCCTCTGGATTTCAGGTGTGCTGCTATTGGCGTTAGGCATTGTACCCCATGGCCTGATGACTAGCATTGTAACTGGTAGTGCATGGCCTAGTGCATAGGGCTGTTCCCTGTGAGTTGTGTACGCCAACGGTGGTGTAGTTGCTGGCATTGACCAAGTGTATCCTCTGTCTCTTCCTCCCCTTTTTGTTTTGCCACCCTGTCCTTGTGTGCATTAGCATCATCTTGCGGAGGAGCAGAGGCACCAGCGATGGAGGGAGCTGCATCTCACATGGCCCTGGAGGCCAAATCCACGAACGGTGAGGGCACCAGTGGGATGGAGGGCGAGGGAAGAACCATGGCGGAGACTGGAGGGGACAGTTTGGACAGCGACACCTCCTCCGATGGATGCTTCCTGGCGGTAGCAGACACCTCTGTGCCCACCCCAACTACAGGTACAGCCACCACCCCCATACAAGCACCGCGCTCCCAGTAACCCCTCAGTGTGTTTCTCATGCCCGTTCACCCATGAGGGTGGGCATCTCCTTCGCCCCAGGCACCTCAGGCCCTGCCCCAGTCAACCCTGCTGCCCTCAGTGAGGAGGCTATTGGACTCCTGGGATCCCTCTCTGTTGGGCAGTCAACCATACTGAATGCCATCCATAGTCTGGCAGGGCATTTGCAACAAACAAATGCATTCCTGGTGGGCATTCCCTCTGGCGTGGTGGCCCGACAGAGATCATTCCAGGCTCTGGCCAATTCAGTTCTGGCAGTGATTGTCCCTGTCTCTAGCCTCCCCCCTCCAACTTCCTCTACCCAGTCCCAATCCCCTCAACCCCAGCCTATCCCAAGCACACCTTCACACCAGCATGCACCCAAATTAACACACAGAAGTGGCTCAGGCAAACACAAGGACCACACTTCATCTCACAGGCACTCACAAAAGCACCATCCAGATGCAGACACACCAACATCGACTGCCTCCACTGTGTCCCCCTCCTTGTCCACTTCCCTCCCAGTAGCGTCTCCACTCACACCTGCATGCACTACATCCTCATCTACTACCTACATCACCATCACGCCCATCACTACACAACCCTCACTGGCAGTCACCACCCCCATATCCATGTATACGTCCCCTGTGTCCTATCACACTGTGTCTGTTCCCCCTCCTCCCAAAGTACACAAACACAAGCACTCAGACACCCAACAGAACATCCACCTCATGACAGCATCCAGCCCATGCACCTGCACCCCAACACAGCAGACACCTCCTACACCCACTCCTCTTCCTCCACTCCCAAACCTTCACCCTCTTCCAGCCCCACTGTCCCTAAAAGGCTTTTACTCTTCACCCTTGACCTATTCCCTGCCTTTCCCCCCGTTTATCACTTCAGGCCATAGTGGGCAGAACCCAGGCCAGCACCTCAGCCACCCAGTCCACGGCCACTGTAGTTTCTGCAGGTACTGCAGGTGTGGGAGGCTCCAGGGAGGCACCCGTCCGCACTGTCAGTGTGCCTGCACCATCTGCCAAGGGCAAGAAGGGCCCACCAGCTAGCAAGGAGGCACCACCAGCTAGCAAGGGCAAGGAGGCACCACCAGCTGGCAAGGGCAAGAAGGCAGCACCAGCTAGCAAGGGCAAGGAGGCAGCACCAGCTAGTAAGGACAGGAAGGGAACACCAGCTGGCAAAAGCACGGAGGCACCATCAGCTTCCAAGGGCAGGAAGGGAATACCAGCTGCCAAGGGCAATGTAAAAGACACAGACGCCGCAGGCAGGATGGATCTGGTGCCTGGGGCTGGAGCTGCAACTGGGCAAACAATACCAGCCATGGCACTTCAGCCATCCGAGGCTGCAGGGGAAGGGCTGCAGCCTCCCCCCACCACTGTCAGCACTGCCGTCAGCACTGTCACCTGCACTGCCACCTGCACCACTGCCAGCAGCAGCATCCCCCAGGGGCAGCCGTCCAAGGCTGCAGGGGAAGGGCTGGAGCCTTCCCCCACCACTGACAGCACCGCTGCCAGCCCCGCAACTGCCACCAGTGAGCAGCTGTCATCACCGGCGATCAGTGTGTAGTCGTGCCTACATGGGCTGTAGTGCGTCCCCGCCCATACAACAACTGTAGGTGTAAAACCTAGACGAGAGACTGTGACCTTGCACCATCCAGGATCTGCATCGCTGGGCACAAGGCCAGGTCCAGAACCAGTGGAAGAAGGCATCCACCCTCCCCCTCCTTGCCAGGCTGAAGCATGCTGGGCACAAATCCCCCTCCAGAACCAGTAGAAGAAGGCATTCACGCACCCCCTCCTTGCCAGGATGAAGCACACTGGGCACAAAGCCCCCTCCAGAACCAGTGGAAGAAGGCATCCACTCACCCCCTTCTTGCCAGGATGAAGCACACTGGGCACAAAGCCCCCTCCAGAACCAGTGAAAGAAGGCATCCATTCACCCACTCCTTGCCAGAATGAAGCACACTGGGCACAAAGCCCCCCACATAACCAGTGGGCAAACCACCCACTAGAGAGACTGTGGCCTTTCACTCCCCTGGACCAAGCAGTGGGCAAACCACCCGCTAGAGAGACTATGGCCTTTCACTCCCCAGGACCAAGCAGTGGGCAAACCACCCACTTGAGAGACTGTGGCTTTACAATCTCCAGGACCAAGCAGTGGGCAAACCACCCTCTTGAGAGACTGTGGCTTTGCAGTCCCCAGGACCAAGAAGTAGGCAAACCACCCACTAGAGAGACTGTGGCTTTTCACTCCCCAAGACAAAGCAGTGGGCAAACCACCCACTAGAGAGACTGTGGCTTTGTACACCCCAGGACCAAGCAGAGGGCATGTAGCCACCTCCAGGAGCAGTGGTGTTATACCATCTTCTGGGTGAGGTGCCCCCCTTTCCCCTTCCCCCTGAGGTGCCTATGTATCTTCGACCTGATGTCCCAGCAGTGTTCTCTCCGTATTACGGCAGGAGTCAAGTGTGGCCTTTGTCTATGTGTTATGGTCCTGTGGGCAACGGACATTTTGGACTGGGCATTGTACCTCCATTTGTATATATTGTAGATGCTGCTTTGTCCTTTAAGGACGTATTTATCTAAATTTATATTATTACACTGGCTTACTGACATCCTTTTGTCCTTGCGTTATTCCTGAGGGTTACAGGGTGGATATGTAATGTTGTTTCATCTGTTTGTGTGTATGGTGTTGGGGGTGAGGATGGGGTTGGGGGTGCTGTGTGTTGCGTGTTGCGTGTGTTTGTGTGCCACTCTCTTTTCCACCCCCCCTCCCTTGTGTGCTAGGTGTGGGACTCACTGTGATCGTCTTTGCTGCCGTTTGTTTTCCTGGTGCAGGAGAAGGTACACCAGCATGGGGAAGATCTGCAGCTCCATGGCATTGTGGTTCTTCCTTGAGAGTCGAGAGGTGAGTCATTTCCCTTCTGTGTACTGTGCTTTTGATGGCGTTGGTACCGCCCGGAAAAGGTGGCGGATTGGTGTCTCTTAATACAGTGGGCGGTGCATTGTCTTCCACCTGGCTGTTGGTGGTTACCACTGAGGTGCTTGTTGCTACCCTGGTGGCGGTCGGTGTGGTAAAGTGGATGTCTGTGTTGGTGGTTTCTGCCATGGTCAAAATTCAATTTTTTTTTACCCCCCCCGGCATGTTGGGGGTATTACCGACGCTTTATCACCGCTAGGGTTGTAATGAGGGCCTAAGTCTCTCATCACCTTACTATTATCAGAAATATACAAATAACAATGTCTAGAATCAATCATTCTACAGACTCCACCATCCTTCGCTAAAAGAATGTCTAAAGGAAGACGATTCTGAAGAGTCATAGCTCTATCAGCAGCTAACTCAGTATCTGTCAGGAGCATGGCTCGTGAAAAAATTGTCACCATGTTATCCACAATAGTAGACAACTTTCAAACCTTTATCAAATTCAGGATGACTCCCACTGAAGGAATTACTGCTCCAAATATGTCTCCCACTATACCAGAAGAGGACTTCCTTCTCTGTCTCTTATGATGTAATTTAATCATTTTTGGAAACTTCTTCAAATCATCCACTGGATAAATCTTTGGGAAAACTTTCACAAAATAGCATGCCCCATACCATCCTCTTGGAAGAAGTTAATAAGCATTAAGACCACAAATATAATATATTCTGGGAATCGTTGGGTTCTGTCCATTCAACATAAACTTAAATTTTCTCTGAAACAAAAACACATGCCTACATTCACTTGTTCCCGCAAACAAAGTATAAATGTGTTATTTAGGCCTGTATATACAAAGTTTCCCTAAGTGTAGCGCATCTAAAGCTAATTTCCCTTGCGTTTTAATCGCACTATAAGCATAATCATTCCTGCACATCCTTTTGTCTAAGCCTTTTTCTAAATTTTCCTTCAATGCCTTTCTCCTGTCATCTGTGTAACCTAAAAAGCGTTTTTCTAAAAGTGTAAGCAAGCATGTCAGATTATTTCTATGCGTATAAGCGGTACCAAACGTCAATGTAGGTTAAAAGAAACCTCTAACTATTACTATGTCATTATCCTTAGCTTCTCTACTCCAATACACAATTATAGGAATGATCAAAAACACAACATCATAGTTTGAATAAAAGTACTGTATGTCCTCCTGGTTGCAAAATCTTGATAGTAGCAGACCACACCTTACTGCCATTCACTTGTAGTTGCATATGCTCATTCAGGACCTGCGTGTCTTTGACTTGCTGTTCTCTTTCTTTTCAACTTTCGATCAACATTCAATTCTCCTTCACTTAGATCTTCTCTCCTTGTTGTATCTACTTCTTCCTCGATTGTTTTCTCTGAATAACTTATTTTCATCTTTCTACTTACGACTCTGGCCACTTGTCTCCTTTCAGTGGACCTTTTGTCAGTGTTTTCTTTAGAGTCAAACTTGTACCTTCTCATTGTTCTGCGGTGTTTTCTCTTGACGGACCTCCAATCGGTTCAGGAGGAGTTAGGTCACGATGGCTTTGATCCACTTCAACTCCTTTCACTTCGGGTCTTGCAATTGCTCTGTTTGTCTCCCAAGATCGTCTGCTTCTGGGAAAGCCCTCCTCTGACTAGGCTCTCCTGCTGCCTCAATTGAGACAGGCCCTCCGTCACCCTTCTGGAGGTCTTTTCCTAAATCTCTCACAGGAGTGACTCAACCGTCCTCAACGGGCTCAGATCTGGTCTCAGTTCCCCTTTGTTCTCTTTCCATCCCCTGAGACTTGTTTAGCTGTTGTTGGTACTCTCAACAACTCTTCTACCTCATGATCCAGTGGACATGCCACTTTCTTTGTGTGACTCACATGAATCCAGTTCGAGGCTAAAACTGTTTTCTCACTTGTATCTGGACCACAACCCAGTCTCCAGCTCTCAGATTGTGCCCTGGGTCATGGATCGGTGGCAGTGTGGTGGCTTTCACCTGCTGGGAAAAAGAGCGAACCACATCAACCAGACCTTTGCAGTAGTCCAACACCATACTATCTGTAATGTTGAGAAGTACATTTGCAGGCACCGATGGCAACCTCATGGCTCGGCCGATAAGAATTTCATGAATCAACAATCATGTCTTCCTGTCAGGTGTGTCTCTCATTGACATCAACACTAAAGGCAATGTGTCAGGCCATTTCAAATTTGGGGATGCACACATCTTTGCAACTCTTGACTTCAAGGTACCACTCATCTGTTCCACTTGTCTTGATGCTTTAGGGCGGTAACTACAATGCAACTTCTGCTCAAAGTTCAATACGCTACACACAGTAATTTAACTACTTCATTGTTGAAGTGACTTCCCCTATCTGATTCTAAAGAGATCGGAAACCCGAAACGTGGTATCAGTTCCCTAAGCAGTAGTTTTGCTACTGTGAGACTATCATTTCTTCGTGTAGGGTGAGCTTCAATCCAATGACTAAAGATGCAAACAATCACCAACAAATATCTCAAACCTCCACACACAGGCATCTCAATAAAATCCATCTGCACTCTGCTGAATGGACCTCCCGCTCTTCCAATGTGACTCAAAATAACCACTGTCCCTTTCTCTGGGTTAGTTGTTGGCAAATGACACAACAATGGCAAACTGCTTCAGCAACCTATCTAAACTTTGGGTTAAACCAATCATGTTTGAACAATCAAATCATTGCATGCCTCACAATATGTGCTTGACCATGATAGTACCTCACCATTTGAGACAACAGACTATTTGGCAAAACCAATCCACCCTCTTCTGAAACCCACAATTCATCTTGTCTTTGCACACATTTCATCTTGCTCCATGATCGTTTTTCCTCCCTGTCAGCAATATTCTGCAACATTTTCAATTCCTCCAACGTGTCAATTACTTTCAATGCATAGCTTGTACAGGTTTCATCTTCTTCAGATAACAGTTCCCACTTATCTTTGAATGATATACAGTTCAATGTGCAAAACCTAGCGACTTGACCAACATATCCATTTCCCAATGACACAAAGTCTTGCGACTTCAGGTGTGCACTGCATTTCTCCACTGCAATCTTTTCAGGCATTTGAATAGCATGTGACAAATCTTTAATTCTCTCACCATTTCTCACTGGTTAACCAGAAGAGGTCATGAAACCTCTCTGTGACCACAACTGGCCAAAATCATGAACTATTCCAAATTCATAATGCTATCCGTATAGATTGTAACTTTCAGCTGAGCAGAAGCATGGCACGGTCTAGTAAGGGCTACCGGTTCCGCTACCTGGGCAGAATATACTCCTCGAAGCCAATAATCTTCCAAAATACCAGTAATTATGCACACAGCATATCCTGCTCTCGGTGTCCCTGCATTGTCTCTCAGACACGAACCATTAACAAAATAAATTTGGTAATTTTCTTCCAATCGGGTATCTCTAATGTCAGATCTTGGTGTTGTGCACAAGTCAGTTACTTCAAGACAATCATGCTCAACATCTTCCATCTTTTCAATTTCAAAATTTTCATTTGGAAGTAAGGTTGCGGGGTTCAGCAATGTACATCTTTTGAATGGCACATTTGGTGACCCTAGAATACTCGTTTCATATCTGGTCAACCTTGCACCGGTCAAATATTGGGTTTTCGTCCTCGTAAGTAGAATCTCAATAGAGTGAGGGACCATTACAGTCAGAGGATGTCCCATAACAATGCCTTCACACTGTGTAAGGTTCTGACCAACTGCTGCAACTGCGTGCAAACAACCTGGTAAGGCTGCTGCAACTGGGTCCAAAGTACCTGAAGAATATGCTACTGGGTGATTTACACCTCCATGGACCTGTGTCAAGACAGACAAAGAACATGCATCACCCTCATGACAAAACAATGTGGAAGGTTTGGTGTAATCAGGCATATCCAACGCTGGAGTCTTGCACAGACTCTCTCTCAATTCAGTGAACACTTTCATTCAAGGCTGGTCTAGCACTATAGGATCAGTGACTTCCTTATGAGTCAGATTCTGCAATGGTCTTGAAATGACTGAAAATTTTGGAATCCATTGGCGACAGTAGCCTACCATCCCTAAAAAGATCCTGACATCTCTCTGTGTGGTCGGGGGATTTATCTGCAATATGGTTGTAATCCTTTCTCTGGATATCTTTCTTGATCCCTTCTCAATCTGGTGACCCAAATATTTCACTATTTTCTGACAATATTTCAATTTAAGCAGAGACACTTTGTGACCATTCTTTCCCAAATGGTTCAAAAGGGCAATCGTATCATACTTGCAGCCGTTCCTTGTTTTGGACGCAATCAGCAAGTCATCAGTGTACTGCACCAAGGTCGATTGGAAAGGAAATTTCAACGACTCAAAATTCCTTTTCAAGATCTGTTTGAATATGGAAGTTGACTCTGAAAACACTTGAGGAATTCTGCACCAGCAATAAACTCGATCCAGAAATTTGAAACAAAAGAGAAATTGACTGTCCTCATGAAGAGGCACAGAAAAGTAGGCTTGCGACAAATCAATGGCAGTGAACCACTCAGCATCACATGGAATCAGAAACATTATCACAGCTGGACTTGGCACCACAGGACAACATTTGACCACAATCTCATTTATGTTTCTCCATTCCTGGACAATTCGAGCCTTCCCACAGGGCTTCTGCAAACCCATTATCAGTGAATTACATGGACTTCTCAATGCTTCCTTCAAAACCCCTTCCTTTACAAAGTCTACAATTATCTGTGCAACCTTCATAAGGACATCTTGCGGTATGTGGTACTGCGGAAGTTGAGGAAAAACTGCATTCGGCTTTACAGTAACTTTAACTGGCTCAACTCCTTTATCAAACGTACTTCATTTCCGGTCAAATCCCACACCTTCTCCTTAACTGTACCGTGCAAATCAGGATGAAGCTCTTTCACTGTGAACATCAGAAATAATTCAATCAGAGGGTACTCCTCATTTGTAGTTCCCTCTTCTATCTCTGGGGCTTGGTCATCTTCACCATCACTATTCATCTGAATCTCAATTCCATCATTTGAACAAGTTATTGAACATTTTGTTTTACACAGCAAGTATCTTCCCAGTAGGGATACCGGACTTGAATCGCAAACTACGAATTTGTGCAATCCCTGAAAGTTGCCAATCTCAACTTGAACTGGATTTGTAATTGGGTTTGTGAAATACTGGTTCACTACACCCACAACCCGAAAAGTTCTACCTGAAAGGGGTACATTTTGAACTTCTGCACTTCTTACTGTAGAGCGTGTAGCAGTTTTGTCAACCAAGAAGGAAACTCTGTGACCCATAACCTCTCCATTCACATTGGGACCTCTTTGATCTACTTCTAAGGAGGTTGCAAGCACACACGACTCCTCATCTGAACTGTCACTCGTCCAATCATCATTTATTCCATTCTCAATGTGTAACAGGAATTGGTGCACTGTGTTACTACTTTGGTTAGGCCCTGACCTGTGACCTGTTGCGAAAGCATCATCTGTTGCTGTTCCATTGCGGCTTGAGATATTTGAATTTGCTGTCTAGGTACCATATGAACCTACCGTTGCATCGGCTGCAGCTGTGACATTTGTACACATGGCATTTGCACCTGTTGCATGGGCTGAAAATTCTGCATTTGATTCACATTATTCTGAAAATTTGGATGAGGACCTCTCACTCTCGGTCCTCTCACGTTCTGGAATGAGATGATGTCATTACTCTGCTGAACGACACTTTCCTCCACCATCATTGGACACTCCCATTTCCAATGTCCAATGGCTCCCCAAACATGACATGGCAATAACATTTTTATTCCCTGCACATCATTCTGAACCCCTACAGTATCTAAGTCTGGACCACAAGTTATATTTCCTCCGTGACCTATACCTCTCATTTGAGTCTGAAACATCATATTTCCCTGCTCATGCTGCAGTAACTACTGTGAAAAAATTCCCTTGCACTCCCATTTGCACTGCTTTTATCTGCATCACCATCGCCTTCTCTTTCAACTTTTTCTGCTTCATCTCAATCTCATCACTACAGTATTTCGCATAGTGCAACACCTCATCAATCGGCTTTGCTTGCCAGCAAATCAAGTGACTCTTAATCATCTGGCTAATTTCAGGTCTCAACCCTTCCACGAATCTGAACACAAAATGGAACATGTCTTTCGCCTCAATTGTTTCTGTATCATTGTAATGCTTGAACGCCTGCAACAATCTCTCATAATGCACATGTATCGACTCCTTTGCTTCCTGAGCTGTCCTGTCAATCCTCTGCCAATCAATATTCTGTGGCAAAATTCTCTTTTCCTAAAACTCAGTCACCTTATAGTAATATTTAATTACCTCAGGAGATGGTGCACATGTATTTTTGTCCCTCTCCGGTTCGCTTGTTGGCCACGCGATCCACAGATCATCTGGAACTACTATCTCTAGTAATGTGTTCAAGTCTTCCTATAGACACTTGGCAAGTTTCACAAACCTATATGTCTGCTGATACCACTCTACTGCCTTCTCTCTCAATTTTGGATAATCATTTGTAAACAATAGAATGTCACTTCTGCTCTAAGGGACATGAACAAAATTCCCCCCTAGAATCTCACTCATTGGAAGTAAAAAGGTTTTAAACAGGGGCCCCTAATCTAATATGGAGAGTGATCAAGGGCACTACAAGAAGAGTAAAACACACAACACTCTCACATCAGGATCTAACGTATGAATTAATCTAGTGTCAATACGTATTTCAAGCCAAATAATTTTATTAATACACAATTATTAACAAAGAAAAAATAACAACAGCACATATAGTGAAAAACAACTCCCCCCACAAACAAAACGTGAAACTCAATCATCTGAATTACAATTAAAAAATAATGACAAATTCAACTGCAACACAGAACGACAAACATATAAGACAAAGACGAAAAAGAAAATCAAAAATAGAAACACCGGACAAACAATTAATCATAACAATATAAACAAACAACTACAAACAATAATCTTCATATGCCATGCCCATAATAATAAATAGATATAATTACTACTCAGAATGCAGTACTATTTTAATTACAGACAGTTTTTCATATAATGAGTTTCCAATACATAGAAAAGCTAGTAGTCAAGAATATTTTTTACACAAAATAAGGAATATTCAGAGAAAATGTAGAAAACTAATGAAAATAAATATTGTCCAGTATGCACTTTATATACTTGTCAGAATCTCAAAATTTGTGAACATAAACCTTAATTTTCATCAAAGCCACACTCTCAAAGTTCATCAAGGTAATCCCTAATATCAAGGCCTAAGTCTCATCACAGCCAAAATCTTGGAATTCATCAAGGTCATTCTTTATAATCCTCAAAGCCGACGCGCGTTTCGGTGGACAATCAAATTCTGGTATTTGAAAATACAAACGCCACCTTCATCAGGGCATTATGGAAAAATTATGAAACGAATACACTGGGGGTCATTACGACCTCGGCTGTCTTTTTGCAAGACCGCCGAGGGACTGCCGCGCGGAAGACCGCCTGTGCAGGCGGTTTGCCGCTCGACATATTATGACTGCTTGCTGCTCTCCGTCGTTATTCCGACGGAGAGCCGCCAACAGCCATACTTGCGGGCGGCGGGGAAGTGGAGGTTGCTCCACCTCCACCGCCACGCCAACAGAACACCGCCCAGCGAATCACATCCTGTGATTCGCTGTGGCGGTGTTCTGTTGGCGGTGAGGTGTCAGCGGAGCTGCCCCCATGGCTCCCGTCCCCTCCCGGAGGATTGACGGACCAGGTAAGTCGATCGTCCGTTAGGGGAGGGAGGTGGAGGGGTGTTGTGTGTTGTGTGCATGCATGGGGGTGTGCGTGTGTGTATGTAGAGGGGGTGTGTGAGTCTGTGTATGCTTGCGGGGGTGTTGTGTGTATGGGAATGAGTGCGGGCATGGCTGTGGGTATGTCTGTATGGATGTGTGCGTGTATGTTTGAATGTGGGTGTGCGTGTCTGACTGTGTGTGTAGATGTAGGCATGTATGTCGGGGTGTGTGCGTGTGTGTGTTGGTGGTGCCTGCATGCGTGTCGGGTGTGTGTGAGAAATGTTATGTTGGGGGTCAGGTGGGGAGGGGGGCCCTGCCACCTTTGGGGGGTGGCAGGGGTGGTGGGGGGTGTAGGGGAGGGAGTCGGGGTGGGGGTGGGTGGTGGGAGAGACCCCTATCAGTGCCAGGGAAGGAATACCCTGGCACTGATAGTGCTTACTGTTCCAGTGACAATAAACACCCCTACACAGCGTGACAAAAGATAGATAAACAGAACATCCCTCGAACCATGTGGATACTAAGAAAAAGATCAAAGAAATGACAGAATTAATGTACCAAACCTAAGTTCACACGAAAGCAAGTTTAAAACACCATGTAAAATGTATATCATTAATTAATAAAAGCCCATATAGCCTCATGCAGATCCTACCAGATGGTGCCAATGTAGGAGGCTGGCCTGGCTTATAGTGGGTACCTTGTGGTACTTACACCCTGTGCCAGGTCCAGTTATCCCTTATTAGTAGAATAGAGGTGTTTCTAGCAGCTTAGGCTGATAGAAAGTAGCTATGGCAAAGCTTAGGCTGAACTAGGAGACATGCAAAGCTCCTACTATACCACTTATATCACATAGCACAATATCATAGGAAAACACAATACTCAGTTACTAAAAATAAAGGTACTTTATTTTTATGGCAATACTGTATACCACAAGTATCTCAGTGAGTACCCTCACTGAGGAGGTAAGTAATATATACAAGTTATATGTACACAAACCCAAAACAGGTAAGTAATAGTAAGAAAATTAATGAAACAGTGTAGAATTACAATAGGATGCAATAGGTGAACATGGGTCTAGGGGCAACACAAACCATATACTCCAAAACTGGAATGCGAATCACAAATGGACCCCAGACCTATGGGAGCTTGTAGAGGGTCCCTGGGACTGTAAGAAAACAGTCAGGGTGTCCAAGATACCCCACCCCAAGACCCTGAAAAGTAGGAGTAAAGTACACCTACCACCCCAAAAGGACACAATAGTTGTGAAAGGGGGATTCTGCAAGAACCACAAACACCAGCAAAGCACTGAAGATGGATTCCTGGACCTGAGGACCAAGCCCAAGAGTCGCGATAGTGTCCATGGGTGGGCAGGAGCTCAGGAAACCCCGGATGAAGGTGCAAGGAAGCTGCCTCCGGATGGAAGAAATTTAGGATTTTGCAACAACGAAGAGAGCTAGGAACTTCTCCTTCGGAAGGAAGATGTCCCAAGGCGTGCTGAAGGTTGCAGAAGTATTCCCACGCAGACATACCACAAACAAGCCTTGCTAGCTGCAAGGGTCATGTTAGAGGGTTTTGGGTGCTGCTGGGGGCCAGGAAGGACCAGGATGTCACCCCTTGGAGGAGGAGACAGAGGGGGTGCCCAGCAACTCAGAGAGCCCCCACAGAAGCAGGCAGCCCCGTAGAAGTACCAGAGCAGGCACTTAGAAGGTATGTGAAATGGAGTTGGCTCAGAGTCACAAAGGAGGGTCCCACGGCATCGGAGTCCAACTCAGAGGGTTGAGCACTGCAGAATGGAGTGCTGGGGATACAGGTTAGGCTGTGCATGAGGGAATCCTTGGAGGAGTGCACAGAAGCTGGAGCAGCTGCAAATCACGCAGTATGCAAGTTTGCAGTCTAGCGTGGGGATGCAAGGACTTACCTCCACCAAACTTGGACTGAAGGATCACTGGACTATGGGAGTCACTTGGATAGAGTTCCTGTGTTCCAGGGACCATGCTCAGCAGGATGAGAGGGTACCCAGAGGACCGGTGATGCAGTCTTTTGGTGCCTGTGGTAGCAGGGGGAAGATTCCTTTGACCAAAGGGAGATTTCTTCTTGGCTTCCAGTGCAGGGCGAAGGCAGGTGACCCCCAGACCATGCACCATCAGGAAACAGTTGAGAAAGCCAGCAGGATTAGGCGCTACAATGTTCCTGGTAGTCGTCTTGCTACTTTGTTGCGGTTTTGCAGGCGTCCTGGAGCAGTCAGCGGTCGATCCTTGGCAGAAGTTAAAGAGGGAAGTGCAGAGGAACTCTGGAGAGCTCTTGCATTCGTTATCTGAAGAATACCCCAGAGAAGAGACCCTAAATAGCCAGAAAAGGAGGTTTGGCTACCAAAAAAGGAGTATTGGCTACCAATAAAGATAAGAGCCTATCAGAGGGGGTCTCTGACATCACCTGCTGGCACTGGCCACTCAGAGCAGTCCAGTGTGCCCCCAACACCTCTGCTTCCAAGATGGCAGAGGTCTGGGACACACTGGAGGAGCTCTGGGCACATCCCCTGGGAGGTACTGGTCAGGGGAGTGGTCACTCCCCTTTCCTTTGTCCAGTTTCGCACCAGAGCAGGGCTGGGGGATCCCTGAACTGGTGTAGACTGGCTTATGCAGAGATGGGCACCATCTGTGCCCATCAAAGCATTTCCAGAGGCTGGGGGAGGATACTCCTCCCCAGCCCTTCACACCTATTTCCAAAGGGAGAGTGTGCAACACCCTCTCTAATAGGAAATCCTTTGTTCTGCCTTCCTGGGCCAGGGCTTCCTAGACCCCAGGAGGGCAGAATCCTGTCTGAGGGGTTGGCAGCAGCAGCAGCTGCGGTGGAAGCCCCGGAAAGGCAGTTTGGCAGAACCCGGGTTCTGAGCGAGAGACCTGGGGGATCATCGAATTGTCCCCCCAATACCAGAATGTTATTGGGTTGACAATTCCATGATCTTAGACATGTTACATGGCCAAGTTCGGAGTTACCATTGTGACGCTATACATAGGTAGTGACCTATGTATAGTGTACGCGTGTAATGGTGTCCCCACACTCACAAAGTTCAGGGAATTGGCCCTAAATGCTGTGGGGGCACCTTGGCTAATGCCAGAGTGCCCACACACTAAGTAACTTGGCACCCAACCTTCACCAGGTGAAGGTTAATCATATAGGAGACTTATAAGTTACTTATGTCCAGTGAAAAATGGCTGTGAAATAACGTGGACGTTATTTCACTCAGGCTGCAGTGGCAAGCCTGTGTAAGAATTGTCTGAGCTCCCTATGGGTGTCCAAAGAAATGCTGCAGCCCATAGGGATCTCCTGGAACCCCAATACCCTGGGTACCTAAGTACCATACACAAGGGAATTAAATGGGTGTACCAGTGTGCCAATGAGAATTGGTAAATTTAGTCAATAGAGAAAACATAAACACTGAGATTCTGGTTAGCAGAGCCTCAGTGATACAGTTAGGCACCACACAGGGAACACATACAGGGCACATACTATGAGCCCTGGGGTCCTGCCTAGCATTTAAAGATTAATTAAAGACAATAATAGTACTGCCTTGCTATATGGTTTGATTTGCCAGAAGGAATTTGACTTTCTTACACCTGAATATACGAGGTTGCCCATTATTTATGGACTTCCAAAAGTACATAAAAATCCAACGGATACACCCTTTCGCCCTATTGTTTCAACTATCGGGTCTGCAATTGAACCTTTATCTCAGTATGTAGACATCTTTTTGAAACCGCTAGTTACAGAACTTCCATCCTATGTACGTGATACAGGTCATTTGATTTCAAAATTAGAGGGTCTTGATTTCAATCCGGAACAAGACATATTAGTTACAATGGATTTAGAAGCTCTGTATATGAATGTACCCCAACAGCAAGCCCTTGATTGTGTCAAGTCGTACCTCACTACCTTGGGTATGGAACCTTTACACAAATTCATCATAGATTGTTTAAACATTGTGTTACACAACAACTTCTTTGACTTTAATGGGACCATATACCAGCAGACTAAGGGAGTCAGCATGGGGGCCGCCTGTGCTCTGAGTGTTGCTAATCTATATGTAGGTAAGTTTGAAGAAAAACAGATATACAACGAGCTTGCCCCTTTCTTTGAAAATGTGTTAAATTGGTGTAGATACATCAATGATATTTTCTTTATTTGGAAAGGCAAAAAAGAAAAACTACATGAGTTTTTCATGTGGCTTAATTTGTGTGATTCCAATCTCAAATTCACAATGAAGCATATTTGTGATCAGGTGGAAGTTTTAGATGTATACATCAAACATATGAACAGACATTTGATTGTATCCCTATTCACTAAGCCTACAGCTAGGAACACACTTTTACATTATGACAGTTTTCATCCCAGAAGTTAAAGACAAGCGATTCCTTTTTCACAGTTCTTGCGTCTGAGAAGAATTTGTACAGAGATAAAAGATTTTCTAAAGTAAGCAAATGTTCTAGCAGAGAAATTGAAACAAAGAGGATATCCCCATAGGGTGATTAAGGATTCATGAAAAAGAGCGAAGTACTACGATCGTGAGGCATTATTGCAAGGCAAAAGCAAAGTTAATAGCGAGAAGTTGGTCTTTGTAGTTCATCATTCTAATCTGAATGATAGGGCTAGACAAATCATCAACTCTGAGTGGCACATCTTGAATACGGCTGATGATGCCATGTTATTAGAAAAACAACTTTTTGCTTTTAAAAGGAATAAGAATTTACGCAACATTCTGGTCCGGGCATCTGTTGGGCTTACTCATGATTTGGTACAAAGATCTGCCGTAGGATTGGACCCTATCAAACGGAACTTTAAATGTGGTAGCTGCCATGCATGTGATGGGGCTATGATTACTAATAAGTTTATACACAATGAGAGAACGATTGTTCTGACAACCATGACAAACTGCAGATCCAAAAATGTGGTGTATTTGATTTTGTGCCCATATAATCTAGGTTACGTGGGGGAGACATCAAGAGAGTTTAGGACCAGACTATCTGAACATAAATCCGCAATAAGAACGTGTAAATCAAATGCCCCGTTAGTTGTTCATTGGATTTTATATAACCATAGTGAGGACGAGATAAGATGGACTATACTAGAGAAAATATGGTCCAGAGGGGATTCCTGTGTGGAATCCATTAGGAAAAAGAGAGAAGTATTCTGGATTTTTCTCCTACGGACTTTTGAAAAAAAGGGCTTAACGATGAGATTCCTTGGTGAAATGCCATTTAGTTTGTGCCAGTTATTTTACTTAAGATTGATATATATGTCCTTTATACATCTTTGACACAGTTATTGTTACTGGTATCTTTTGGGGTGAAGTTGTTTACATTTTCCTTCGTTTCCACTCCAATATGGCTGCCACAAGTTAGCTCTTTTTTCTAGAGCTATCATTTGTATCCCTTTTTTAAATAAACATTGGGGTGAGTTAAGATTACATTTATTGGTAGATGACCATTTTATGCTGTCTCTACCAATATCTACATTTGTTGACGTCGATGTGCGCGTTTGACAGCCTCCTTGTTTGACATATTAGTAATATGCCTACGTTTGAAGATGGCCGCCGTTTTTTTTGGATTACTTGTGTATATATGGGTGCGCTTAGTCCTTTTGCTATGTTTTTTCAAATATATGCTACAGTGAGGCATTGAGTTTGGAATATAAAAGCGGCGTCCATTGGGGTCACCGTAGGCTCGACAAACCTTTTCAACCAAGTTACAGGAAGAGCCGGCAATCAATACAGCTATTACTTCTGAAGGTAAGCTTAGCCCATCATTAGTCTTACAGATAGAGTAGGGTTTTCCTCTGTGGAGGACCGATAAATTACATTGGTATTGACATGTGATTGGAGGTCCATATAGCATTTTTATTCTTGTTGTTTGGTTATTTTAGAGTCAACTAGTCCCTCCTATCCCTATATGTGGTCTTTGGAGTTTTTGCCAGATGTTGGCACCATCAGGTAGGATATGCAGGAGGCTATATGGGCTTTCATTTATTGATGATATACATTTTACATGGTGTTTCAAACTTGCTTTGGTGTGCACTTATGTTGGGTACATTAATTCTGTCCTTTCTTTGAACTTTTTCTTAGTATCCACATGGTTTGAGGGGTGTTCTGTTTATCTATAATTTGTCACGCTGTTTAGGGGTGTTTATTGTAACGGGAATGGACAAGACAATCCCCTTTATAGTTGTAATAGTAATAATTGACATATTTACTTTTTTTTATTTATAGATATATTACTGCGACACTGTGTATTAGTTTAATCATTTTTCCATAATGCCCTGATGAAGGTGGCGTTTGTATTTTCAAACAGAAGAATTTGATTGTCTAGCGAAACGCGAGTCGGCTTTGAGGATAGTAAAGAATGACCTTGATGAATCCCAAGATTTTGGCTGTGATGAGACTTAGGCCTTGATATTAAGGATTACCTTGATGAACGTTGAGAGTGTGGCTTTGATGAAAATTAAGATTTATGTTCACAAATTTTGAGATTCTGAAGTATATAAAGTGGATACTGGACAATATTTGTTTTCGTTAGTTTTCTACATTTTCTCTGAATATTCCTTATTTTGTGTAAATATATTCTTTGATTACTAGCTTTTCTATGTATTGGAAACTCATTATATGAAAAACTGTCTGTAATTAAAATAGTACTGCATTCTGAGTATTAACTATATGTATTTATTATTATGAGCATGGCATATGAAGATTATTGTTTGTAGTTGTTTGTTTATATTGTTTTGATTAATTGTTTGTCCGGTGTTTCTATTTTTGATTTTCCTTTTCATCTTTGTCTTATATGTTTGTCGTTCTGTGTTACAGTTGAATTTGTCATTATTTTTTAATTGTACTTCAGATAATTGAGTTTCATGTTTTGTTTGTGGGGGAATTGTTTTTCAATATACTGTATGTGCTGTTGTCATTTTTTCTATATTTATAATTGTATATTAATAAAATTATTTGGCTTTAAATACGTTAGATCCTGATGTGAGAGTACTGTGTGTTTTACTCATCTCTCTCATTGGTAACACTGTCACTGGATCTTTATCCTGCTGCACATTTGCAGTCAGCTCCAAAGAATAATTTTTCCTTTTGTCTCTCTTCTTTACTCACCTGCCTTCCCATTTGTCTAATGCTCCCCAGGTCTGGGCACTTTGGAGAAATTCCTTAAGGTGTGCCTTCATTACGGCAGATCTCATGTGTTCAAATTCCTTAACCTCAAAATCTAATCTGTAACTCCTTTTCAAATGCTTCATTTTCTCTATTTCTAAGCTGTCCTTCTCTGCTGGGTCTGCTAGTTTCTGATGCACATTGCTCACTTCTCTCGTAATCTTCAGGCACAAAATCTCAATTCTGCCTCTATGTAGGATTCTAACCTATTCACACCCATCATTCCCTCAATGAGTTCACCCGCTTCCATGCTTAGCCGAGCAGATTTCAAATACTCCTCTCCCTTAGGAGCACTCTGTGGGGTATTCAGCTTGTCTAACCATTCAGTCAGCTGCTGAGCTGTCAATCCTTGCAACAAAATATTACTTGCTTGGACTGGTGGCACCTGCTGTGCAACTTCATTCGGGGTCTGCTGTGTCAACAATTTCAAACTTTGGCTAACGTTTGACCCTGCCATAGTATCTGGAAGTGCTACAAATGGACTAAGGTCTAGCAATGATCTTGTTCCATCAAACGTCTGTCATACAAGAAAGACTACATGAACATTTTCATTATGTCCTTCCCTCATCATACTCTGGGACCTTGCTCCCTGTTCACCTACAGTAGGCTTCTTCTATGCAAATAAGGGTACAGCTGGATCAACAGTAATAGGTGGTGATATACCATCTGAGGCTGTTCTGGCACTTCTACTCTGTGGGAGAGTAACTCCCATATTCTGATTCATCATTGGAGTCAGATCTGGCTGTGTCCCTGTTACTGGAGTAAATCTTGGCCTTACCAAGTAGTTGGTTCAGTCTGAACCAATATTGGTCTCGGGTAAACCTGTGCCGTAGGCACCATTAAGTTCAAAGTCATTTCTAAAATGGGCACATCAGGCTAAATTCTCTGAATCTGTGGTGGTTGCACCTGATTTTGCATTACAGGAGTAGTAGGCACATTAAGACCACTCTGCATCGCATTCTGTGTCAAGCTAGCATTAACCTGCATCGGACTCATTGTCCATTAACCTGTGTCGGGGCTGTCGGAAGTGCACTGGTACATGGACCACTCTCATGTGCTGTATATGGTGGTGGACGATTTCTCAACAACTATGTAATAAACTCATCATCATCTGATTCCTCCTCCACGGTTGAAGACTTTCTAGCCTCCCTACTTTCGGAGGGACTTCTGTTAGTCTTTCTAGTAGCTTTCCTTCCTTCCTTCTCATTGTCCTGCGTAATTGCCGGAAACAACTTATCGCTAATGCCTCAACCTCTGCTGGTCTCGGAAGGGGCTTTGATTCATTTAGCACCATCCTTAAATGCTCCAAAACCCTCACTTTGAACGTCCCATTTGTAGGAAATGCTAAATTCCCATCCTTCTCTGTCCTTCTCTGTCAATTTGCACCATTGCTTTAGCCAAAGACATGGCGCAACGCCTTTCTCTTCCATTACAAAGTAAGCTGGGGGACCTTCTGGCGGTGTAGCCTCACCTACACTTGTTCTAATATACGTATCTCCCTTTAAGGCACTCTTTAAAGCTCTGAAAAATGTCATCTTTTCAAACTTTTTGTTATTAAAAGTCAAATCAGGAAGTGGCTTTGAATCCCAAGATTATTTTCACCTACTTTCTCAATCAGTTGCCTCTCACGGACGGCTGCCAATCCGTGCGTGACCCTTCTCACTAACCGACCTATCCCAGCTCCAATGACGTCACACTCACACGTACTGTGGCTGACAAAGTACTGCGGCATGTCCTCCCAAACTACGATTCACATAACTTAATGCAAAAATTGAGAGCACTAATCAAAAATCAAATCTGCTGGTTTACTAGCGGAAAGTTAAAACAATCACTTCAGAAACCTTATGGATTTTTCACTGACGGCTCTTCCCGATCTGACAGCTACTCCTTCTTTCTCGGTCTCCCAGATTTGCAAGCAAAATTTGACCTACAACTTTTACTCTCAACTGATCAATGGGTCTGTCCTGATGCACATAGGACTTGCCTAATCTCAGTCGAAATTTTCTTTCACTCACTTTGACTCACACTCTGACTTGTTGACTACGCCAGATCAACCTACTAAACCACACAGATTGCAACATAAAACCAAGTGTCTCATACACTTTTCAATATACTCCTGAGTCTTAGACCATACAGGGTCCGTACATCAACAACCAAGTGGACAATTTTTTAGGACAAAGCCCCACATACATATGAAGTTCAACAACTTCCCTACTCTCCCATTGCGGAGTACGCATACTCCTTCTACAAATTCATTTGGAGTACGCAAACTCCCTAAACCCTCACAAACCTCACAATTCACCTATGATTTGCATAATCTGTGCAAGCGCAACCTACTTCATTCACAGTGTCACCAGAACACAGAGAACATCATCAAACAGCCATTAGCAGGATCCAGGATTCTGGGAAAGTCATTTCTGGTCTTCAGGGAACATCATTTTCTCTCCAATCAGCATCATTGAAAAAACAAAATCCAAATCTCAACAATAATGAATCTTCACCTGTGTTACTATCTCTAGACATCAATGATGGGGTTTTAAGGAGTCAAACCTTCACCTCCCTTTACCAATACTGTTAACACCTGTTACCCTATACCGGATGTCTATGATAAGCTTTCGAGGGGAGGAACCATCAACCTCTCTTACCATCTCTGTTAACACCTCTTACTCTGTACCAGACGTCTACGGTAACCATCCCCTGCTGTCATCTCTGTTAGCACGTCTGACCTTAATAACTAAACTTACAAGGGTACGCAAGTAGGTTGATGAACCTTTTGACTCGCAATTAAAAAGTTCTTACCTTAGCTCCAGTACATAATCAATAACCAATCCACAATATCAATAATCAACAACAATCAATAACAATAATAATCAGTGGAGTCAGTAATTATCACGCACCATGACCTTTTCAGTCATGAATAACAACACCATTTAGTAAAAGTTAGAATATTTATTTCCCTATATTAATAATGCTAAGGTCATGTAGATTAATTTACAAATCAAATGAAACACATACAGAAACAATACTGGCTGTCCAAAGCGGTGGAAGAAAAGTAATCTAATCAAAGCTTGAACCACAACACATTCTAAGGTTACGGTGCAAATTAATAACAAAGTCAACTGCGTCAAAGTGATTATATACATTCAAATTCAGCAGAGCAAATCATCAAGCATTATTCCCTGTAAGCATAATTTCATTAGTGAGGATCCTTAACTAACCTCAGATTGGCATCAGCATGTTGGGCTTCATGCAAAATAATTTAGTAATACCAATTTGTAAAAACATCTAATTTTGGATCAAAACAGTGCAGATGGTACCTAGAAAGTAAAAGGAAATCTTAATAATAATCAACAGTCTAATTCATAATACCTATCCTTAGTGTGGCCAGCAAGCAGAGTCAGCCTTTGTCCGCAGGATATCAGTCGATCAGCAAGGCATCAGGATTCAGCATAAAAATTCAGAAAACGCCAAGGGGGTCATTACAGCCCTGGCGGATGGTGTTAAAGGTGCGGTAATACCGCAAACAGGCCGGCGGACAAAAAAAGGGAATCATGACCCTGGCAGAAACTGCCAACAAAGACAGCCACTTTAACACACCGCCCGCCACGGCGGTACAGACATTCAGCGCAGCGGTTACCGCCAACAGACAGGCGGGAGACAATGTACCGCCCACACTATTACAACCCGCCAATCCGCCACCTTTTCCGGGGCGGATGCACCGCGGATAAAAACATGGCGGAAACAGCGTTTGCTATGGGAAAACGCTCACCTGAACACATCCCACGAGGAAGGAGGACACCATGAAGCCGGAATTACAAATCCTACCTGCCCTTGTTTTTCTGCTCCTTTACGACCAACAGCTACGTAGGCGCAGAAGATACTGGTGAGTACTGCACCTACGACACGGGGGAGGGGGAGGCAAAAGTTAGGGGGACACCCACCAAACACCCCCACCCTCGCATATCACAACATACACACCAATGCAGTCACAAAAATCACAGTAACAACCCACAATCCCCCCAGAAGAATGGAAAGACAATGCGAAATTCGGGCAAACATTGTAATGTGCCAATATACATGTCATACAAAAATTAACAGATATATATGTCTCAAAATCACTCTTATTTACACATACAATCCGAGAAGTAGTGCAGATATGTACACAACAATGTCCGTGCACCAACAGTCCAAAAATGCATGGGCGAGGCCCACAATAGATACCTGGCCAAAATCGGAAAGAACCCTGCCGGGGCATCAGATAGAAACACTACAGGCACCTCAGGGGGAAGGGAAGGGGGGGCACCTCAGCCAGATGGATGCAAAGCCAGATCCACGACGGGGCTCCATGCCCATTGATGTATCCTGGGGAGTGCAAAGCCACAGTCTCTCAAGTCACTACAGTGGGTGGTTTGCCCACTGTGCCATCCTGGGGAGTGCAAAGCCACAGTGTCTCAAGTCACTACAGTGGGTGGTTTGCCCACTGTGCCATCCAGGGGAGTGCAAAGCCACAGTCTCTCAAGTCACTACATTGGGTGGTTTGCCCACTGTGCCATCCTGATGAGTGCAAAGCCACAGTCTCTCAAGTAGATGCAGGTCTCCACTGGTTCTGGAGGGGGACTGGTGCCCAGACTGGATGAGTCTCCACGTGAAAGTACCTGTCCTGTCACTGTCCCAGCTGCACATGGGATAAGGATGCCTGATGTGGCGGTCCATTCATTCCTACACGGTGCATGCCCTGTTCAGCGGTGCTTTGACATGGCGGTCTTTGCCCTATTCAGCGGTGCTTTGACATGGCGTTTCAGGACTGTTCAGCGGTGCTTTGCCATGGCGGTCTTTGCCCTGTTCAGCGGTGCTTTTACATGGCTGTTCTGATATGGACATTGGTGTGTGGCATGACGATCTCTACACTGGGCATTGGTGTGTGGCATGACGATCTCTACACTGGGCATTGGTGTGTGGCATGACGTTCCATCATTGCCCAGCTGGGCTGTGGCATCCTGGCCCCTCATGGGCTGTGACTCCGGCGGTGGTCTCTGGACCAGTGACGATACTTGTGCCCTCCTGGGCTGTGACTCCTGCGGTGGTCTCTGGACCAGTGACGATACTTGTGCCCTCCTGGGCTGTGACTCCGGCGGTGGTCTCTGGACCAGTGACTATGCTTGTGCCCTCCTGGGCTGTGACTCTGGCGGTGGTCTCTGGACCAGTGACGACGGTGCTGGCGGTTGTGTCTGGACCGCTGGAAATGATGGCACACTTCTCCGCCGTGAGACTCACAACAGGCTGGGCAGACTTCCTCTGGACCTTCCCCACCTTTGTTGGTGTTACAGCTGACTCACCAATCGCCTTCGATCCCATGTCACTTGTTGTCCCACCAGGAGTCTTAAGACGGTCCCGTCGTCCACTCTCCATTTTCAGAGCCTTTACAGGGGGTGGGCTGCCAGTGCCTTGGCTCCGGGTCCTGCTGCCTGCCCTGGTTGCCGGTGCACTCCAAAAACCTTGAACACTCACCACTGGTACTAGAGGCTTTTTGGCTGAGCCGCTACGATGGGACTGATGAATTGGAGTGGGGGTGGGGGCAAAAAGGTCAATTTGACAGAGGGACAGTTTCTGACAAACCTTGGGATGGGTAGCTGGAGGGGGTCTGGAAGTGGAGGAAGAGGAGGTGGTTGTAGGAGGTGTCACTTTAGGTGTTTTGGGTGCAGGTGCAGGTACTGGAGGCTGTCGTGAGGTGGATGGATGTTGGGTGAGTGATTGCCGGCGTTTGTGTACTTTGGGAGGGGGCGTCACAGACACATTGGGAGAGGACACAGGGGATGTGTAAATGGCAGTGGAGGTGGTGAGTGCAGGTGAGCGGCTTGTGGGGCTGGGTGTCCTGGTGCGAGTCCTTGTGCCTGTAGATGTGGTGCATGCAGGTGTGTGTGTAGACGAGACTGGGAGGGAGGAGGGAGAAGAGGAGGAGGGGGACACAGTGGAGACAGTGGGTGTTGCTGTGTCTGTATGTGGGTGAGGCTTGCGTGAGTGCCTGTGGTGAGTGTGGTGCCTATGTTTGCTTGAGCTACTTGTGTGTGTTGACTTGTGTGCATGCTGGTCTGTAGGTGTGCTTGGGATGGGCTGGGGTACAGGAGATTGGGTCTGGGTGGAGGAAGTTGGAGGGGGGAGGCTAGACACAGGGATAATGGCTGCCATCAGTGCTGAGCCAGAGATTGCAGGGTTCGCTGAAGGACAGCCTGACCAGAATGAATGCCCTCCGGGAATGCATTACCATGTTGCAACTCCCTTTCTACACCCTGGATGGCATTCACAATGGTAGACTGCCCAACAGTGAGTGACCTGAGGAGGTCAATGGCCTCCTCACTGAGGGCAGCAGGGGTGACTGGGGCAGGGTCTGAGGAACCTGGGGCAAAGGTGATGCCCACCCTCCTGGGTGAGGGGGCACGGGGCGAACGATGAGGGGCTGCTGGGAGGGCGGTGCTGGTAGGGGGGGTGGCGGCTGTACCTATAGAAGTGGGGCGCACAGGTGGTTCCGCCACCACAGGGGAGCTGCCATCGGCGGGCGAGTCCGTGTCGCTGGTTGGTGATCCGGTGGCCGACGTGAAGCTCCCATCGCCCTCCGTCCCACTGGTGCATTCAGAGTCTGTGGTGTGGCCCTCCATGGCCATGTGGGATGCAGCTCCCTCATGCTCCGGTGCCACTCTACCTCCGCCTGATGATGCTGATGTACAAAAGGACAGGGAGAGCAGGAAAAGGGGGGGAGACAGAACAAAGAGTTTTAGTGCATGGCATGCCACTACCGTTGGCGGACAAGACAGACGCAACAGCCCCCTGCATTACGCTGTGCTCCTGGCCTCTGCACATGCAATTTCTGGGACATGGCCTACATGGCAATGGTGGAAATATGCGCACATGGATGCCACAGGGGCAACTATACCTCAACTTGGCACTCTGCTGAGGTGGGGTTGAGTGCCACATGGCCTACATTATGGAGGGGCCTTGCCTACCTAACTCGCCCTGGCCTAGGGACACCCACAGCCCACCTCCCCCACCCAGACCCCTCCACTGCACGCAAAGTCCACTGAATGAGGTTGTACTCACCCCCTTGTGTCTGCTGTGATGTCCTCAAGC
The DNA here is from genome assembly GCF_031143425.1 of Pleurodeles waltl. Taxonomy (NCBI): domain Eukaryota; kingdom Metazoa; phylum Chordata; class Amphibia; order Caudata; family Salamandridae; genus Pleurodeles; species Pleurodeles waltl. The sequence goes on along the minus strand of NW_027150401.1, from coordinate 1,083,681 downwards.
GCCCATCCAACTCCGGGTAGGCCACCGCCAGGATCCGGAACATCAGGGGGGTCATGGTGCGACGGGCACCCCTCCCACGTTGGGAGGCCATCCCCAGCTGAGCCTCCGCCGTCTTCTTGCTGCAGCGGCGAATGTCCTCCCATCTCTTACGGCAGTGGGTGCCCTGTTTCTGGTGGGCCCCCAGGGTCCGGACCTCCTTGGCGATGGCACGCCAAATGTCCCTCTTCTGGTGGGTGCTGACCTACATGACATGCACAAGGAAAGAGAAACAGTCATTACCAACTGCACCATCAATGTGAGTGGCCCCATCCCTACTCTGGCCATGTGGCCCATTCATTCCCATGCATCACTGTTCTATGTACTCTGCCCCCTTCCCTCTTCCACCCAGCCCTCTCCACCCAGGCCTAGCCCATACAACGTGCTCCCTGTGTACTAACCTGTTGGTCAGGAGGACCGTAGAGTAGCGTGTACTGGGGGAGGACCCCATCCACAAGTTTCTCCAACTCCTGTGCAGTGAAGGCATGGGCCCTTTCTACAGACGCAGCAGCCATCGTCGCTTCCAGACCGAGGTCACAGCAGCACTAGCAGTGTAGGTCCTCTCCTGTCGAAGGTCAGGTATCTAGTGAGTGAACAGATAGAAAATGGCGGTGACGTCCGCGGCGGTGATGTCCGCAGCGGTGACGTCCGCGGTGGTGCGAATCATCACTGCCGGTGCACCTGTTCATTGGCTCCTGGGACCCATAGGGTCCAATGTTAACCAATGCAGCATTGCGCCGCGGTCTACGACCGCCTACCGCGACGGTGTGCAACGCCAGAGCAGTTTCCCCACAATCCCATTGTCCCAGTTTAGAGGTTAGGCAGCCGCCATTTCAGGGGTCCACATGGCTTCATTTACTACTGCGCCACGCATGGCTAGGCCTATACTCAACACACATACAGGAAGGGTTTTTTGTCTGGTGTAGTCTTGTGTGTAACTGTGGGTACATACCTGGAGGAATAGTGACTGGTTCTTCGCTGTTGTCCTTCTTAGGCACCGTCAGCTGGGACATATGAGAAGATGGCGGAATCCTCCGGTGTACCGACCGCTGGTGGACCTGTTGACAATGGAAGAAAGACATATCATCGTCACCTACCGGTTTGACCGTGCCACAATCCAGGAACTATGTACCCAGTTGGAGCCAGACCTGATGTCACCAATCCTCCATCCGACTGGAATCCCCCCTGACGTGCAGGTGCTGTCAGTGCTCCATTTCCTTGCAAGTGGGTCTTTTCAGACAACAGTGGCCATGGCATCAGGGATGTCCCAGCCTATGTTTTCCAACGTGCGTTCCAGAGTGTTGTCTGCCTTGCTGAAACACTTAAGGAGATACATAATTTTCCCTGAGGTGGAGGATTTGCCTACAGTGAAAGGTGACTTCTATGCCCTTGGACATATCCCGAACGTCATAGGTGCCATTGATGGGACCCATGTAGCTCTGGTCCCCCCCGCAGGAGTGAACAAGTGTACAGGAACAGGAAGAATTATCATTCCATGAATGTCCAGATGGTCTGTTTGGCAGACCAGTACATCTCGCAGGTAAATGCTATGTTCCCTGGCTCTGTGCATGACTCCTACATCCTGCGGAATAGCAGCATCCCTGATATGATGGGTCAACTCCAGAGGCACCGTGTATGGCTATTGGGGGACTCTGGTTACCCCAACCTTTCCTGGCTATTGACCCCAGTGAGGAATCCCAGGACCAGGGCAGAGGAACGGTACAATGATGCCCATGGGCGGACTACGAGGGTAATCGAACGCACCTTCGGCCTTCTTAAGGCCAGGTTCAGGTGCCTCCATTGACAGGTGGATCCCTATTCTACTCACCGAAGAAGGTGTGCAACATCATCATCGCCTGCTCCATGCTCCATAATTTGGCATTGCGATGCCAGGTGCCTTTTCTGAAGGAGGATGATCTAGATGACGGTGTTGTGGCAGCTGTGGAGCCTGTGGAGCCAGTGGACAGTGATGAGGATGAAGAAAACGACAACAGGGAGTCAGTCATACAGCAATATTTCCAATGACACACAGGTGAGAACATTTTCTGGTTTAACATTACATTAACTTTCACACGTCTACCTCTATCCTGTACCTACATTTCACTCACTATTTGTTAATTGAGTTGTACCCTTCCATTTCAGTTTCACAAGTGTGGTAACCTACGTGTCAACTGCTTGCATCCTTCAAGGGCTTGTGATTTGTGACATTGGTATGTTAGCCTTACAATGGGTAACCCATTATGACACTGTAATTGAGAATACAAGTTCCAAATCATAGACTGACTCCAGATTTTTTTGGCTTTCAAGGGTGTTTATTTAAGTGCTAAAAAAATCAAGGAAGGTTGTAAAATGGGGATGGGTGATGGTGGAGGAATGTCCATGGCAGATTCCAGTCTATTAGTCTCACAGGTGCACTGCCCATCTGGGCATTGGAAGTGGAGCTGGGGCAGTTCCAATCTGGAAAGGGTGACAAAGTGGGACAGTGGGGGGACAATCAGGGTGGTCTTATTTCCTGGCGGGGGTCTTGCCATCTTGCTCTGTCCTGTTCCTGGATCTCAGGGCCCGCTTGCGTGGTGGTTGTCCATCTGCAGGGGATGGGGTGCTGGTGTGGTGGTCCTGTGGCGGGGCATCCTGTCCACTAGCGCCGGCGGAGGTGGTGGGCAGTTCGTCATCCTGGCTAGTGTCAGGGGCCCCTTGGAGTGCCACGGTGTCCCTCAAGGTCTTTTGAATGTCCGTCAGCACCCCTACGATGGGGCCCAGGGCGGAGCTGATGGTCCTGAGCTCCTCCCTGAACCCCAAATACAGTTCGTCCTGCAGACGCAGGGTCTCCTGCAACTTGTCCAGGACCATCGCCATCGTCTCCTGGAAGTGGTGGTATGCTCCCATGATGGAGGATAGGGCCTCGTGGAGAGTTGGTTCCCTTGGCCTGTCCTCCCTCTGTCGCACAGCAGCCCTCCCAGTTCCCCTGTGTTCCTGTGCCTCCGTCCCCTGGACCGTGTGCCCACTACCACTGCCCCAGGTCCCTGTTGTTGTTGGGGTGGTGGGTTAGCCTGGGTGCCCTGTAGTGGTGGACACACCGCTGATTGACCTGTCCTGGGTAGGGAGGTTTGGGCCTGCTGGGTGGGTGCTGTGCTGGTGTTACCAGAGGGTGGCAGCTCGGTGTTGGGCTGTGGCTGGGCAAGGGGAACCGACTGTCCTGAGGCCCACGATGGTCCGGGCTGGTCATCAGGATTCAGTGGGGCAGAGCTGCTGTCATCACTGTGGGCCTCTTCTGGGGGTGGATTGGTGTTGTCTGGACCCTCTGGTGTGGTGACGTTCCTTCGGGTTCCTGCAGGGGTATAAGAACATGATTATTGCATCTGTGTGTGTAATGGTGTGCAATGGTTGAGTGTGCGTGATCCCCAGTGCAGGCATTCCTGTGTGGGGGCTTGTGTGTTGATGGTTGGTGGGGGTGTTCTGGGTATGTGCACTGGGCATGCTTTAGTGAGGGGTGCCCATGCTTAGTTGTGTCATGCAGGGCTTGGTGTTGGGATGGGTGCTTGGTGTCATGGGTAGACTAGTGAGGATTTGGGGTGATAGGGGAGGGTGTGAGGGTGGGGGTGTGTGATAGCATGCAGGTAGGGTGGGGGATGTGATAGTTAATATTTGACTTACCAGTGTCCCATCCTCCACCGACTCCTCCGAGGCCCTCAGGATGCAAGATGGTCAGGACTTGCTCCTCCCATGTTGTTAGTTGTGGGGGAGGAGGTGGGGGTCCACCGCCAGTCCTCTGCACCACGATGTTGTGCCTGGAGACCGTTGAATGCACCTTCCCCTGTAGGTCGTTCCACCTCTTCCTGATGTCCTCCCTATTTCTTGGGAGCTGTTCCATGGCGTTGACCCTGTACACTATTCTGAGCCATAGCTCCATCTTCCTGGCTATTGATGTGTGCTGTACCTGTGAGCTAAATAGCTGTGGCTCTACCCGTACGATTTCCTCCACCATGACCCTGAGCTCCTCCTCAGAGAAGCGGGGGTGTCTTTGGCGTGACATGGGGTGTTGTGTGTGATGTGTGGGGTGGTGTATGTGTTGATGAGTGTGGTGAGTGTAGTGGTATGTGGTGTTTTGTGCGTGGATGTTGTGTGGGCGATGGTGTTGTGTGCCTCTGTGTGATGGGGTTGTCAATAGCTGTGCTGTCTCTCTGGCCTTCTCTCAGAATTTCTGGTTGTAGGGGTTTGTGTGTGATGTGGGTGTGTATTTTATATTGTGTTGGGTGTGTGGGAGTTGTGTGTGTATGTGCATCAGGTGTGTGTATTTGGAATTGTCCAATGTGGTGGTGTTTTGTATATGTGTGTGTATTTTGAGAGCGGCGGTGTGTACCGCCAATGGAATACCGCGGTTGAAAGACCGCCACGTGGATTCGAGGGTCGTAATAGCATGGGCGTGTTTCTGTTGGCGTGGAGGATTTGTTTCCGCCAGTTTATCGCTGACCTTTGGTGTGGCGGTGTTGTGTGGGTGTCTGAATTTCGGCGGATTCCGTGATGTGTGTCATAATAGCTGTGGCGGTCTGCCGCGGCGGTGTATTGGCGGTCTTCTGCACGGCGGTAAGCGCCTTATACCGCCAATGTTGTAAGGACCCCCCAAGTCTTTAAGCATTAAAGTTAAGCACGTCTCTTTGTCAAGACGCACAAGGAAATATGGACCTTTCGGCAAGCAAGATCGGCAATGACGGTGTCTTCTCTCAGTACAGTGTCATTAAATCAAAACAAGTAAAACTACGTCTCAAATCCCTATTGATCAGTTAATCGCATGTTCACTCTTTGTCCAATAAAACTAAAACTCCAAATCTATGGATTCTACCATTACTCCATTCACATGTCGTTGATTGGTTTGTCCTGCAATGTCCTCATCATCTGGCTTGTCAGGTAACAATATTGTTGCAGCTTCTACTCCAGTCATTATATCCATTGTTCTCCTCCTGAGAAAGTCAGTCTCACACACATTACACACAAAATATTACATTAGCAAGAACAGCATCTTCTAGCAGTCGGTTCTCATGAGAAAACTTATGTTGTGAGCACATTTAAACAATACTATAGAAATCACAGTTTAGCTGTCTAGGACAGCCATTTATTAAATGTTAAGAAATACAGCTTTGACATGAGGCCTGGCAAGTAGGCCAAGACACTTGTTAAGTTAGGGTCTATGTGATAAATAAATCGCTGCTCCTCCAGGATATGGTTAACGTAGGTTTATTGCAAGCTGATAACTTCATGTGTGGTGCTCACGTCCCCGTCAGCAGGCAACTGCCGATTCCCAGAATTTCCACTCCCATGTTCCTCATGAGCATTCTATAAAAGTATCACAGGGAGAATAACAACACTGAGGAAGATTACAACACATCCTCCCTCGTTGACCTTAAATGAATTATTAAAATTCTTAACAAATTCAATAAGGTAAACAGAAACCCAAAATACATTCATGAAAGGAAGTAAAATAGCATAAAACATAAGGTAAATAAAACAGGAACTAATGCAAGAAAAATACAATACAATCACATTACATAATCTTTTAGGAAAAAAGGTAGTCTTCTGGGTCTGGGTACTCTAATCCCCATGTGATCAGCAAACGTGACAGAATTCTGACTCATTGTGACACCTGCATCACTGCCACCATCTTCATCACCCAGACAACCATCTACACCATTACGCATCTCACAAGAATTCGCCACATCCTCATCTTTCATTAGCATAAAACCACTGCACTCATTGCTCTTTTCACCACTCATCTTATCCAGTTCAGAACCATACTTTGCCACACTTCTTAAATTCCACAGTTGTCCATTGGTAAGAATCACATGCCACCTGTGAAGTTCCTTCACTTTAAACGGTCTCAAAAATGTGTTCAGCCCTTTTTTTTATACGTCCTGATTTAACCTTAACCCAATCACCTGACTTAGGGCCAGATGTAGGAACCAGTTTGCGACTCACAAACGGCAAAAATTGCCGTTTGCGAGTCGCAAACCGGAGTTTCCTATGCAGAAATGCATTTTGCGAGTCGGGACCGACTCGCAAAATGCATTTCCGACTCGCAAATAGGAAGGGGTGTTCCCTTCCTATTTGCGACTCGCAGTGGTATGCAATTCCATTTGCGACCGCGTATGCGGTCGCAAATGGAGTCGCAGTTACCATCCACTTGAAGTGGATGGTAACCCACTCGCAAATTGGAAGGGGTCCCCATGGGACCCCTTCCCCTTTGTGAATGGACCCCAAAATATTTTTTCAGGGCAGGTAGTTGTCCAAGGGACCACTACCTGCCCTGAAAAAATACCGAAACAAAAGGTTTTGGATATTTTTTTAAGTGCAGCTCATTTTCCTTTAAGGAAAACGGGCTACACTTGAAAAAAAAAAACTGCTTTATTATCAAGCAGTCACGGACATGGAGGTCTGCTGACTACAGCAGGCCTCCATGTCAGTGAGTGCCCATAGTCGCTATGGGGCCGCAATTTGCGACCCACCTCATTAGTATTAATGAGGTGGGTCTTTGCGACCCCATAGCGACTCACAGACGGTGTCTGAGACACTGTTCTGCATAGCAAATTGCGAGTTGCAATTTGTAAGTCGCTCGGACTCGCAAATTGCAAGTTGCAATTTGCTTTGTACCTAAATCTGGCCCTTAATCCTCTGTCTGCTACCATTGATTCTGGATTCCTGACAACTGATTTGGAGCACTCTCTTTTTAATCAAACTTCTCATCAACGAAGGCTTATGTTTGTAAATGGGTTTCCTCCCCCTCATGACCATAAATGGCATCATGCCTGTACTTCAGTTCTCTGTGGTATGATATGTCCAAACCAGCTCTGATATCACAAGTTCTACATCCAATCCATTTGCCACAGCTAACTGTAACCCTCCTTTGATTACACAATTAGCTCATTCCACAATTCCATTGGCACAGGGGTTATTCAATGTTGTGCATGCATGCTTTACATCACATGACTCAAAGAAATCCTTCATCTCTGTAGAAGTAAGTTGCATACCATTGTCCGTGATAAGAACGACAGGGAAACCCTCCTCACAAAAAAACTCCTCTTAAAGCCTTTATAGTGGCTGCTGTAGTGATCTCTGACCTTAATTTAACAATCAACCATTTAGAATGCACATCTAACATCACTAAGGCAAAACTCCTTCCCCTATCTATGCCTGACAACGGTCCTATGAAATCCATACATACACTGTGTCATTGTTTGCCTGGATCTGTTATACTACCACATTCAGTTTGAACGCCAACCCTCAAACGCTTTTCACTCACTTTACATTCTGGACATCGTTCAAACCATCCCACAATATCACTATCCATACCAGGCCACCAAAATTCTATCCTGAGTCCATCCCAAGTGACCTTCTTGGGCAATATTGAACATTTTTTTCCGTACTGCTGTAGGTGGAACAATTGTTTCCCCTTGCCACACCATTATTTCATCTAGTCAGATAACCCATCCAAAATCTTGTTAAAAGGCCATACAAGGACCATAAGAGTACTATCACTTCTGCCCCCTTTTTTTCTCAATGCTATGACATTCTTTAACCCCTTCGCTGCCAGGCCTTTTCACCTCCTGTGCCGAGCCTTTTTTTTGGCTATTTGGGGCAGTTCGCGCTTAGGCCCTCATAACTTTTTGTTCACATAAGCTACCCACGCCAAATTTGCGTCCTCTTTTTACAACATCCTAGGGAATCTAGAGGTACCCAGACTTTGTGGGTTCCCCTGAAAGAGACCAAGAAACTAGCCAAAATACAGTGACAATTTATTTTTATTTTTTAAACATGGGAAAAAAGGGCTGCAGAAGGCGGCTCGTGGTTTTTCACCTGAAAATGGCATCAACAAAGGGTTTGCGGTGGCAAGATCACCATCTTCCCAGATTTCAGGAACAGTCAGACTTGAATTAGAAAACACAATTTTTTAACACAATTTTGACATTTTACTGGGACATACCCCATTGTTACTATTTTTTGTGCTTTCAGCCTCTTTCCAGTTAGTGACCGAAATGGGTGAGAAACCAATGCTGGATCCCAGAAAGCTAAACATTTCTTAAAGGTAGACAAAAATCTGAATTCAGCAAGGGGTCATTTGTGTAGATCCTACAAGTGTTTCCTACAGAAAATAACAGCTGAAATAAAAAAATATTGAAATTGAGGTAAAAAAACAGCCATTTTTCTCAACGTTTTACTCTGTAACTTTTTCCTGCGATGTCAGATTTTTGAAAGCAGTATACTGTTACGTCCGCTGGACTCTTCTGGTTGTGGGGATATATAGGGCTTGTAGGTTCATCAAGAACCCTAGGTACCCAGAGACAATAAATGAGCTGCACCTTGCAATGGATTTTTATTCTATACCGGGTATACAGCAATTCATTTGCTGAAATATAAAAAGTGAAAAATAGGTATCAAGAAAACCTTTGTATTTCCAAAATGGCCACAAGATAAGGTGTTGAGAAGCAGTGGTTATTTGCACATCTCGGAATCCTGGGGTGCCCATACTAGCATGTGGATTACAGGGCATTTCACAAATAGACATCTTTTTTACACACTGTCTTACAGGAAGGAAAAAATGTAGAGAAAGACAAGGAGCAGTAGCACTTGTGTTGCTATTCTGTGTTCCCCCACGTCTCCCGATAAAGATGGTACCTCACTTGCGTGGATAGGCCTAGCACCCGCGACAGGAAATGCCCCAAAACACAACATGGACACATCACATTTTCACAAAGAAAACAGAGCTGTTTTTTACAAAGTGCGTAGCTGTGTATTTTAGGCTCTAGCTCAGCCAGCACCTAAGGAAACCTAGCAAACCTGTGCAGTTTTGAAAACTAGACACCTAGGGGAATCCAAGATGGGGTGACTTGTGGGGCTCTGACCAGGTTCTGTTACCCAGAATCCTTTGCAAAACTCGAAGTTTGACCAAAAAAACACTTTTTCCTCTCATTCCGGTGACAGAAAGTTCTGAAATCTGAGAGGATACATAAATTTCCTTCCACCCAGCGTTCCCCCAAGTCTCCCGATAGAAATGGTACCTCACTTGTGGGGGTAGGCCTAGCGCCCGCGAAAGGAAATGCCCAAAAACACAACGTGGACACATCAAATTTTTCCACAGAGGGGTTTTTTATAAACTGCCTACCTGTGGATTTTGGCCTCTAGCTCAGCCGGCACCTTGGGAAACCTAGCAAACCAGCGCATTTTTGAAAACTAGTCACCTAGGGGAATCCAAGATGGAGTGACTTGTGGGGCTCTGACCAGGTTCTGTTACCCAGAATCCTTTGCAAACCTCAAAATCTGGCCAAAAAAACACGTTTTCCTCTCATTTCTGTGACAGAAAGTTCTGGAATCTGAGAGGAGCCACAAATTTCCTTCCACCCAGCGTTCCCCAAGTCTCCCGATAAAAATGGTATCTCACTTGTGTGGGTAGGCCTAGCGCCCACAAAAGGAAATGGCCCAAAACACAACATGGACACATCAGATTTTTTCACAGAAAACAGAGGTGTTTTTTACAAAGTGCCTACCTGTGGATTTTGGCCCCTAGCTCAGCCGGCACCTGGGGAAACCTCCTAGCAAACCAGCGCATTTTTGAAAACTAGACACCAAGGGGAATCCAAAATGGGGTGACTTGTGGGGCTCTCACCAGGTTCTGTTACCCAGAATCTTTTGCAAACCTAAAAAAAACACTTTTTCCTCTCATTTCGGTGACAGAAAGTTCTGGAATCTGAGAGGAGCTACAAATTTCACTGCCTTTCACCCAGTGTTCCCCCATGTCTCCTGATAAAAATGGTACCTCACTTTTGTGGGTGGGCCTACTGCCTGCGAAAGGAAATGCCCCAAAACACTATCTGGACACATCAAAATTTTCAAATACAAAACTACCTGTTTTTGCAGGGGGGCACCTGCTTTTTTGGTCCTGGGCTCAGCAGCCTTCTAGAGAAACCTACCAAACCCAGTTATGAAAACTAGTCACCGGAGGGAGTCCAGTGAGGTGTGACTTGCGTGGATCCCCCAATGTTTTCTTACCCAGAATCCTCAGCAAACCTCACATTTAGCTAAAAAATCTAATTTTTCCCAAATTTCTGTGTGGGATCACCGCACTGGAACACATTTCATACCACCCAATGTTCCCCTCAGTATCCAGGTAAAAATGATACCTCATTTGTGTAGGTGGGCCAAGTGACTGTGAAAGGGAAGAGCCAAAAAAATGTAGATATTGAGGGGGGAAAAAAGGTGGTCCAAAAGGGTCGTTTGCAAAAAAACATTTTTAGGCTTACAAGTGCAGCAGAATTATTATCGGTATAGATGAGACAATGCTGGGTGGCAGGAATTTTGTGAATTCCTGCAGATTCTGGAAGGTTCCATCACAAAAACGTGGGAAAAATGTGTGATTTCCAGAAAAGTTGGAGGTTTGCAGGGGATTGTGGGTACAAAAATGGTGCGGGGTATATGTGAAACACACTACCCTGGAATCACCCCGATGTTTAGTTTTCAGATGTGTCTAGGTCTTATGGATTTTTCTACATGGCAGCGTCCCAAAGTCCATAAAGTGCAGTCCTCACCATTCCAAGTGGGACAATTTTGAGAGTAAGCCAAGCTCTCATGGCCCAAATGTAAAACTAAAACCCAAAATAATCAAATGTCTTCTTGCTTGCTGTGGGATAAGATGTTTTAGAGTGCGAGGGAGAGTTGAAAGACTGTTACCCCCTTCAGTTGAGGTGGGGGTGTAACCAGGCCCATACTGGTTGGTAGCCACCACCCCAATATTTTTAGTTCTTTTTTTAATTCCCTGGCATCTAGTAGACTTTCTGCCCCCCCGGGTGTGGATCAGGGGTAATTGCCCCATCTACCCACTGGTGGGCAGAACTACTTTGGCCCCATTTATTTGGGGTGGGGGTATAGCCATACCCCCACCCTCTTATTTTTGAAAAAAAACTTCCCTGGCCTCCGGTGGGCTTTCTGCCCCCCCTTGGGGGCAGATGGGCCTTCCAAAAATAGACCCATCTGCCCCCAATGGGGGGCAGATATGGCCAACAGTAATGTGCCCCCATGAGGAGCGACCCTTACCCAAGAAAACACATGCATACACACACACACCAATCCCTGGTGACTAAGTAGTTTCTGCCCTCATGGGGGCAGATTGGCCTAACAAAAATTGGCCGATCTGCCCCCAATGGGGGCAGAAATGGTCTAAATACAATTTCCCCCCCAGGGGAGTGACCCTTTTCTAAGGGGTTGCTCCCCACCTTTAAAAAAGAAAAACAAAAAAAGATATATATGTTTTTTATCCTTGGCGCCTAGAGGTTTCTGCCACACCTGGCGGCAGATTGGCCTAATAACAACAGGCCGATCGGCCCCTAGTGGGGGCAGAAAAGGCCTAAAATAAATTTGCCCCTTCATACCCCGGGGAGCGACCCATGTCTAAGGGGTCGCTCCCCACCTCTAAAAAAACAAAACAAAAACAAAAAAACAAAGTTTTTTTTTATCCCTGGCGCCTAGAGGCTTCTGCCCGGGGCCTAATAGCAATAGGCCTATCTGCCCCCGGGGGCAGAAAAGGCTCAAATAAATTTGCCCCCCCGGGTAGCGACCCTTGCCTAAGGGGTCGCTCCCCATTTCTAAAAAACAAAACAAAAACAAATCCCATTTTTTTTTATCCCTGGCACCTAGAGGCTTCTGCCCCCCTGGGGGCAGATCGGCCTAATAACAATAGGCCGATCTGCCCTGGGGGGGGCAGAAATGGCCTAAAATATATTTGCCACCCTGCCCCTCCACTCCCACTGGGGAGTGACCCTTGCCTAAGGGGGCGCTCCCCTTGCGTGACATTGGCGCAAAAAAAAAGATCCCCGGTGCCTAGTGGTTTCTGCCCCCCTTATAGGCAGATTGATCTAAAATCGGCCGATCTGTCCCCAAGGGGGGCAGAAATGGTCTAAATACATTTTCTCCCCCCCCCCCAGGGGAACGACCCTTGCCTAATGGGTCGCTCCCCATCTCTAAAAAAACGAACAAATAAAACAAACAAAAAAACACAAAAAAAAGAAATTGCCCTGGCGCCTGGAGGTTTCTGCACCCCCTGGGGGCAGATCGGCCTAATAACATTTGGCCGATCTGTCCCCGGGGGGGCAGAAATGGCCTAAAATAAATTTGCCCCCGCCCCTCCAACCCCCCTCTGGGAGCGACCCTTGCCAACGGGGTCACTCCCCTTGCGTGACATTGGCGCAAAAAGAAAATCCCCGGTGCCTAGTGGTTTATGCCCCCCTTGGGGGCAGATTGACCTAAAATCGGCCAATCTGCCCCCATGGGGGACGGAAAAGGTCTAAATACAATTTGCCCCCCAGGGGAGTGACCTATGCCTAATGGGTCGCTCCCCATCTCTAAAAAGACAAACAAACAAAAAAAAACACAAAAAAATTGCCCTGGCGCAAGGGGGGGCAGAAATGGCCTGAAATAAATTTGCCCCTCCAGGGAAGCAACCCTTGCCTAAGGGGTCGCTCACCATCTGTAAAACAACAACAACAAAAAATCCCCAGTGCCTTGTGGTATCTGCCCCCCTTGGGGGCAGATCGGCCTAATTAAAATAGGCTGATCTGCCCCCCACGGGGGCAGAAATGGGCTAAAATAAATTTGCCCCCCAGGGGAACGACCCTTGCCTAAGGGGTTGCTCCCCTGGCGTGAAATTCATGAAAAGAAAAAACTCCCTGGTGTCTAGTGGTTTCTGTCTCCCTTGGGGGCAGATTGGCCTCATAAAAATAGGCCAATCTGCCCCCAAGGGGGGCGACCCTTGCCTAAGGGGTCACTCCCCACCTTCCCGGGGGGAAGATCGGCGTAATAATGGACCGATCTGCCCCAGAAAAGGCCTTAAAAAAATGCCCCCCCTGGGGAGCGACCCTTATGCCAATTTTAGGTAAAACATAAATCCCTGGTGTCTAGTGGGCATCTTAGCTGCCGGATTGCGACGCTCAGAGAGACTTCAAAGGGAAGGAAACTCCTTTCCTTCCCTTTGAAGCCTCTCACTGCTCCTCCATGACGTCACAGTGGGGTGTGGGGGGGCTTTCGGGGGTGGTAGGTGAGGGCTTCCCCTTCCATCCCTGCATTAGGGGAATGGGGGGGAACCCCACAGAGGGAGCGCTAGCGTTCCCTCTGGGCTCTGTGCCCAGGACGTAATGGTTACGTCCTAGGCACACGAGCACTGTGCCGCAGGACATAACCACTACGTCCTGGGCACAGAAGGGGTTAATACATTGTCACTCTCCATAGCCATACACCAGTCTTTCTCACTTACTATCTTACTATACCTTTACTCCAATGAGTAACTTCAGACACACTCACAACAGCCCCTTCTTGTTCACTTTTCAGCACTTTTTCTTTATCCACAAGTTGCCAATCAAGAGCTAAATGTGAAAGACTGCTTGAACATTTTTCCAACCTGGAATATATTCAACTCCGTATTTGTACTCCTGTAAACGTGAAGCTAATCTGGCCAGTCTTGCTGAACCCTTGCCAGTTCCACCAGGAGATAGAGGTGGTCATTCTGACCCTGGCGGTCTAAGACCGCCAGGGTCGCGGATGACGGAAGCACTGCCAACAGGCTGGCGGTGCTTCATAGCCCATTCTGACCGCGGCGGTAAAGCAGCAAGCATTGCTGCCATGGGGATTCTGACCCCCTTACCGCCAGCCTGTTTCTGGCGGTTGTCACCGCCAGGAAGAGGCTGGCGGTAACGGGTGTCTTGGGGCCCCTGGGGGCTCCTGCACCGCCCATGCCACTGGCATGGGCAGTGCAGGGGCCCCCAAACAGGGCCCCGGACGGCTTTTCACTGTCTGCCTAGCAGACAGTGAAAAGTGCGACGGGTGCAACTGCACCCGTCGCACGGCCGCAACACCGCCGGCTCCATTCGGAGCCGGCTTCTGTGTTGCAGGCCTCCTTCCCGCTGGGCCGGCGGGCGCTAACATGGTTAGCGCCCTCCGTCCCAGCGGGAAGGGTGGAATGCCGGCAGCGGTCTTTTGGCCGTGTAGCGGGCAAATGGCGGTTCCCACCTGGCGAGCGGCTGCCGCCGCCCACCACATTTGGAATGACCGCCAGAATTCTTAGCAATGGTTTGTGATCAGTGTGCAGTATAGTACTACTCCCCCACACATACATGCAGAACTATTCCTCTCCCCATGCTGCCACTAATGTCTCTTTCTCGATGACTGCATAATGTCTCTCCGCAGCTGTTAAGGTCCGGGAAGCAAAAGCCACAATTCTCTCCAAGGATCCATGTACTTGAGACATAACAGCACCTATTCCGATTGCACTAGCATCAACAGTTATTATAATTTTCTTTTTAGTATCAAAAGGAACCAATATGTCAGCATTGCATACCTCCTTCTTAATTTTTTTAAAACAATGATGTTATGCTGCTTCCCAGACAAAATTTGCTCCTTTGCGCATAACAACTTTAAGACTTTCTGTCTTACTTGCAAAGTCTTTCACAAACTTGGAATAGTATTCAATTAAGCCCAAGAAAGACCGCAGCTGTTCTTTGTCCTTTGGTGCTGATGCAGACTTGATGGCAGCTAACATATTTTTTTGGGGTCTGACTCCTTCCTCAGACAAAGAGTGACCATGATACTCCACTTCTCTCACAAGGAATTGACATTTTTCCTGCCTTAATGTCAAACCAAATTTATATAGCCTATCCAAAATCGTTTTCAAAGTAACATTGTGATTTTCAATGGTTTTTTTTTTTAAACATCTTTTTTATTATTTTCTGCACATCAAACAATAGTATCTACAATTTGTCACAATAGTTTAAGATTGATCCAGCATAACATATAACATGAATAACAATAACAAACCAGGTCTTACCTCCATCTGTTTTGCATATTTTACATCTTGCAGTTAAATCACTTGGAGCCAGATGTAGCAAAGGCTTTTGCCCATTCTGTGTCTATGGGAAAAAGTGTTCTTACATATGGCCCTTGTTCTCTCCAGTATCATTCTTAGCAGGTGACATATACTTTTGTATTGTTTCATGTGTTACTCAGTTGCGTCAGGGGCCCGGGTCAGAGGTCGCTTATTGATTTTGTGTGTGCTTGTATCACTAATGCATGTTGTGGTCATGTGGAATGTTTTTCTTTCATGTGTCATTATATATAATCTGTGTCTTGTATGCTTTTCCAAGTCTCTATCAGTTTTCATGGTGGACGCTCATCATTTTTAACCTCCAGTTTGGTCACAAATGTTTCCCAAGCTTCGGACCCAGTGTGTTTCTGGCCTTCATCTAACATCTTACATAGTACCTGATACTCTGTGCGTGCCCAGGCAAGTGTCAAGGCACGCCATGTTTTCAAATCCGGTGGTTTAGAGGTTTTCCAATTCATAGCGATTAACCTTTTATACATTACAAACACTAGCTCTGCAAACCTATTTATGTGTTTATGCTTTTTATCCCTCTTCCTGACCCCAAGGAGACAGGAGCCAGGATCTAGTGTGAATATAAGGTCTGTAATATCTATCAGTCACTACCACTTGCCATCCTGAATCCAGGGAACCACATTCCCAGACCATATGATAGAAATTAGCTGAGGGGGAATTACATTGAGGGCATTGGAAGTCCGCCTTGGGGAACATACGCTTCAGCTGCGCAGGTGCGAGGTATGTTTGATGTGTGTAATTAAATTGAGTGTATCTAAACCGGCGGTTTCTTGATACATTGCGAGTATGACTTAAAGCCTGAGACCACTCTTCTGCCGTCAATTGGTTCGGTAATACAGTATTCCATCTAGTCCTAACATTTTCTAGTCCATTTACGGGCAATGTATGTAAGGCTTTATACGTGTTTGTTATAACTTTGTTCTGATTGTCGTATGTTAGCATGTGGTGTAATAAAGGGGACGTAGTAGGTTCCTGATCCCCTGGCGACCTTGCCTTCTTAATTAAGTGGCAAATAGAGTAATATGCCATAAATTGGCCTATTCCTACTGAGGTGAGTTCTCTCATAGTTCCAAACCACATTAGCTTTCCATCCTCGAAACAGTCTCCCACTGTTAATATACCTGCCTCTGACCAAGTCACAGTGGAGTACATGCCCGCTATGTTCCCTTTCCCTGGGATTTGTCCCAAAGGGATAAGGGGGGAGTATGGGGTTCCTTTTTGACGCTTTTGTATGTATTTTGTCCAGCATTCGTGTGCGGTTGTCATTAATAAATTACCGGTTGCCCCTTTTGCATGGGCATTAAACAGCCACCCAAGCAACGGTTTGCCAGGCAGCTGCTTCAGGATCCATGTGGTTTCAACCGATTTGGGTCTATGTATCCAGTTTAAGATCCACTGCAGCTGTGCCGAGGCAAAGTACAGTTCGAAGTTTGGGGCTCCTAGTCCACCCTCACTTAACGGACGCTGTAATGTGCTGAGGGTCACTCGTGTTCTGCCACTCCCCCCTATGAGTCTCAGTAAAGCTGCATTAAATTCTCAAAAAAAGCTTTTGGGTACTAACACCGGTAGTGCCGCAAAGAAGTATAAAAGTCTGGGGAGTAGCAACATATTTGCTATCGCCACTCTACCTAGTGGCAATAGTGGTAGTGCGCACCAGAACCGCAGAGACCCCTTTATAGAATTCAATGCGCGTCCCAAATTCCCATCTCTCAAATCCTCAGGTTTATGGTATATGTGGACTCCCAGGTACTTGAAGGTGTCAAAGCACCATCTCAAGCGCCCCTCTTGTACTAAATCCCTTTTCTCAGTAGGCCATACAGTCAGTGGGAACACACATGATTTATCCGAGTTTACCTTTAGTCCCGATATTACACCAAATTCCTCTAATAGGGATGTCACCAACGGTATAGTTTCATTACACTCTTTCACATATATCAAGGCATCATCTGCATATAACGAAATTATATGGCGAGTCCCTGCGGTGATCACTCCCCATTGTTCCCCTTCCATGTGTAACCTGGTCGCCAGTGGTTCCATCGCTATGGCAAACAATAAAGGAGATAGTGGTCAACCCTGAATGGTGCCCCTTTCAATAGGAAAACTATCCGAAATAATGTCTCCTGTCTTTACTCTGGCCCTGGGTTGTGCGTATAGTGTCTGCACCCAGCCTATGTAATTAGGTCCAAACCCCATACTTTGCATAGTTGTGAATGAATAGTTCCAACCCAGTGTATCAAATGCTTTCTCGATGTCCAGTGACATTGCCACATTATCATGTGCCTCTGGTAAAGTATCTCCTAATATACTTAGCAGTCTGCGAATGTTCAAGAATGGGTTACGTTTTGGGATAAACCCATTCTGATCCTCGTGTACCAGGGTGTGTATTATGGGGGCTAATCTGTTCGCCAGGATTTTACCTAGTATCTTACAGTCTAGATTTAGTAGTGAGAGTGGTCTGTAAGACCTAACATCTGTGGGCACACGGCCTTGTTTGGGCAGAACCACTATCAATGCTTCTCGCTGTGAGCATGGGAGTAATTTATGTGTCCATGCTTCTTCAAACACCTCCAGTAAGTGTGATTTCAGATGTTTGGAGTACATATTATAATATTCTATTGGTAAGCCATCTATTCCAGGCGCTTTGTTCCTAGACATCTGTGCTATGGCTGCCTCTAGTTCCACCATCACCAGGGGGGCTTCTAGTGTCTCAATATCCGGTTGTGACAATTGTGTTAAGTTCGTTCCCCTTAAAAATGACCCAAGTTGTTGACTAGTGCATGATTCCCGTCCCTTGTATAGGCTTGTATAATAATTTTCAAATGCTTTATTAATTGCTTCTTGGGTAGTGGCCATAGTTCAATCTGCCTGTCTTATAGCCCCTATCGGAGCTTGCTGGTGGTCCTCTCGAAGTAACCACACCAATAGTCCCCCTGATTTATCCACTTCCATCTGCAGACGCATTAGATAATAGTTATAGTCATGGCAACGGAGTCTCATATCCGCCTCTTTATATTTTAAGCAGATGTTCCCTAATTCTTCCTGTGATGCTCCATTTTGTGCCCCTGTGATTTCTAGCCTTCTCGATTCTTTCTCCAGTGTAGTGACTTTGACGTGTAGTGAGCGCCTGACCCCCCAGCTAGCAGACAAACAATGCCCCCGAACAATACCTTTGTGAGCATCCCACTCTATCGCTCTTGTATCTGTGGTGCCCTTGTTAATTTCCCAATAGTTTTTTATGGTTGTGTTTAGTTCTTCCCTGAAAGCCTGGCCTAGGAGAGCCTCTCTTTGCAGGGGCCACATAGGTATCATGGATCTTCTCCTTCCCCATCGCAATGTTAGTAGCAAAGGTGAGTGATCAGATAACGTTTTAGCCAGATATTCCACATCTTTGACTAGTGAGCATATTTCGAGGGTGCCCCATATAATATCTATCCTGGTGTGCACTTTGTGGGCTATGGAATAAAACTAATATTCCCGCTGTGTTGGGTGACTTTTGCGCCAAATATCATATAGTCTCAGATTGCTAGCCAATGGACCGTTGGCGTTTCTATGTGTCAATCCACTCGGAGGTGGGATGGAACGGTTGAGTATCTTATCTGGTGTGCTATTAAAATCCCCACTCCACACCGCTGGTGCCTCAGTATTAACTAATAGGGCCGGTGTGAGAGTGCGCAAAAATTCAGGTAGTGGACTGTTAGGGGCATAGATCCCTATCAGTGTAAGTTGTTTACCATCTAATCGCCCCTCCAGCACCACATATCTGCCCCCTTGATCTATTTTGTGTGTATGTTGCACATATGATACTCCCTGGGCTATCCATATAAGTATCCCCCTGGCGTAAGCTGAGTATGATGTGCCTATAATCTGTCCTCCCCAGCGCCCCCGTAGTCCCCTTAGGTCAACCTCTAGTAAGTGTGTCTCCTGGAGTATGGCAATGTGTATCCCCTGGCACTTAAGACAGGCATGCACATGATATCTTTTGCCCTGAGACGCCATTCCTCGCACGTTCCACGTGATTATATTGTATTCATGCATGACACAATTTGTAATTTGTCCTGTATACTTTTAAAGCATCTTTTCCCATGTATCCCGGCCCGGGCCCCCAGCCCATCCGCCCTCATTGCCACCCGCTCTGCATTAGCAACATCAACTGCTGGCTGTGTCAAGTTATTTAGCTGTTTGGAAAGACCTGTGAAACATAACTTCCTACCAACCCTTCCCCCCCACCCCAACTAAACCCCCACCGCAATAGTGAACTTGAATAAGCAACGCATGCATAACACTTCTAGTAACAAAAGGCCATATCCATACGGGTACCTTCTGGGGAGCTTACTGAGTCGGAGTCCGCGTGGTCACTTACATTGGACCGCAGTGCACTGAAAGAGTTCGGTGTGTGTAAGGGCGTCTCTTGCAATACCTTTGCCCTCTCAGCCGCCGCTTGCTTCACTGAGGGTTGTGATTTAGAGCGTTTCCTGGTTTTCCTTTGATCCGATGGTGTGATCCATTGCTCATCCTTTCCTGTACCTTTTCGGGGTTGTGCCAGCCCTGTGGCATGCAGCCATGTCCACGCATCTTTTGGGGAGTGAAAGATATGTGTTTTGTACTCTGATATTACTCGTAATTTAGCAGGGAACATTAGAGCATATTTAACGTTGTGTTCTCTAAGCCGTTGTTTGATCCTCAAATAGGAGTTACGTTGTTTCTGCACTTCTTGGGTAAAGTCTGGATAAGCAGTGATAGATGAGCCTTCATACTGGACGGGGCCTTTATTACGGAAGTGTTGCAGTATAGCATCTCTGTCCCTATAATTCATAAATCTGGCTATTAGTGGCCTAGGCTGCGTTCCTGGTGCCGGTTGTCTCCTGGGCACCCTGTGCGCTCTCTCCACCGAGAAAAACTTTGACGGGTTACCCAGCATAACTTCGTTGATTAACCATTGTTCCAGAAATAGTTCTGAGTTTAGGCCCTTTGATCTTTCGGGGAACCCCAGGAAGTGGACATTGTTGCGCCGAGATCTGCCCTCCGCCTCCTCCGCCCTGCGCCACAGGACCTTCACTTCAGATTCCAAGCGAAGAATCTGTTTTTGATTTCCTTGTACTAGTGGGTTTAGTCCGCTCAGTGTGTCTTCCGCTGTGCCCACTCTTTCCACTAAGTTGCGATGATCCACTCTTAGTAGGTTGAGGTCTTAGGACACTGGATCAATTCTATTTTCTAGTGAGGATTTGGGGGGTTATTACAACTTTGGAGGAGGTGTTAATCAAGTCCATTATATACTATGGAACTCGTAATACGGCTGGTGGTATATCCGTCACTTTACTGTCACTTTTGGTACGGATTAACACCTCCTCCAAAGTTGTAATAACCCCCTTAGTGTTAAATATTGCCTGCAGGATTTTCTCAAATTGAGTTGAGTGGGCTTGTAGTGTGGATTCTAAAGAGGACAGGCTGGGCATTGTTTGCTGGTCAGCTAGTGTTGGACCCAGCGTGGATCGCTCTTGGGCTTTGGCAGCTTTCGATTTCCCTGCCATAGTCACTGTTTTGCGGTGCTCCTCTGTGTTTGATTAAGGCCCTCTTTACAACATTGGCGGTAAAAGGTGCTTACCGCCGTGCAGAAGACCACCAAAACACCGCCGTGGAATTCCGCCACAGCTTTTATGACCCACATCTCGGAATCCGCCAAAATTCAGACACCCACACAAGACCGCCACACCAAAGGTCAGTGATAAACTGGCGAAAACAAAACCTCCACTGTCACGCCAACAGAAACACGCCCATGCTATCACGACACACGAATCCACGTGGCGGTCTTTCAACCGCGGTATTCCATTGGCAGTACACACCCGCGCGCTCAAAATACACACACATCTCCAAAACACCGTCACATTGGACAATTCCAAATACACACACCTGATACACATACAAACACCACTCCCATACACCCAACACAATATAAAACACACACCCACATCACCCACAAACCCCTACGACCAAAAATCAGAGACGAAGGCCAGATAGACAGAGAGCACAGCAACTGAGAACTCCACCACACAGAGGCACACAACACCATCATCCATACAACATTACACGCACAATACACCACACACATCTACACATCACCACACACATCAACACTTACACCACCCCACACATCACCCACACCGCCTCATGTCACGCCAAAGACACCCCAGGTTTTCCGAGGAGGAGCTCAGGGTCATGGTGGAGGAAATCCTACGGGTAGAGCCACAGCTATTTGTCTCACAGGTGCAGCACACATCCATAGCCAGGAGGATGGAGCTATGGCAAAGAATCATGGACAGGGTCAATGCAGTGGGACAGCATCCAAGAAATCGGGAGGACATCAGGAAGAGGTGGAACGAACTACGGGGGAAAGTGCATTCAGTGGTATCCAGGCACAACATCGCGGTACAGCGGACTGGCGGTGGACCCCCACCTCCTCCCCCACAACTAACAACATGGGAGGAGCAAGTCTTGACCATCATGCATCCAGAGGGCCTCGGAGGAGTCGGTGGAGGAATGGACACTGGTAAGTCAAATCTCAACTATTATATCCCCCACCCTACCTGCATGCCATCACATACCCCCACCCTCACCCCCTCCAACTCCTCACTAATGTACTCATAACACAAACCACCCATCCCAACACCAAGCCCCGCATGGAAAAACAAAGCATGGTCAGCCCTCACCAAAGCATGCTCACTGCACATACCCATAACAACCCCCTAACCATCATCACACAAACCCACACACAGGAATGCTTGCACTGGGGTACACAAACACCCACCCATTGCACACCATTACTCACACACATGCACTAATCATGTTCTTATATCCCTGCAGGACTACTACGGAACATCACCACCCCAGAGGGTCCAGACAACTCCACTCCACAAACAGAAGAGGCCCACAGTGACAACAGCAGCTCTGCCCTACTGGATCCTGATGACC
This sequence comes from Pleurodeles waltl, assembly GCF_031143425.1. NCBI lineage: Eukaryota > Metazoa > Chordata > Amphibia > Caudata > Salamandridae > Pleurodeles > Pleurodeles waltl. The sequence continues at coordinate 1,061,756 of NW_027150401.1, read as the reverse complement.
AGCCCGGACCATCGTGTGCCTCGGGACAGTCGGTTCCCCTTGCACAGGCACATCCCAACACTGACCTTCCACCCTCTGGTAACACCAGCACAGCACCCACCCAGCGGGCACATACCTCCGTACCAGGACACGTCAATCAGCGGTGTGTCCACCACTACATGGAACCCAGGATAACCCACCACCCCAACAACAGGGACCTGGGGGCAGTGGTAGTAGGCACATGGTCCAGGGGACGGAGGCACAGGAACACAGGGGAACTGGGAGGGCTGCTGTGCTACAGGGGACAGACAGGCCAAGGGAACCCACCCTCCATGAGGCCCTCTCCTCCATCATGGGAGCATACCACCACTCCCAGGAGACGATGGCGACGGTACTGGCCAAGTTTCAGGAGACCCAGCGCCAGCAGGACGAACTGTATTTGGGGTTCAGGGAGGAGCTCAGAACCATCAGCTTCGCCCTGGTCACCATCGTAGGGGTGCTGAAGGACATACAAAAGACAATGAGGGACACCGTGGCACACCAAGGGGCCCCTGACACTAGCATGGACGATGAACTGCCCACCACCTCTGCCGGCGCTAGTGGACAGGACCCCCCGCCACAGGACCACCACACCAGCACCGCACCCCCTGCAGACGGACAACCACCCCGCAAGCGGTCCCTGAGATCCAGGAACAGGACAGAGCAAGATGGCAAGACCCCCGCCAGGAAATGAGACCACCCTGATTGTCCTCCCACTGTCTCACTTTGTTACCCTGTCCCGATTGGAACTGCCCCATCTCCACTTCCTATGCCCATATGGGTAGTGCACCTGTGTGACTAATGGACTGGACTCAGCCATGGACATTCCTCCACCGTCCCCCATCACCATATGACTACCCCCCTGCATTGTTGAGCACTGAAATAAACACCCTTGAACCACACAACTATCTGGAATCAGTCTGTGATTTTGTAAATATGTAAAATCAATGACAGTCTCAACATGCTTTTCAATTTTATAGCCAACATACCTATGTCACACATCACAAGTCCTTGAAGGATGCAAGCAGATAACACACGTTGCTAACCACACCTGTGAAACCGTAATGGAAAGGTACAACTCAGTGGCCAAATACTGCTATGAACTGACAGACAGGATAGAGGTAGAAGTGTGAAAGCAAATGTAATGGTAAAAAGAAAACTGTTCTCACCTGTGTGTCACTGGAAATATTGCCATATTACTGACTCCCTGTTGTCTATGTCTTCTTCCTCAGCGTCCTCCTCATCACTGTCCACAGGCTCCACAGCTGCCACAACACCGCCATCTGGACCATCGTCCTGCAGAAAAGGCACCTGGTGTTGCAAAGCAATATTGTGAAGCATCGAGCAGGCGATGATGATCTGGCACACCTTCCTTGGTGAGTAGAATAGGGAACCACTTCCCATATGCAGGCACCTGAACCTGGCCTTCAGGAGGCCGAAGGCGCGCTCGATCACCATCCTAGTCCGCCCATGGGCCTCATTGTAGCGTTCCTCTGCCCTGGTCCTGGGATTCCTCACTGGGGTCAATAGCCAGGACAGGTTGGGGTAACCAGAGTCCCCCAATAGCCACACCCGGTGCCTCTGGAGTTGACCCATCATATAAGGGATGCTGCTATTGTGCAGGATGTAGGCGTCATGCACTGATCCAGGGAACATAGCATTTACCTGCGAGATGTACTGGTCTGCCAAACATACCATCTGTACATTCATGGAATGATAACTCTTCTGGTTCCTATACACTTGTTCACTCCTGTGTTTGGGGGGGGGGGACCAGAGCTACATGGGTCCCATCAATAGCACCTATGATGCTGGGGATATGTCCAAGGGCATAGAAATCACCTTTCACTGTTGGCAAATCCTCCACCTGTGGGAGAACGATGTAGCTCCTTACGTGTTTCAGCAGGGCAGACACTACTCTGGACAACACGTTGGAAAACATAGGCTGGGACATCCCTGATGCCATGGCCACTGCTGTCTGAAACGATCTACTTGCAAGGAAATGGAGCACTGACAGCACCTGCACTTGAGGGGGGATTCCTGTGGGATGGCGGATTGGTGACATCAGGTCTGGTTCCAACTGGGTACATAGTTCTTGGATAGTGGCACGGTCAAACCTGTAGGTGATGAGTAAATGTCGCTCCTCCATTGTCAACAGGTCGACCAGCGGTCGGTACACCGGAGGATTCCGCCATCTTCTCAAATGTCCAAGCTGATGGTGCCTAGGAAGGACAACAGCGACCACAGAGTCAACAAAATCCCAGGTATGTACCCACAGATACACAGAACACGACACCAAAGACAAAAATCTTCCTGTATGTGTGTCGAGTGTAGGCCCAGGTATGTGTGACGCAGTTGCAAATTAAGCCATGTGGGCCCCTGAAATGGCGGCTGCCTGACCTCTAAACTGGGACAGTGGGATGTGAGGTAAATGCGCTGGCGTTGTACACCGTCGCGGTAGGCGGTCGTAGACCGCGGTGCAATGCTGCATTGGTTAACATTGGACCCTATGGGTCCCAGGAGCCAATGATGAAGTGCGCCGGCGGTGATGAGACGCACCGCCGTGGACGTCACCGCCGCAGACGTGACCGCTATTTTCTATCTGTTCAATCACTTGATGCCTGATTTTCGACAAGAGAGGACCTACACTGCAAGTGCTGCTGTGACCTCGGTCTGGAAGAGACAATGGCTTCTGCGTCTTGGGAAAGGGCCCCTGCCTTCACTGCTCAGGAGTTGGAGAACCTCGTGGATGGGGTCCTCCCCCAGTACAGGCTACTCTACGGTCCTCCAGACAAACAGGTAAGTACACAGGGAGCACTTTGTATGGGCTATGCCTGGGTGGAGAGAGCTGGTTGTAAGAGGGAAGGGGGCAGAGTGCAGTGAACATGAAGGGCTGTGAATGCATGTGCCACATGGCAAGGGCATGGGTTGGGGCCACTCACTTCGACGGTGCTCTTGCTAATGTCTTCTCTTCTTCCCCTGTGCATGTCATGTAGGTCAGCGTCCACCAGAAGAAGGACATTTGGCGTGCCATCACCAAGGACGTCCGGACCCTGGGGGTCCACCAGAGACGGGGCACCCACTGCCGTAAAAGATGGGAGGACATTCGCCGCTGGAGCAAGAAGACGGCGGAGGCTCAGCTGGGGATGGCCTCCCAACGTGGGAGGGGTGCCCGTCGCCCCATGACCCCCCCTGATGTTCCGGATCCTGGCGGTGGCCTACCTGAGTTGGATGGGCGCTTGAGGGCATCACAGCAGACACAAGGGGGTGAGTACACAATCATTCTGGGGACTTTGCGCGCAGTTGAGGGGTCTAGGTGTGGGAGGAGGGCTGTGGGTTTCCCTAGGCCAGGGCGACTTCCATAGGCTAGGTCCCTCCGTAATGCAGGCCATGTGGCACTCCACCCCACCTCAGTAGAGTGCCAAGTACAGGTATACATGCCCCTGTGGCATCCATGTGTGCAGATGTCCACCATAGCAATGTAGGCCATATCCCAGGAATTGCATCTGTAGAGGCCAGGAGCACGGCGTACTGCAGGGGGCTGCTGTGTCTGTATTGTCCGCCAACGGTAGCGGTAGCGGTATGCCATGCACTCAACCTGTCTTTCTTCTGTCCCCCCCCCTTTTTCTGCTCTCCATATTCTTTTGTGCATCAGCATCATCAGGTGGAGGCACAGTGGCACCGGAGCACGAGGGAGCTGCATCCCACATGGCCATGGAGGGCCACACCACGGACTCAGAATGCACCAGTGGGATGGAGGGCGAGGAGAACTTCACGTCGGGCACCGGATCACCAACCAGCGACACGGACTCGTACGCCGATGGGAGCTCCCTTGTGGTGGTGGCACCATCTGTGCACCACACTTCTACAGGTACAGCCACCACCTTCTCTAGCAGCACCACCCTCCCAGCAGCCTCTCAGCGTTCGCCCTGTGCCCGCACACCCAGGAGGGTGGGCATCACCTTCGCCCCAGGCACCTCAGCCCCTGCCCCTGTCACCCCTGCTGCCCTCAGTGAGGAGGCCATTGACCTCCTCAGGTCACTCACTGTTGGGCAGTTTACCATTGTGAATGCCATCCAGGGTGTAGAAAGGGAGTTGCAACACGGTAATGCATTCCTGGAAGGCATTCATTCTGGTCAGGCTGCCCTTCATCGAACCCTGCAATCTTTGGCCTCAGCACTGATGGCAGCCATTGTTCGTGTGTCTAGCCTCCCCCCTCCAACTTCCTCCACCCAGACCCAAGCCCCTGTACCCCAGCCTATCCCAAGCAGACCAACAGACAAGAATGCACACACCTCAACACACAAAAGTAGCTCAGGCAAACATAGGCACCACACATCCCACAGGCACTCACACAAGCATCACCCACATACAGACACAGCAACATCCACTGCCTCCACTGTGTCCCCCTCCGCATCGTCTCCCTCCTCCCTCCCAGTGTCGTCTACACTCTCACCTGCATGCACTACATCTACAGGCACTAGGACTCACACCAGAACACCCAGCACCATAACCCGCTCACCTGCACTCACCACCCCCACTCCCATTTACACGTCCCCTGTGTCCTCTCCCAGTGTGTCTGTGACGCCCCCTCCCAAAGTACACAAACGCGGGCACCCACACACCCAACATCCATCCACCTCACAACAGCCTCCCGTACCTGCACCCAAAACACCTAAAGTGACACCTCCTACAACCACCTCCTCTTCCTCCACTCCCAGACCCCCTCCAGCTACCCATCCCAGTGTTCGTCATAAACTCTCCCTCAGCAACGTTGACCTCTTTGCCCCCATCCCCACCCCTCCAATTCATAAGTCCCGTAGTAGCACCTCAGCCAAAAAGACTCCAGTACCAGTGGTGCGTGTTACAGGTGTGTGGAGTGCACCGGCCACCAGGGCAGGCAGTGTGACACAGAGCCAAAGCACTGCCAGTCCACCCCCTGTAAAGCATCTCAAGTTGGAAAGTGGCCGACGGGACAGGGTGAAGACTCCGGGCGGCAAAACTGCTCACAGGTGTCCTGGGGGGATTGCAGAGTCAGCTGTGACTCCTCCAAAGGTGGTGAAGGGCCAGAGGAAGTCTGCACAGTCTGGTGAGAGCAGCACTGCGGAGAAGGGCGCCATCCTCCCCGGTGGCCGGGACGCCACAGCCAGCACCGTCATCAGTGATCAGGAGACCACGCCAGAGTCAGTGCCCAGGAGGGCAGGAGTATTGTCACTGGTCAGGAGACTACCACCAGAGTCATTGCCCAGGAGGGCACGAGTATCGTCACTGGTCAGGAGACCACCGCCAGAGTCATTGCCCAGGAGGGCACGAGTATCGTCACTGGTCAGGAGACCACCGCCAGAGTCAGTGCCCAGGAGGTCCCCAGTTGCCACAGCCCCGTTGAAAAATGAGCGACCGTCATGCCACACACCAATGCACAGGTCAGAGACCGCCATGGCAAAGCACCACTGAACAAGGGAATCACCGCCATGGTGAAGACCGCTGAACAGGGCACAGCACCGCTGAACAGGGCATAGAACCGCTGAACAGATCAGAGACCGCCATGGCAAAGCCCCGCTGAACAAGGGAATCACCGCCATGGTGAAGACCGCTGAACAGGGCAGAGAACCGCTGAACAGATCAGAGACCGCCATGGCAAAGCACCGCTGAACAAGGAAACACCGCCAATTCAAGCATCGTTATCCCATGTACAGCTGGGACTGTGACGGTACAGGAACCGTCACGGGGAGCTAAATGCAGTGTGGGCACTATTCCCCCTCCAGAACCAGTGGAGACTGTTATCCACTTGGTGAGACTGTGGCTTTGCTCTACCCAGGATTGTTCAGTGAGCAACCCACCCACTGTAGAGACGTGAGAGACTGTGGCTTTGCACTCCCCAGGATTTTTCAGTGGGCAAACCAACCACTGTAGAGACTTGAGAGACTGTGGCTTTGCACTCCCCAGGATTGTTCAGTGGGCAAACCAACCATTGTAGAGACTTGAGAGACTGTGGCTTTGCACTCCCTAGGATTGTTCTGTGGGCAACCCACCCACTGTAGAGACTGTGGCTTTGCACTCCCCAGGATTGTTCAGTGGGCAAACCAACCACTGTAGAGACTCGAGAGACTGTGGCTTTGCACTCCCCTGGATTGTTCAGTGGGAAAACCAACCACTGTAGAGACTCGAGAGACTGTGGCTTTGCACTCCCCAGGATTGTACAGTGGGCAAACCAACCACTGTAGAGACTTGAGAGACTGTGGCATGGCACTCCCCAGGATTGTTCAGTGGGCAAACCAACCACTGTAGAGACTCGAGAGACTGTGGCTTTGCACTCCCCAGGATTGTTCAGTGGGCAAACCAACCACTGTAGAGACTCGAGAGACTGTGGCTTTGCACTCCCCAGGATTGTACAGTGGGCAAACCAACCACTGTAGAGACTTGAGAGACTGTGGCTTTGCACTCCCCAGGATACATCAATGGGCATGGAGCCCCGTCGTGGATCTGGCGTGGTGCTGTAATCCGGCTGAGGTGCCCCCCCCCCCTTCCCCCTGAGGTGCCTGTTGTATTTCGATCTGATACCCCAGCAGTGTTCTCTCCGTTTGTGGATAGGTATCTATTGTGGGCCTCGCCCATGCATTTTTGGACCAGTGGTGCACGGACATTGATAAGTGCATACCTGCACTGCTGCTTGTAATGTATATACTTTTGAATGTGTATATATATATATATATATATATATCTGTATATCTTTGGTAACTGTATTTTGATATGTTACAATTTTTCTACTGATTTCCTTTGGTCTTTGCATTCTTCCTGGGGGGTTGTGGGTTGTTACTGTGATGTTTTGACATGCATAGCTGTGTGTGTTATAATGTGCGAGGGTGGGGGTGCGGATGGGGGTGTTGCGTGTTTGTGTCCCTGCCATTTCCCTTCCCCCTCCCCTATGTCGTAGGTGCAGTACTCACAGTTGTCTTCACCGCCGCCGTTGCTGGTGTTCATAAATGTGCAGGAAGACAAGGGCAGGTAGGATTTGTAATTCCGGCTCCATGGTGTCCTCCTTCCTCGTGGAGTGTGTTAAGGTGAGCGTTTTCCCATTGCAAAAGCTGTTTCCGCCGTGTTTTTATCCAGGGTGAATCCGCCCCGGAAAAGGTGGCGGATTGGCAGGTTGTGATACTGTGGGCGGTACATTGTCTTCCGCCTGTCTGTTGGCGGTGACCGCCGCAATGCTTGTCTGTACCGCCGTGGCGGTCGGAGTGTTAAAGTGGCTGTCTATGTTGGCGGTTTCCGCCACGGTCATGATTCCCTTTTTTTGTCCGCCGGCCTGTTTGCGGTATTACCGCACCTTTAACACCTTCCGCCAGGGTTGTAATGACCCCCTAAATGTATTACTGTGGTCGCGGGGGGTCTATTTCACCGGGTTGGCTTGGAGACCCTCCCTGCCAGACTCGCTGGGTGGCAGGTGGGCAAAGTCTCTTTGGGTCTGAGGAGATCCTGCAGTTGCAGCACTCTCGTTGATCTTTGCTGTCTTTACCTATTCACTCTAGGCAGTAGCGGCCGCCAAAGCAGAGGTCAACCTCCCTGACAGGTTGTACGCTGACATGGTCAATTTAACATTCTTCAATGTTCCATCCACAGTCCATTACAGGTCTACTCTTCGAATTTACTTCTGCGTCTCAAGGTCCATTCCCTATGGGGTGCATTGATTGAGGGCCCCCCCACCATTAATTCACTTTTTCGCCGCACTGTCCCTCTGAGCTTCAGGAAGAAAGAGGGGGAGGTGGGGAAGGAGGGGGGCTTTTATGTGCCCAGCACAGGCACTCTTTACTTGGCTTGGGCCATAGAAAGCGACTTGCTGCAGTACTCTACCACACTTTTATTGTGCCTGGTCCTTTTATTGCCAAAAACAAGTTTTTATGCTCAAATTTGCGCTGGGAGGCCTTCCTGTTGTCTTTGGCTGACCCAAGCGATAGGACAGTTCCTTCCTTGGCCTCCAAGGCCTGCCAGCTCGATATCGGGTCTTTTTTGGGAGACGAGCGGCTCCTCCTGGAGCTGCACGCGGATATTGTGCTGCTGTACGGGGGGAGGGGGAGAGGAGGGAACAAGAGATCCACCGGAGGGGGCCAGTAGAGAGTTGACAGCCCTCCGCAAGTCCCCTCCTCCACTCACCGCTCCTCCCTGTGCATCCCGCAGGGGCTCGACAGCCCGGGCACTGGCGGATGGGCGGGCCCGCCCTCCGCCTCCACTGGGAGCGCAAGGGCCGGGGATCCCTTGGTGCGGAGGCTTCGTGCAATCCGCAAGCCTCCGAGAGCCACCCTGCTCTCTCCAAATTCTTCACAAAGCGCCGCTGGGACCACGATGCTCGGAGAGGCAGCATCCGCCACTCCTCAGCGTCCCCGGAGTTCCCGATCAGGATGTTAGGTGGGACCAAGACGGAACCTTTGTATCAGGCATCTGTCGCGGTCTCCATCTTGGCCACTCCCCTTGTGATTTTCAATGGTGTCACCAAAAACTAGAATGTCGTCCTGAAAGTACATTACATTGTCCAGACCCTTAAAGATTTCACACATCATTTGCTGGAATGCGCTAGCTGCAGACGCTAGACCGAAAGGAATTCTGTGGAGCTGATATGTCCCTTCCATGGTGAACAATGCCATCAGCGCTTTGGAGTTCGAATGCAGTCTTATTTGATGGTACACATGTTTAACGTCTAGTTTAGAAAAATACTTAGCACCCTTAAATAGTAAAACCAGTTCACTGATATTAGGTAAAGGAAAATTATCCGTCACTATATTCTGGTTCAATTCACTCAATTCCACACAAAATCTCAATTTCCCATCCTTGATAACCATTCTGACGCTTCCACGGGTTCAATTATGCCACTCTCCAGCATTTCCTTGGGTAGCTCTTTAACTTCTTCTCTAACTAATAACCGCACTTTCCTAACTTTGTGTTGTACAGGTATAGCTCCCTGCTCAGTTTAATTTCTTGCTATAATAATATGGAGATCAAATTGATGTTGCCACCCCAGAATAGGAGGGCCAGACTCTGCAACATAAACTTTGCCTAAGATATTTCTCTCTTTGAAAGTTATTACAGTGAGCAAATAGCCAGTTATGTCAATCTGTTCCCCTTGATATCACACAGGATTTATATCTTTTGACAACAACTTTGTTAAGGGCCATTTCTGCATAAACAAATGTTTTGGTAAAATAGTATATAATGAACCAGAATCCACCATTAATTCTACTGACACAGTCTGTATGCTAAATACTGCATTAAACTCAGATACACACAATACTATATCAATATTATCACTCCTTAACATTTTCTCTACATCATCGACTACTGCCACTTTTCCTTTATTGTGTTCTCGCTCTCTACAGACCTTAGCAAAGTGCCCTTTATGACCACATTTATGAAATAATTTCTCTATGCAATAACAGTTTTTTAATCAGAAGTGTGGTACTTACTGCCACACTTCGTGCACATCTTGTTACCAACTCTACTATTGCTGGTAAAAGGGTTACTATTCTTACCCCAAGATGATTTAGACATTATGGCCACCTCACTATCCACCACTGTTACTTCTTCACAACACTTTGGCCCTCATTATGACATTGGTGGTACGTCCCGCTTACCGCCATGCCGACTGATGCTAACATACTGCGACCGTGGCGGAATACCGCTACCCATATTATGAACCACCCATAGCAATCTGTCACTATACGGACACAAACACAAGTCCGCCAGCCCAAAGGTCAGTGATAAAATGGTGGTAGCAAGATCCACACCATTACGGCAACAGAACTATGCCCACAGCATTATGACCCATGAATCACCGCGGCGGACATCCAGTCGCGGTAAACCATTGGCGGTAGTTATCGCCATGCTCAAAAAACACATACACATACAAGACAACACCACATTGGACAATTCAAACTACACTCACCTGACACCCCTATACACCCCACACCACTATAAAAAACACACCCACACCAACCACAAACCTTTACGACTCAAAGAAATTGACAACTGAGAGAGAGAGAGACACACACCAAGAGCACCCACAGAACCAGAGCCTCAGAACACATTCACCCATACACCATCCATGCACCTCACAGCACACACCCTAACAGATCATCTCACACACACCACACACACTACACCCATGGCACCACAAAGACACCCCAGGTTCTCAGAGGAGTAGTTAAGGGTCATGGTGGAGGAAATCACAGCTACTTGGATCACAGGTGCAGCAGACATCGATTGCAAGGAAGATGGAGCTATGGCAGAGGATCGTGGACAGGGTCAACTCTGTGGAACAGCTCCCCAGAACAAGGGATGACATCAGGAAGAGGTGGCAGGACCTAAGGGGAAAGGTGTGTTCCATGGTTGCAAGACATCAGATAGCTGTACAGAGGCCTGGCGGTGGACCCCCACCTCCTCCCCCACAACTAACAACATAGGAGGAACAGATCTTGACAATACTGCATCCTGAGGGCCTGGCAGGAGCAGCAGGAGGACTGGACTCTGGTAAGTCAAATCTCTATTACTATCACCCCCCTCCCTGCATGCCATCACATACCCCCACCCTCACCCTCACTCCCATCACTCCACCACCTCCCACACACCCCACCATCTCAACCCACCCATCCCAGTACCCAGCACTGCATGCACCACCAATGCATGGACAACACTCACAGCCCTGCATGGACACTCATCACCACAGCATGCACACTAGAGAGAGTCACCTAGCCCACAAAATAAGTACTTACACAAGGCAAAGCTCACAGGGCACTCACAACCATACAGGGCAACACACCCATGCACAGGATGTCACATGCAGAAACAATAACACTGCATTAATATCTCCAGAGGTCCCACACCCAACGTCAGCGGAGAGGAGGTGCCAGCAACATCCAGTCCACCCCCAGAAGAGGCCCACAGTGATGACAGCAGCTCCGCTTGCCTGGATCTGGATGACTAACCTGGCCCATCAGGGACCTCCGGACAATCGGTTACCCAGTGACAGTCCCATACCACCACAGAGCCTACCCCTCAGGAAACACCAGCACAGCACCCACCCAGGGGGCCCATACCTCTGTCCCCAGGACACGTCAATCAGCAGTGTGTCCACCACTACAGGGACCCCAGGCCACCCCACAAACACAGGACTATCAGGGACCCGGGGTCAGTGGCAGTGGGCACACGGCTCAGGGGACAGAGGCACAGGACAACAGGGAAGCTGGGAGGACTGCTGTGCGACAGGGGGAGGACAGGCCCAGGGAACCTCCACAAGGCACTCACCAACATCCTGGGAGCATACCACCATTCCCAGGAGACAATGGGCCAGATACTGGACAAGCTGCAGGAGACCCAGCGGCTGCAGGAGGGACAGTACCTGGGGATCAGGGAGGACCTGAGGGACATCCACACCACCCTGGTCACCATTGCAGGGGTGCTGGCAGACATGGCCAACACCATGAGGGAGGTAGTGGCACACCAACTGGCCCCTGACACTAGCCACACTGAACAGCCCTCCACCTCTGCTGATGCTAGTGGACAGGAGACCCCGCCACAGGAACAACAGGCTATCAGCACCCCTCCTCCGGCAGAAGGAGAACAGTCCCTGCGAACATTGCCAGGACCGTGCCAGGAAATAAGACTCTCCTGAATGTAACCCTTGTGTCCCGCTATATCACCCTGTCCACCTTGAACTGCCATTGCTCCACTTCCTATGCCCCCTTGGACAATGCACCTGTGATCCATATCTATCCTGGACATTCCTCCACCATCACCCCAGCCCATTGTCCATCCCCATTATATTTTCAGCAGGTAAATAAACACCACTTTAAAAAATACAAGTATGTAGCATGTCAAATGATTTAAGTATGTATTCCTTTTATAATCTGTAGACATTGCAAGAAGACTGTACAGTAACGTATACATAGTTATGACCTGTATTGAGCTGCAGTCAATACACCACGAGCCAGAGTAGGGCACAAATATCTGTGACTAGACATGTCAAAGGGCACAGTAAGTGGCCATAGTAGTGGGAACAGCAGCATGCCAGTGAAAATTTACAACACAAAACTACAATGGAAGATGACGTTACAGTGTCTTACCTGTGTATCACTGGAAGTACTGTCGAATGATAGATGTTCTGTTGTCCACATCCTCATCCTCTGCCTCCTATTCTTCACTGTCCACAGCCTCTACTGTTGCCACACGCCCTTTCCAGCCTCCTCCTGCAGAAAAGGCACCTGGCATCTCAAGGCAAGGTTGTGCAACATGCAACATGCCAGCATGATCTGGCACACCTTCTTGGGTGAGTAGCGCAGGGATCCACCTGTTAGACGAGGCACCAAAACCTGGCCTTCAGGAGGCCAAAGGTTTGCTCTATAGTTCGTCTTGTTCGCCCATGTGCCTCATTGAAACATTCCTCTGCCCTTGCCCTGGGATTCTTTACTGGGGTCAGTAGCCATGAGAGGTTGGGGTAACCAGAGTCACCTGTAAATATCGAGGGATACCTGTTAACTAGACACTCACCCTTAGGGGCAACCCCACACCCATATACCAACATACACTGAGTAGGGACCATAGGCTCACCTATTACCCACACCCGGTGGCTCTGGAGTTGAGCCATCACATATGGGATGCTGCTATTCCTCAGGATATAGGCAGCATGCACAGACCCAGGATACTTTGAAGTCACATGGGAGATGTACTGGTCCGCCAGGCATACTATCTGCACATTCATAGAGTGAAAGCTCTTTCGATTTCTGAACACCTGTTCATTTCTCCGGGGGGCAATATGTGTACCATCAATTGCCCCAATAATGTTGGGTATATGTCCTATTTCATAGAAGTCAGCTTTCACTGTGGTCAAATCCTCCACCTGAGGGAAAACAATGTAGCTGTGCATGTGTTTCATCAGAACAGACAACTCTCTGGTCAGCATGTTTGAGAAAATTGGCTGAGATATTCCTTTTGCCATGGCCACTGTCACTTGGAAGGAGCCACTCGCCAAGTAATGGAGCACAGATAGGACTTGCACAAGATGGGGGATCCCAGTGGGCTGACGGATAGCTGAGATCAGGTCTGGCTCCAATTGGGAACACAGCTCTTGGATTGCGTCCCTATCAAGTCTGTAGGTGAGGATAATGTACCTGTCCTCCATTGTTGCCAAGTCCACCAGGGGTCTGAACACTGGGGGATGTCTCCATCTCCTATTCATCCAAAACGGTTGTACTCTAGGGGGCGAAACGATGAGCATCTGGTCAGTTCTTAACATTTCCTCAATGTACAAAGCATTGCATGTTGTGATATAAACAGTATCTTTACGTTTATTCCCAAAATGTGCTTATGTTGGCTGTGACGCAGTTAGGTGCCATGGCCTGCCCCCCCTGAAATGGCAGACGCCTGTCCTCTGTGGAGGGACAGGTGGAAATGAGGTAATGCTGCTGACGTTGTGCGCCGTTGCGGGAGGCAGTCTAGTACCGCTGTGTAACTCCTCTTTGGTTATCATTGGGCCCTATGACTTACAGTAGCCACTGGTGATGTACGCCGGCAGTGATAGTATGCACCGCTGCGGACGTGACCGCCATTTTCTATCTTTTCACTCACTTGCTACCTGCTGACCTTTAACAGGAGAGGACCTACACTGCAGGTGCTGCTGTGACCTGTGTCTTGAACCGACCATGGCTCGAGTCAGTGGGGAAAGGGCCTCTGCCTTCACCACTGCAGAGTTGGAGAAACTGGTGGATGGGGTCCTACCCCAGTACAGATTGCTTTATGGGCCTCCAGACCAACAGGTGAGTACACTGTAGGCACGATGCATGGGGAATGAATGCATGGTGTGATGTGTGTGAAGGCCTCGTGTAAGAGGGGGTGGTGGAGGGGTCCTGGGCAACATGCAGCATGTATGGTGGGCAATGTATGTGCGTAAGGGGATGGGAGGGATATGGTGGGCCATGGGTTTAACCGGCCGGACGGTATCACTGATCCCTTTTTCCATTTTCATTTTTCTGCAGGTCAGCGGCCATCAGTAAAAGGGTATATGGTGTGCCATCGCCAAGGACGTGTGGACCTTTGGGGTCTAAGGCAGGTGGAGCACCCACTGTCTGAAACGGTGGGAGGACCTGAGACGCTGGGCAAGGAAGACAGCGGAGGCCCAGCTAGGGATGACCTCCCAATGAGGAAGGGGTACCCGTTGAACCCTGAACCCCCTGATGTTCCGCATACTGGCGGTGGCCTATCCGGAGCTGGATGGGAGCTTGAGGGCATCACAGCAGCCACAAGGAGGTGAGTACAGTTTCAAAATCTGTAAATTGCACGTGGGTGGGTGGTCTCTGGGTCAGGGATGTGGGCCTGTGGGTGCCCCTAGGCCAGGCCGGACATTGCAGGGTAGGTTCCATGTTGGCAAGGGGCTGATGCACTCCACCCCCAAACATGCTGGTGGGCATCTACTACTGGGCAGGGATCTGTGGATCTCAAGTATGTTGCTATTGGCGTTAGGTATTACTGTCCATGGCCTGGTGACTAGCATTGTGAGTGGTAGTGCATTGCAGAGTGAGTAGGGCTGTCCCCTGTGTGTTGTGTACACCAACAGTGGTGTTGTTGCTGGCACTGACCAAGTGTATCCTGTGTCCCCCCTTTTTATTTTGTCACCCTGTCCTTCTGTGCATTAGCATCATCTGGCAGAGGAGCAGAGGCACCGGAGACGTAGGGAGCTGCATCCCACATGGCCCTGAAGGCCGAATCCACTAACCGTGAGGGCACCAGTGGGGCAGAGGGCGAGGGGAGCACCATGGCGGCGAGAGGAGGGGACAGTTCTGACAGTGATACCTCCTCCGATGGAAGCTCCCTGCTGGTAGTGGACACCTCTGCGCCCAGCCCAACTACAGGTACAGCCGCCACCCCATACCAACACTGCCCTCCCAGCAGCCCCTCAGCGAGTTTCCTGTGCCCGCTCACCCAGGAGGGTGGCCATCTCCTTTGCCCCAGGCAGCTCAGGCCCTGCCCCAGTTAGCCCTGCTGCCCTGAGTGAGGAGACTATTGACCTCCTGCGATCCATCTCTGTTGGGCAGTCAACCATAGTGAATGCCATCCAGGGGCTGGCAGGGCATTTGCAACATACAATTGCATTCCTGGAGGGCATTTACTCTGGCATGGCAGCCCAACATAGATCATTCCAGGCTCTGGCTTCCTCCCTGATGGCAGCCATTGTTTCTGTCTCTAGCCTCCCCACTCCACCTTCCTCTACTCAGTCCCATTCCCCTGAACCCAACCTATCCCAAGCACACAGTCAGACCAGCATTCACCCAAGACAACACACAGGAGTGGCTCAGGCAAACACAAGTACCACCCATCATCCCACAGGCACTCACACAAACACCATCCAGAAGCAGACACACCAACATCCACTGCCTCCACTGTGTCCCCCTTCTCTTCGTCATCCACCCCCCTCCCAGTAGCATCTCCACTCACACCTGCATGCACTACATCCTCATCCACAACCTCCATCACCAGCACGCCTATCACTAAACACCCCTCACTGCCAGTCACAACCCCCACATCCATGCACACGTCCCCTGTGTCCTCTCCCAATGTGTCTGTGTTCCCTCCTCCCAAAGTACATAAACGCAAGCACTCAGACACCCAACAGCCATCCACCTCACAACAGCATCCGGCCCATGCACCTTCACCCAAACACACCAGACAGACACCTCCTACAACCACTCCTTCTTCCTCTACTCGCAAACCTTCACCCTCTTCCCACCCCGGTGTTTCTAAGAAGCTTTTCCTCTCCACCCCTGACCTCTTCCCTACCCCCCCCATCCTTCACTTCGGGCCAGGGTGGGCATTACCCAGGCCAGCACCTCAGCCACCCAGTCTACGGCCACTGTAGTTTCGGCAGCTACTGCAGGTGTGAGTGGCTCCAAGGAAACACCCATCAGCACTGGCAGTGTGCCTGTACCATCTGCCAAGGGCAAGGCCAACGAACAAACACCAGCTGCCAAGGGCAAGAAGGGACCACCAGCTGCCAAGGCCAAGGAGGTGCCACCAGCTGCCAAGGCCAAGGAGGCACCACCAGCTGCCAAGGCCAAGGATGCACCACCAGCTGCCAAGGCCAAGGATGCACAACCAGCTGCCAAGGCCAAGGATGCACCACCAGCTGCCAAGGGCAAGGAGGCACCACCAGCTGCAAAGGGCAAGGGCAAAGGGCCTACCCCTGCAGGCAAGAGGGACAGGAGGCCTGGTGCTGTGAAAGGATCTGAGCTTCCACCACCAACCATGCCGCTTCAGCCGTCCAAGGCTGCAGGGGAAGGGCTGGAGCCTCCCCCCACCACTGGCAGCACCACCAGTAGCACTGCCAGCAGCACCACCAGCAGCACCG
The DNA here is from genome assembly GCF_031143425.1 of Pleurodeles waltl. NCBI lineage: Eukaryota > Metazoa > Chordata > Amphibia > Caudata > Salamandridae > Pleurodeles > Pleurodeles waltl. The sequence goes on along the minus strand of NW_027150401.1, from coordinate 1,045,360 downwards.
CCAGCAGCACCAGCACTGCCACCAGCCCCACTGCCAGGAGCAGCAGCCCCAGTGGGCAGCGGTCGGAGGCTGCAGGGGAAGGGCTGGAGCCTCCCCCCTCCACTGGCACATCGACACCAGCACCACCACCAGCACCACTGGCAGCAGCAGCAGCCCCAGTGGGTAGCCGTCCGAGACCACAGGGGAAGGGCTGGAGCCTCCGCCCACCACTGGCAGCACCTACACCAGCACTGGCACTGCCACCACTGTACAGCCGTCACCGCTGGTGGATGGACTGTAGTCCTGCCTCCATGGAGTGTCATGCATCCTGCCCACAGAAAATCTCGTGGATCTGACACCCAGGTGAGAGACTGTGACCTTGCACTCCCCATGTGCTGCATCACAGGGCACAAGGCCCCCTCCAGAACCAGTGAAAGAAGGCACCCACTCATCCCCTCCTTGCCAGGATGAAGCACACTGGGCACAAGGCCCCCTCCAGAACCAGTGGAAGAAGGCAACCACTCACCCCCCCCATGTCAGGATGAAGCACACTGGGCACATGGCCACCTCCAGAACCAGGGGAAGAAGGCATAAACTCACCCCCTCCTTGCCAGGATGACGCACACTGGGCACAAGGCCCCCTCCAGAACCAGGGAAGAAGGCATCCACTCATCCCCTCCTTGCCAGGAAGAAGCACACTGGGCAAAAGGCCCCCCTCCAGAACCAGTGGAGAAGCCATCCACTAGAGAGACTGTGGCCTTGGCCTCCCCAGGACTAAGCAGTGGGAAATCCACCCACTTGCAAGGCTGTGGCCTTGCACTCCCCAGGACCAGCAGTGGGCAAACCACCCACATTAGAGACTGTGGCCTTGCACTCCCCAGGACCAAGCAGTGGGCAAATCACCCACTTGAGAGACTGTAGCCTTGCACTCCCCAGGACCAAGTAGTGGGCAAACCACCCGATTGAGGGACTGTGTCTTTGTACTCCCTAGGCCATTGCAGAGGGCATGTAGCCCCCTCCAGGAGCAGTGGTGTCGTACCATCTTCCGGCTGAGGTGCCCACCCTTCCCCTTCCCCCTGAGGTGCCTCTGTATTTTTGACCTGATGCCCCAGCAGTGTTCTCTCCATATTGAGGTAGGAGTCAGGTGGGGCCTTGGCCTATGTGATATGGCCCTGTGGCCCACGGACCTTATGGTCTGGGCAGTGTCCCTTCATTTGTATATCTGTAAATATTGATTTGATTTTTGAGGACATATTTTTAGTATTTTATATTATTACATTCACCTTCTTCTTCTAAATTTTCTTCTAATCATTTTGTCCTTGCATTATTCCTGAGGGGTGGGGGATGAATATGTAATGTTATTACATCAGCTTCTGTGTATGTTGTTGGGGTTGGGGGGTGTAGGAGGCTGGCCTGGCTTATAGTGGGTACCTGATGTTACTTACACCTTGTGCCAGGTATCCCTTATTAGTATATTAGTGGTGTTCTAGCAGCTTAGGCTGATAGAGGTAGCTATAGTAGAGCAGCTTAGGCTAAACTAGGAGACATGTAAAGCTCCTACCACACCACCTATATCATATAGCTACTATATCATAAGAAACACAATACTCAAAGTTACTAAAAATAAAGGTACTTTATTTTAGTGACAATGTGCCAAAAATATCCCAGAGGATATATTTCCTTAGGAGGTAAGTAAAATACACAACATATACACACAAACCAAAATCAGGTAAGTAAAACAGTCAGAAAGTAGTGCAAACACTATGGAATACAATAGGCTCAGGAGCAACACAAACCATATACTCTGAAAGTGGAATGCGGACCGCAAATGGACCCCTAGGCTAGTGTAGTGTGTAGAGGGTCGCTGGGAGTGTAAGGAAACAATAAGGGTGTCCAAGATACCCCACCTCAAGACCCTGAAAAGTAAGAGTAAAGTGATTCTACTTCCCAAGAAACACGCTAACTTGTGATAGAGGATTCTGCAAAGACCACAAAAGACTGCAAAACTCTACAGACGGATTCCTGGACCAGAGGACCTGCTAAGGAAGGGGACCAAATCCAAGAGTTGTGAAAGTGTCCAGGGGGGCAGGAGCCCACTAAACCCCAGATGAAGGTGCAAAATGTCTGCCTCCGGATGGAAGAAGCAGAAGATTCTGCAGGCAGAATTAGGCACTACAAAGTTGCTGGTAGTCTTCTTGCTACTTTGTTGCAGTTTTGAAGGCGTCCTGGAGCAGTCAGCTGTCGATCCTTGGCAGAAGTCGAAGAGAGCGGTGCAGAGGAACTCTGGTGAATTCTTGCAAGTCGTTACCTGAGGAAAAGCCCACAGGGGATACCCTAAATAACCCTCAGAGGAGGACTGGCCACCTAGTCTAGGTAAGCACCTAACAGGAGGGGTCTCTGACGTCACCTGCTGGAACTGGCCACTCAGAGGCCTCCATTGTGCCCTCACACCTCTGGATTCAAGATGGCAGAGGTCTGGGACACACTGAAGGAGCTCTGGGAACCACCCCTGGGGTGGTGATGGACAGGGGAGTGGTCACTCCTATTTCCTTTGTCCAGTTTTGCACCAGAGCAGGGACTGGGGGTTCCCTGTACCAGTGAAGACTTTCTTATGCAAGGAGGGCACCATCTGTGCTCTTCAAAGCATTTCCAGAGGTTGGGGGAGGCTACTCTTCCCCAGCCCTTCACACCTATTTCCAAAGGGAGAGGGTGTAACACCCTCTCTCAGAGGAAATTGTTTGTGCTGCCTTCCTGGGCTGCCCAGACCCCAGGAGGGCAGAACCCTGTCTGAGGGTTGGCAGTAGCGGTAGCTGCAGAGAAAACCCCAGAGAGCTGGTTTGGCAGTACTGGGGTCCATAGTGGAGTCCTGGGATGCATGAGATTGGCACCCCAATACCAGATTGGGCATGGGTGGACAATTCCATGATCTTAGACATGTTACATGGCCATATTCAGAGTTACCATTTTGAAGCTACATATAGGTATTGACCTATATGTAGTGCACACGTGTAATGGTGTCCCCGCACTCACAAAGTCCGGGGAAATGGCCCTGAACTATGTGGGGGCACCTTTGCTAGTGCAAGTGTGTCCTCACACTTAGTAACTTTCACCTAACCTTCAGCAAGTGAAGGCTAGGCATGAAGGTGATTTCTAAGTTACTTAAGTGCAGTGTAAAATGGCTGTGAAATAATGTGTGCGTTATTTCACTCAGGCTGCAGTGGCAGCCCTGATACAAGGTTTGTATGAGTTCCTTATGGGTGGCAAAAGAAATGCTGCAGCCATAAGGATCTTCTGGAACCCCAATGTCCTGAGTACCTAGGTATCATATACTAGGGACTAATAAGGGGGGACCAGTGTGCCAATTAGAATTGGAATATGGAGTCACTAAAGTGTAGTGATAAATTTGGTAAGTAGAGAGAGCATAAGCACTGGAGTTCTGGTTAGCAGAACTTCAGTGGCACGGTTAAGCATACTGGCAACACACATAGGCCACAAGCTATGAGCACTGGGGCCCTGGCTAGCAGGATCCCAGTGAGACAGGCAAAAATACACTGACAAATAGGGTTTTACCTATGAGCACTGGAGTCCTGGCTAGCAGGATCCCAGTGAGACAGTGAAAACATACTGACAAAGACTCACAAACAGGCCAAAAATGGGGTGACCATGCTAGAAAGAGGCTACTTTCCTACATTATAGTGGCAAATAAGTTGAGGTGTTTGCTTCAATATTTACGCATAGTGCTTCCTTAGCGCTATGGTCTGAAAATTAACATTTTGGGCACATACTAAATTTGGACTAGGTGGCCATAATTCAAAACATTTCTGCAACCCCTCTTGTTGCAAAATGCATAGCTTGGGTGTGCCTTTGTCTGTGTCAGGTGCATATCTCTGTGCACCCCTTAGTCACAAAGTATTTACTGAGATTTAATGAGATGTGTGCCTATTTTATATTCCTTGCCACCAACATAGTTCAGTTCGTTTTGGGGATTGCTGTAAAGGTTCATTCTGCGCCACGACTGATCTGTGGATATAGAATGTATGACCCATATTGTCTGTGCTAAAATGTTTGCATAAAGTTACCAAGAAGCAGCAATAAACTTCAGACTGGCGTGTTTCACTTCAGAGGCCTAATTCAACCAACCTTTGGAATACCTCAGCGCATATCTCAATATCTCTGGTGGCCATGCGAAACTAAGAAGCAATTAAAATAGAGCAGGAGGCAAAACATTCAGGTAATGCAACGCTGCCACACAGTCTCTCTGAAGCAACTCCTGCCATTTGGAAGTGGCTAGAAGTTCAACTAAGATGCTCAAAACACCTCCTCTAATTTAAAAAAAGACTAGAACTCACCTATTTAAAAATGGCATGAAATAGTCACTGTTAACTACTCCCAGGCATCCTTTCTCTCCACTTCAGTACGTATTCTCCCTCTTATCTTTTTTCTTCCCCAAAGCAACAGTTCCTGCTCATGCCATTGATTTTTTTGAGAAAAAGGGAAAAAATGAAATTTCGCAGCCACAGAAGTCCTGGTGTCAGTTGGAGACTATTTGCGCCTTTGTCAGGTCATGATTTCTACCTTCAGACTCAAGGTCTGATTTAGATTTTGGCTCATGGTGTACCATCTGTTAGAGCTGTGGAGGACATTACCTCTGCAAACTTGTTGGACTACCAGCTGCCACATTTAGAGATCACTGGCCCAGCAGTCATCTCTGTACTTTGCAAGGAATCACTGCCACTGCATTTTCTTTCGATGCACACAAAGTTTGGAAGACAACTGCCATCAGTTATGATGGTGGCCCACTAATATTTTTCAATTGTTTTGTTTTTTCAGAAACAAAGTGCAAGAAAGAGAGTGGGTTTCTGAAAAACAAAATACAAATGACTTCATAACCTGTTAGTTTTCAACCTAAATGGGGAAGCCATTATGCTTTTTCCTGTCTCTTACCACCAGGTTTTTCCTGACTATGACGGGCAAGAAAAAAAGACATTACACCATCCTCACTAAATGGGGAAGGCGATGCAATAGACTTCCTCCAATGGTCCCCACTCTGTGAGGTCATTGGAGGAAGTATTTCATCAATGGAGCCAATGGGGATGCTGTTGACAGAGTACTTGAGGTCCACTAGTCCCTAAATGAGGCAGGCAGAACAAGGGCATTCATACAAGGCAAAGGAAGGCATGGTACTCCATTACTTTAGCAACAGAGTACTCTACCAAACCCTACATTGGGCCTTTCATCTTTTGTATGGATCTCAAAATTCCCCACAGGGCAAATCTGGAGTTGTATCTTACAACATCCTCTCAAAATCAGCCACTGTTGCAGAGAGGTTCTGCTGGATCTCTGGAAGTCTTGGATGTCAAAAACATTTCTAGGTCCCAACTTTTCAGAGTTTCTTGCACATCTCCTCGTGGTCACTTCTAAGGCTTCCAGGACCTCAGTGACTGCACATAGGGGCCAGGATTTACTCCAGCAGAGGCTATCTGCAGGGTTAATGCCAGGTCCAGTTCCTACCATTTAGCTGGGCTCTTCGTGAAAAAGACCTCTTGAAGCTTATGTTAAAATCCAATGAAGATGGTTAAAAAAGACAGTGGAGGTAATTACTTTTTGTTTCCTGTCCTCTGGAGCGCACCAATTGGTGCTTTAGTGTTTTATAACAAATACAAACATTGATTAAAAAGTACACCTTGTTATTTACAAAATCGTAATTTATTGACTGACACTTGTTATGCCAGTATCTGTGTATTTTTACACTCTGTGGCACTGAATGAGCACAATTGTATTCATTTTTTTTTTACTATGGCTGTTATTATAGCATATTATTTTATATTTATTTATTATTGTGTATGGTTTTGCTTATTTATTTCAGTCAAACATATGTGTTTGCTATTTAGGTTCCAGCAATGCGTTTTCATGATTTTTTTTTTTTTTTTCCAAAAGCCAGGCATGCAATACTGGAGTTGCTGAGAACTGTAAAAAAGCGAAGGTAGAGCGTGCTTTCTTATCTTCATTTAGAAAAATCTAACCATTTTGAGACAAATCTCCAATTGCAAGTGGATTTGATGAAAGCACCACCAAGAAGTATGTAAATGGATTGATGTCTCTAAAGAGGTTTGTAGAGTTGGATAGATTTAATGACTTGATAATCTGCTTCAGTTGAAAGGCCTGTAGTGCAGAGGTTGACTATGTTATCCAAAATGTTTTGCCTGCAGCAAGACTTCTGTTTTCAAGTCTTGGATCTTCTTTGTCACTGGCCTTCTGGTATCCATCGAATCTGAGCTGCAGGTCTGGGGATACCCACTAAATACTGCATTTAGTGGGCATTAAGGGGAGCACTAGGTAGGGGTCAATAGGCCACTTACCTGAGGGTGGCCGCACCCTCTATGTGACCATTTCCTGTGGAATGAGATCACATCCCTAACACTGATAGGCTATTTTCTGCCATCCAGGATGGAGGAAAATAAAATTAAGCGGTCACCTTACCTGCCACACCCGGGTGGGGGGTGGTGGAGGCTGAGGGTGATCAATCCCCCTAGTCTTTGGTAGTTTTCCTATGTACCTCCTGCCAAAAGTGGGGTCTGGGATGGGGGGTGGCCATGTGCTGGTAGCAGCCAATGGATGGAGCCGTGCTTCAAAAGCGGCATGGCCTTCGAAGCTTCCAGCCAGAGCAGGGACATTCCTGGGGGTGGAGGTGTGACCCCTCTGCCCAGGAAGGGCTTTGTCTTCTGGTCCCAGAGAGCAGGCACTCTCACACCAGGCACCCAGAATTGTGTAGAGGGTGGCAGGCTGGTTACGACCAGCCAACAACTATGCTAGGGCAGTGTAGGTTTTGCAGGGGCATCTCTAAGGTGGGCCCTGGGTACAATTTATAATAAATCCAACACTGGTAGAAGTGAGGACTTATTACTCTGAGTTGTTTGATACCAACAACCCAGGGTTCAGAGTGACTTTCAGGTAGATGGGGAACTCAAAATGACCAGTTTCCAGCACATGCATTTGCTGTGGCTCCAATGTAAACCTACTATGCTTTGCACTTGTGGAATGATACAGTAAGGGCATTGTTGCTCATACAAACATATGCATTCAGATGCATTATAGTGCACTCTGCCTTAGGGATGCAAGGCCTGCCAGAGGGGTGACTTAACTATAGTGCATGCAGTGTTAGTGGATAGGGCACTCTTGGTGAGTGCCATGTTGAGTTTTCAACTTTTGGATACAACTTGACATGCATTTGCAATGGCAGTCTGCATCAGGACAGTGTGGGGCCTCTTAGAGTGGCACAATTGGTGCTGCAGCTCTGGCGGGGCCGCTTCAGTACCCATGCTCTAGGTCCCAGGGGAACTATTTACTAGGGACTTACAAAGGTGGTTGAAGTGCCCATACCTTGTACAGTTATGGAGAAAGAGATCTGGCCCTGGGAACCTGTTTAGCAGGGGCCCGTGGCACTTACAATTTTAAAACCTCATCATTTTCCAGGCAAAACGTGGGGGCCTAACCATGCAAAAAGAAGCCCTTTCTCACAGTGTGGGAGTGGCTCTCTGCTCTCAATGTTAAATTGGAGAGTGCTAATTAAGGGGCGGGGGAGTAAGGCACACAGAGTGGTAGGAGTGAACAGTTGGAAGGCAGGCATTTATTTTCAAATTGGGCTGGGGGATATATGCAGAGGGTGGTGCAGGTGGGTGGCCAGAAGACAGATTTGTTTTTCAATGTTGGTAGGGCAAGGATGTATGCAGAGGGCAGTGGAAATGGATGGAAAGAGGCCAGGATTGTAAACATATTTTTGAGAGGAAACAGACTTATTCCTGCTGTTCATATGTTAGGGTGACAGGGTGGCAGGTTTCTATTTCTTGAGTTAGAGGAGGGATGACCAGAGAGTGGTAAGGGCGAACATCAGTTATATCACATGGCTGATGGCTGAAGAGGGTGAAGCCTTGTATTGTATGGATCCTCCATTACTCCTTTATCCCAACATAACTAATTGAAGCAGTGATCACATTACTTGGCACCATATCTTATTTACATAATGTAGATAGGTTAACATGAATAAGAGGGATGTTTTTTCACCTCTGAGCTCTGTAAGACATCATATACAACTCGAGCTTCGAATGTTTTGTCTATTTGATGTTCCTTGGAACACCTTAGTAAAGAAAATCCCATCATTCACTGTTACCTATTTCTAATTCTATATGCTCTTGCATTAAAGACATGGCAGATTGCATTGCTAAATTACAGCTAATGTTACTGATGCTTCGCAAAAGATTATTACATTTGGCATTTTATGACCTTTCTCTTACCTTTACCTAGTAGTCCATATATAGGCAATTAGAAAGTGAAGGTACTCACATAATAATACCTTACTTTCTTCCCATACCACAAATGTGCTTTTTCTATTATGAAAGTGCAGGCGTTTATGGGCATCATTCATTAAACTATCTTCGTATTATGTCTGATGTAGAATCTGAAATTGGTACGTTTTGAGCTGAACAACACACACACCTTTGGGTATTTACTGAACCATAAACATTCTTAAGCTAAGTTTGCAAACGTGTTTTTTAATGGTTAGAGTGCACTAACTTTGTTATGGCTTGTGCTGTTTATTATAGTGTATTATTTGCCTGTATATCATTCTTGTAAAAACAATTAAAAAAGCACACCCACGCAGAAAATTGAAAACTTTATAAATCTCAACAGAGGTTTCATTTGCATGTTTTAGTGGTTGCTCTGAAGCGTGTTTGTATTAAAACTAACACCACTGAAGCGTGTTTGTATTAAAACTAACACCATCTATCCTAAACATCAATTATGCATATATTTTTATTATATTTTTCAGTGAACTAATCTCATTACTAAAGTGATTCAAACATGATTGATTTGGTTGGATGGAACAAATCATAAATATCAAATGCGGAAGCCACATTTAACATATAAAACATCCTTTCAGCTGGGACAAATGTATTATTTTTCTTCTTTTAAACTGATTGCTTTTGTAGATCACCCTAGTTCCAATTTCAACTTTTAATTTTAGTTTCATTTTTAAAGTGATAACTCCAAAGCCTGAACCAGAGGAGCTAGAAGTTGGAAAGGGAGAGGGACTGCAGCAGCCCAAAGCAATATTGCAGAAAGTCAGCAGAAGAATAAGTATTAACCCCTTCACTGCCAGGCCTTTGTCCCTCCTGTGCCGAACCTTTTTTTGGCTATTTGGGGCAGTTTGCGCTTAGGCCCTCATAACTTTTTGTCCACATAAGCTACCCACACCAAATTTGCGTCCTTTTTTCCAACATCATAGGGATTCTAGAGGTACCCAGAATTTGTGGGTTCCCCTGAAGAAGACCAAGAAATTAGCCGAAAAACAGCAACATTTTCATTTTTTTTTAAATGGGAAAAAAGGGTTGCAGAAAAAGACTTGTGTTTTTTCCCCTGAAAATGGTATCAAAAAAGAGCTTGCGGTGCTAAAATCCCCATCTTCCCAGCTTTCAGGAACAGGCAGACTTGAATCAGAAAACCACATTTTCAACACAATTTTGGTATTATACTGGGACATACCCCATTTTTACTATTTTTTGTGCTTTAGCCTCCTTTCAGTTAGTGACAGAAATGGGTGTGAAACCAATGCTGGCTCCCGGAAAACCTAACATTTCTGAAAAGTAGACAAAATTCTGAATTCAGAAAGGGGTCATTTGGTAGATCCTACAAGGTTTTCTGACAGAAAATAACAACAACAACAAAAAATTGAAATTGAGGTGAAAAAAACAGCCATTTCTCTCCACATTTTACTCTGTAACGTTTTCCTGCGATGTCAGATTTTTGAAAGCGATATACGGTTACGTCTGCTGGACTCTTCTGGTTGCGGAGATAAATAGGGCTTATGGGTTCATCAAAAACCCTAGGGACCCAAAGCCAATAAATGAGCTGCACCTTGCAATGGGTTTTCATTCTATGCGGGGTATACAGCAATCTATTTGTGAAAATATAAAGAGCGAAAAATAGGTATCAAGGAAACCTCTGCACTTCCAAAATGTGCAAAAGACAAGATGTTGAGAAGCAGTGGTTATTTACACATCTCTGAATTTCGGGGTCCCCATACTAGAATGTGAATTACAGTGCATTTCTCAAATAGACGTCTTTTTTACACACTGTCTTACATTTGGAAGGCAAAAATGTGGATAAAGAAAAGGGGCAATAACACTTGTTCTTCTATTCTGTGTTCCCCCAAGTCTCCTGATAAAAATGGTACCTCACTTGCATGGGTAGGCCTAATGGCCGCGTCAGGGCCAAGCTGTGGATTTTGACCTCTAGTTCAGCTGGCAACAAGGGAAACCCACCAAACCTGTGCATTTTTAAAAACTAGACACTTACGGGAATCCAGTATGGGTTGAATTGTGGGACTCTCACCAGTTCCTGTTACCGAGAATCCTTTGCAAACCTCAAACGTTGGCCAAAAAAACACTTTTTCCTCACATTTTGGTGACAGAAAGTTCTGGAATCTGAGAGGAACCACAAATGTCCTTCCACCCAGCGTTTCCCAAAGTCCCCTGATAAAAATGGTACCTCACTTGTGTGGGTATGCCTAGTGCCCGCGACAGGAAATGCCCCAAAGCACAACGTGGACACATCACAATTTCCAAAAGAAAACAGAGCTGTTTTTTTCAAAGTGCCTAACTGTGGATTTTGGCCTCATGCAATACCACTTACATAGGTACTATATCATAAGAAAGACAATACTCAAAGGGCCAGACGTACTAAAGGATTTTACCCATTCTGTGTCTATGGGAAAAAGCTTTCGTACATATGGCCCATAGTTACTAAAAATAAAGTTAGTTTATTTTAGTGACAATGAGCCAAAAATATCGCAGAATATATACTCCCTTAGGAGGTAAGTAACATACACAAAATATATACAACGAACTAAATCAGGTAAGTAAAACAGTCAGAAAGTAGTGCAAATACTGTAGAATACAATAGGATGCAATAGGCCTAGGGGCAACACAGGCCATATACTAAGAAAGTGGAATGCAAACCACGGATAGACCCCTAGGATAGTGTAGTGTGTAGGAGGTTGCTGGGAGTGTAAGAAAGCACAAAGGGTGTAAAAGATACCCCCCCCAAGACCCTGAAGAGTAGGAGTAAAGTACTACTGTTTCCCCAGAAACACACTAAAGTCGTGATAAAGGATTTTGCAAGGACCACAACAGACTGCAAAGCACTGAAGACATATTCCTGGACCTGAGGACCTGCAAAGGAAGGGGACCAAGTCCAAGAGTCGCTAAAGTGTACAGCGGGGCAGGAGCCCACTAAACGACGGATGTCAGTGCAAAATGGTTGCCTTCGGTTGGAAGAAGCTGCAGGTTGTAAAACAACGAAAGGAGGTTGAGAAGATGTCCCAGGGTGTGCTGGAGGATGCAGAGTTGGTTCCTTGGCAAAATTCCACAAACCAGCCTTGCTAGCTGCAAGAGTCACGGTTGGAGAAAAAGGGTGCTGCCCGGGCCCAAGAAGGACCAGGATGTTGCCACTTCGAAGAGGAGACAGAGGTGGACGTCAGCAACGTAGAGAGCCCTCCGACAGGGCGGAAGCACCCGCAGAAGTCCTTGAACATGGGTTCAAGCAGTCTGAACACGGCGGTCGTCTCAACACTGCAAAGAGAGGTCTCACGACACCGGAGATCAACTCAGGGAGCTGAGCATCGCAGGACAGAGTGCTGGGGACCTAAGCTCGGTTGTGCATGCAGGATTTGTTGGCAATCTGCACAGAAGCCCTTGTAGCTGCAGTTCACATGGTGCACAGGATTACTGTCTGGAGAGGGGAGACAAGGACTTACCTCCTTCAAATTTGAACAGTTGGACCATTGGACAGTCTGGTTCACTTGGGTCCACCACTTGTATTCTAGGGGCCATGCTCATCAGGATAAGAGGGGACCCAGAGTACTGGTGAAGCTGATGTTTGGTGCCTGTTGGAGCAGGGGGAAGATTCAGTCGACCCACAGGAGATTTCTTTGTGGCTTCCATTGCAGTGTGAAGGCAGGCAGCCCTCAGAGCATGCACCACCAGCAACCAGTCGAGAAAGCCGACTGGATTAGGAGCTACAATGTCACTGGTAGTCTTCTGGCTATGTTGTTTCAGTTTTGCAGGTGTCCTGGAGCAGTCAGCGGTCGACCCTTAGCAGAAGTCGAAGAGAGAATTGCAGAGGAGTCCTGCTGGATTCTTGCAAGTTGTTATCTGAGGAAAAGCCCACTGGAGAGACCCTAAATAGCCCTCAGAGGAGGATTGGCAACCTAGTTTGGTAAGCACCTATCAGGAGGGGTCTCTGACTTCACCTGCTGGCACTGGCCACTCAGAGGCCTCCAGAGTGCCCTCACACCTCTGGAAACAAAATAGCAGAGGTCTGGGACACATTGGAGGAGCTATGGGCACCACCCCCGGGGTGGTGATGGACAGGGGAGTGGTCACTCCCCTTTCCTTTGTCCAGTTTCGCACCAGAGCAGGGACTGGGGGTTCCCTAAATGGGTGTAGACTGGCTTAAGCAAGGAGGGCACCATTTGTTTCCTTCAAATCATTTCCAGAGGCTGGAAGAGGCTACCCCGCCCCCCAGCCTTTAACACCGATTTTGAAAGAGAGAGGGTGTAACACCCTGTTCTCAGAGGAAATGCTTTGTTCTGCCTTCCTGTGACTGGGCTGCCCAGACCCCAGGAAGGCAGAACCCTGCCTGTGGGGTGGCTGCAGCAGTAGCTGCAGAGAAAACCCCAGAGAGCTGGTTTGGCAGAACTGGGGGTCCATAGTGGAGCCTCTAGGATGCATGGAATTGGCTCCCCAATACCAGATTTGGAATGGGGGGACAATTCCATGATCTTAGTCATGTTACATGGCCATATTTGGAATTACCATCGTGAAGCTACATATAGATATTGACCTATATGTAGTGCCCACGTGTAATGGTGTCCCCACACTCACAAAAAAAGGCCCTGAATTATGTGGGGGCACCTTTGCTAGTGAAAGGGTGTCCTCACACTTAGTAACTTTGCATCTAACCTTCAGCAAGTGAAGGTTAGACATATAGGTGACTTATAAGTTCCTTAAGTGCAGTGAAAATGGCTGTGAAATAACGTGTGCGTTATTTCACTGAGGCTGCAGTGGCAATCCTGTGTAAAGGTTTGTCTGAGCTTTCTAAGGGTGGTAAAGGAAATGCTGCAGCCCATAGGGATCTCCTGGAACCCCAATACCCTGGGTACCTATGTACCATATACTAGGGAATTATAAGGGAGTTCCAGTATGCCAATTGAAATTGGTAAAAGTGGTCACTAGCCTATAGTGACAAATTTAAAGGCAGAGAGAGGTATACACATTCAGGCCACAAACTATGAGCACTGGGGTCCTGGGTAGCAGGATCCCAGTGAGACAGGGAAACACACTGACAAATAGGGTTTTCACTATGAGCACTGGGGTTCCTGCTAGCAGGATCCCAGTGAGACAGTAAAAACACACTGACATACACTCACAAACAGGCCAAAAGTGGGGGTAACTATGCTAGAAAGAGGCTACCTTCTCACAGGAAACCTACCAAACCTTTGCACTTTTTTAAATGAGACACCTAAAGGATTCCAAGATGGGGTGACTTGTGGGGCTCTCACCAGGTTCTGTTACACAGAATCCTCTGCAAATCACAAAATTTGCCCAAAAAACACTTTTTCCTCACATTCCGGTGACAGAATGCACAGGAACCTGAGAGGAGCCACACATTTCCTTCCACCCAGCATTTCCCCAAGTCTCCCGATAAAAATGGTACCTCACTTGTGGGGTAGGCCTAGTGCCCATGAAAGGAAATGCCCCAAAACACTATGTGGACACATCAAAGTTATCAAATAGAAAACTACCTGTTTTAGCAGGAGGGACACCTGCGTTTTTCATCCTGGGCTTAGCAGCCATAAAGGGAAACCTTCCAAACCCAAACATTTCTGAAAACTAGACACCTAACGGAGTCTAGGGAGATGCAACTTGGGTGGATCCACCTGTGTTTTCTTACCCAGAATCCTGTGCAAACCTCAAATCTAGCTAAACATTTTCCCTCATTTCTGTGTGGGATCACTGCACCAGCACAAACGTCCTACCACCCAACGTTCCACTCAGTCTTCCAGTAAAAATGATGCCTCACTTGTGTAGGTAGGCCAAGTGCCTGTGACAAGGAAGAGCCAAAAACATGTTGAAAATGAGGGGGAACCAAAGTGGGTCCAAAAGGGTAGAAAATAAATATATTTAGGCTGACAAGTGGGGCACAATTTTTATTGGTATAGATGCGACAATGATAGGTGGTAGAACGTTTGTGGATTCCTGCAGATTCCAGAAGGAACAAAAACGTGGGAAAAATGTGTGATTTCCAGAGAAGTCGGAGCTTTGCAGGACATTGTGGGTAAGAAAATGGTGTGGGGTGCATGTGAAGCACACCACCCTAAACTCACCCATATGTTTAGTTTTCAGATGTGTCTAGGTCTCATAGATTTTTTCTATATTGCAGTAACCCAAAGTCCAAAAAGTGCAGCCCTGACCATTCCAGGTCGGACGATTTTGAGAGTCAGGCAAGCTCTCATGGCCCAAATGTAAAACCAAAACCCAAAATAATCAACTGTCCTCTTGCTTGCCATGGGATAAGATGTTTTAGTGTGCAGGGGGAGAGCAGAGAGACTATTAGCCCTTCAGTTGGGGTAGGGGCATTTTTTTTTTATTCCCTGGCATCTAGTAGGCTTTCTCGCCCCCGTGAGTGGATTGGGGGTAATTGCCCCATCTGCCCAAAGGTGACCAGAACAACATTGTCCCATTTATTTAAGGTGGGGGTATGGCTATACCCCCGCCCTCTTTAAAACAAAAAAAAAATATATATATCTTCCTTGGTGTCTAGTGGCTTCTGCCCCCCCCCCCCGGGGCAGATCGGCCTAATCAATATAGGCTGATCTGCCCCCAGGGGGGCAGAAAAGGCCTAATAAAAACATTGCCCCCTGGGGAACAAACCTTGCCAAAGGGGTCACTCCCCTTATGCCAATTTCATAAGGAAAAAAATATCCCTCCTACCTAGTGGTTTCTGCCTCCCTGGGGGCAGATCGGCCTAATCAATATAGGCTGATCTGACCGAAGGGGGGGGCAGTAATGGCGTTAGAAGAAATGTCCCCCAGGGGAGCGACCCTAACCCAAGGGGGTCACTCCCCTTTTATGCCAATAAAAAAACAAAAAAATCCATTGTGTCTGGTGGGCATGTCTGCAGCCCGATCACTTTACGATCGGGCTTCAGAAATGCTCAAAATGACATCAAAAGAAAGGACAAGCCTTTCCTTTCTTTTGATGTCCCTGCCTGCCCCCTCCTCCTGAGTGGAAGAGAAATGCTTAGCATTTCTCTTGAGGATCATGCTTGAAGGATGGTAGGTGACCTCTGATGAGGTCAGCACATGATTGCGTGCTGACATCATCAGACGTCTCTGGGTGGGCACGGGGGTGGGGTGGAAGGGGAAGCAGTTCCCCTGCCCTGGGGGTGTTGGGGGGAAGCCCACGGAGGAGCGCTACCGCTCCCACTGAGCTCCGGTGCTGGGACGTAATGGTTACATCCTCAGCACAGGAGCACTGTGCCGCGGGACGTAACCATTACGTCCACGACACAGAACCAGTTAAAGAGGTCTTTACATTTTGCCTGTATAATGTTGCAGTTGATGTGCCTTCAAAGACAGAGGTCAAGTGTCAGACAAAGTTTTCTGACAAATTGCTGCTTATTCGTTTACCATGGTGATTGCTGTTTACTTCTTCTTTTGATAGCTGCAAATTAAGGAAAATTGTCATGTTAACCAAGTGAGAATGTTGCTCGGATACAGAAAGTGTGAAAGTGAAATCTATAATATGTCAAATGTTTTGTAACACACAATACAATTTGAAAAGTTGTAGACACAATATGAAAGTATTTTAAAATTTGACATCAGTAAGGAAAGTACAAATGGAGCATGTTGGGGATTTTTTGGTAATTCTCAAATGTAATGGAAACAAAGGTTTTAATAGGATCAAAACAAACCTGACACTATACTTGTGTGTTATAGCAATGGTAAATATTCACTGAAGTTTAAGTTCCATGTTTGCACTGTGGGCTATCAAGTACAAGAATATTGTGGACAAAATATTGAGGGAGAAAATATTAAAAGGTAAGTGCATAGAGAGAATTATACATTTACCATTCTTAACTCCACATGTATGTATCTTGAAGACACACACACACGCACACGCACGCGTACACACACACACACACACACACATATATATATGTATGTATCAACACCGTCAGCCGTACTCTTTCCACTGAAACAGCCGCATCATAGTTAGCTCGGACACAGCAGGATAAAAGAATAATTTCAATTTAATCATATACACCATATATAAACAGGATGCCAACACATTTCAGCTTGCTCCTTCAATTGGGGAACCTATATCCCACCACCAAGTAAATTAAAAGGAGTCCTTCCTTAGTTGCATTGCAACTGATATCTCTGAACTAGACCACTGCAGTAATTCAAATGCAGACCGCACTCAGGTATCATGACAGTGTGCTGTTTTCTATCCACCTCACCCTTACAGGTCTATCCAATGTCCCTACTTTTACATTGTTATACGAGATCATGTTTACAAATTTCCCTCACATATATATTTGCACAGAAAAGTCATCCAGTAATAATATCAAAGCGAATTGTCACTCCCTATGATCCAATCCATACAATTAACATGGGACATGATATAAGGTTTCCTTTCATTTCCCCCAAAAAACAAATATGACTGTTGGATTCCAACAATGCACCCTTATAGCAAAACATTTAATGAGATATGTATATGTTCACTATTGTGTTTCAAGTTTCTAATGTACGGGGTCTGTCTATCCCCCCATTTTTTTAAATTTCCTGCTTGTTCTAGACATGTCTCTCGAGATTAGTTTGAAAAGTGCCTATGTGCAAAGTTCTCAAAATGGGAAATAATTATATACAAAAAAACAACAGAGTAACTTTATGGGGGAAAATATAAGACTTGCCATCACATAATTTATTTCATATGGAACTCATGTACTGTTCTGTAATTGGAATCATTCCATGAGAAAAAAAAGCATATCTCAAAATCTCCAAAAAACATTGGTCTTCACATGCATATACCTTCGCATTGCTCAATGACAAACAATAAAAACAATTTCAAATTCTCCTCCATATTCCACATATTAATGAACATCAATAGAAAAATTAAAGTGCTAAGTGCAGAACAACCTCAGATATGGACTTTCAGTGCACCATTGGATTGATGCAAAGGCAATAACTTGAACACAATGTAGGAGAATCCTGTACATCATATGCCAGATGGAGTTCAAACTGTTACTAGGATAACACCTTCGGGTGATCACATTTATATATAAAAAAACAGCAATTTGGAAGAGAAGGTGCCAAAATGCAAACACCTGATATGTCAACTTCTGGTGCATGAATATGGTGCATAATATAAAAAATAACCAATCACTGAGATATCACATTCAGGGTATTCACACCCCTGTGTCCAAAAGCAGCAGTTTAACAAATTCAGTGTGTTAGACCTGACAGCCTTAGGGTGGTCACCCTCAACTTTTTGCCTGCCTACCTCCACTTTTTCGACACTGTTTTTGCTGGTTTTAGGACCCTGCACACATTACCACTGATAACCAGTGCTAACGTGCGTATGCTCTTTCCCTTAAAATATGATGACATTGGCTCATACTCAATTGGCTTATTCAGTTTACTTATATGTCCCTAGTAAAAGTGCACTACATGTGGCCAGGACCCGTAGATTAAATGCTACTAGTGGGCCTGCAGCACTGATTGTGCCACCCACATAAGTAGCCCCCTAACCATGTCTCAGGCCTGCCATTGCAACGCCTGTTTGTACAAAATCTTATTTTGTAAGTTTGCACTGCTTTTGCGTCAGGAAGTGGTGCAAATGCAGCACTTAAAAAGTATAAATATGGGCCTTGGAGTCTGGTGCGTATGAACCGTGATCATAGTGGAGCAGAGACATTTGAGCAATCCGTTTCAGAGACTTGTGGGATATGACCACTATCTTAGTAGCATGAATGCTCAGGTGACAGAAATGTTTATCGCTGCAGAATCTTTTGCAAGAAACACTGTAAGGAGGCAACCTTATTTATGCTACACACTATATTTCATCCCTTCTCCCTCTGTGATCTTCATTGTCTTGAATTATTTTACTTGCATATATGTTTGAGCTCAAACAAGGTGTCACCTCTTGGCCCAATGGGCTGTTGCACTCCAACCCCAGGTTTGTCTCCTAAGGCCTCGATTAAGAACAAAGGGCACAATTCATAAAATGTTACTAAAACAAAAAGCTGCAAAACTTACCTATAGTCTTATGTCCAAATTGAGAATCAATTTCTGACTCCAAAAATTCTACAAGTATTCTGAACATGGTTCAAAAATGTTGCTTGAAAGATAGTTAAAAAGTGACACCTTTAGGCTTAACTTCTTTTGAAGTACATTTCTGACTTTTTTTCTGAATTCCCCAAAAAATGAGTACTCCAGTCATTCCATATTTTTTGCACATAGCTAGGAGTGTTACTATAGGTAACCTTTTGTGCGCAAGGAAATGTAACAGGGGCTGCAGTACATAAAATGCCCAAGGGCACAAGAGGCCAGTGAGCCAGCTTTCAGCACCCCTGTAGCACTTTGGTTTGACAGAAGAGGCAGAAGACACTTGTGCAGTCTCCTCTGTAAAACAGGTCATGCTAAGGATGCATTCTCCCATTTGGATGGAGGCACTGACCCATAAAAATGAAGGAGACACTTTGGGGGTCATTACAACATTGGCGGTATAAGGTGCTTACCGCGGTGCAGAAGACCGCCAATACACCGCCACGGCCGCGGTAGACCGCCACAGCTATTATGACACACATCTCGGAATCCGCCGAAATTCAGACACCCACACAATCCCGCCACACCAGAGGTCAGCGATAAACATGCGGAAACAAAACCTCCACCTCTACACCAACAGAAACACGCCCATGCCATTATGAACCACGAATCCACGCGGCGGTCTTTCAACCGCAGTATTCCATTGGCGGTACACACCGCTGCGCTCAAAATACACACACATCTACAAAACACCGCCACATTGGACAATTACAAATACACACACCGGATACACATACACACACCACTCCCACACATCCAATACAATATAAAACACACACCCACATCACCCACAAACCCCTACAACCAAAAATTCAGAGAGAAGGCGAGAGAGAGAGCACAGAATAGACAACCCCATCACACAGAGGCACACAACACCATCACCCACACAACATCTACGCACAAAACACCACCTACAACTACACTCACCACACTCATCAACACATACACCACCCCACACATCACACACAACACCCCATGTCACGCCAAAGACACCCTCGCTTCTCCGAGGAGTAGCTCAGGGTCATGGTGGAGGAAATCCTATGGGTAGAGCCACAGCTATTTGGCTCACAGGTACAGCACACATCCATAGCCAGGAAGATGGAGCTATGGCAAAGAATAGTGGACAGGGTCAACGCAGTGGGACAGCACCCAAGAAATAGGGAGGACATCAGGAAGAGGTGGAACGACCTACGGGGGAAGGTGCGTTCCACGGTCTCCAGGCACCACATCGCGGTACAGCGGACTGGCGGCGGACCCCCACCTCCTCCCCCTCAACTAACAACATGGGAGGAGCAAGTCTTGTCCATCTTGCATCCTGAGGGCCTCGGAGGAGTCGTTGGAGGAACGGACACTGGTAAGTCAAATCTTCACTATCATATCCCCCACCTTACCTGCATGCTATCACACACCCCCACATGCACACCCTCCCCTATCACCCAAACTCCTCACTAATGTACCCACAACACCAACTACACATCCCAACCCCAAGACCTGCATGACACAACTAAGCATGGACACTCATCACTAAAGCATGCCCACTGCACATACCCATAACACCCCCCAGCCATTAGCACACAACCCCACACACAGGAATGCCTGCACTGGGGTTCACGCACTCCCAACTATTGCACACCATGAGACACACACATGCAATAATCATGTACTTATGCCCCCGCAGGAACCCAAAGGAATTTCACCACACCAGAGGGTCCAGACAACACCACTCCACCCCCAGAAGAGGCCCACAGTGACAACAGCAGCTCTGCCCTACTGGATCTTGATGACCAGCCCGGACCATCGTGGGCCTCAGGACAGTCGGTTCCCCTTGCCCAGCCACAGCCCAACACCGACCTTCCAACCTCTGGGAACACCAGCACAGCACCCAGCCAGCGGGCCCAAATCTCCCTACCCAGGACAGGTCAATCAGCGGTGTGTCCACCACTACAGGGCACCCAGGCTAACCCAACACCCCAACAACAACAGGGACCTGGGGGCAGTGGTAGTGGGCACACGGTCCAGGGGACAGAGGCACACGAACACAGGGGAACTGGGAGGGCTGCTGTGCGACAGAGGGAGGACAGGCCAAGGGAACCAACTCTCCACGAGGCCCTATCCTCCATCATGGGAGCACACCACCACTCCCAGGAGACGATGGCCACGGTCCTGGACAAGTTGCAGGAGACCCTGCGTCTGCAGGAGGAGCAGTATTTGGGGTTCAGGGAGGAGCTCAGGACCATCGGCTCCGCCCTGGGCACCATCGTAGGGGTGCTGACGGACATTCAAAAGACCTTGAGGGACACCGTGGCACTCCAAGGGGCCCCTGACACTAGTCAGGACGACGAACTGCCCACCACCTCCACTGGCGCTAGTGGACAGGATGCCTCGCCACATGACCAACACACCAGCACCCCATCCCCTGCAGATGGACAACCACCACGCAAGCGGGCCCTGACATCCAGGAACAGGACAGAGCAAGATGGCAAGACCCCGGCCAGGAAATAAGACCACCCTGATTGTCCCCCCACTGTCCCACTTTGTTACCCTGTCCAAATCGGAACTGCCCCAGCTCCACTTCCAATGGCCAGATGTGCAATGTACCTGTGAGACTAATAGACTGGACTCTGCCATGGACATTCCTCCACCATCACCCATCCCCATTTCACAACCCCCCTTCCTATTTTAGCACTTAAATAAACACCCTTGAAACACAAAAAAAAAATGGAGTCAGTCTATGATTTGTAATTTTGTACTATCAATGACCGTGTCATAATGGGTTACCCATTGGAAGGCTAACATACCAATGTTACACATCACAAGCCCTTCAAGGATGCAAGCAGTTGACACGTAGGTTACCACATTTGTGAAACTGAAATGGAAGGGGACAACTCAGTTAACAAATAGTGAGTGAAATGTCGGTACAGGATAGAGGTAGACGTGTGAAAGTTAATATAATGTTAAACCTGAAAATGTACTCACCTGTGTGTCACTGGAAATATTGCTGTATGACTGACTCCCTGTTGTCGTTTTCTTCTTCCTCAGCTTCATCCTCATCACTGTCCACAGGCTCCACAGCTGCTACAACACCGTCATCTGGATCATCCTCCTGTAGAAAAGGCACCTGGCATCTCAATGCCAAATTATGGAGCATGGAGCAGGCGATGATGATGTCGCACACCTTCTTCGGTGAGTAGAATAGGGACCCACCTGTCATATGGAGGCACCTGAACCTTGCCTTCAGGAGGCCGAAGGTGCGTTCGATCACCCTCCTAGTCCGCCCATGGGCCTCATTGTACAGTTCCTCTGCCCTGGGATTCCTCACTGGGGTCAGTAGCCAGGAAAGGTTGGGGTAACCAGAGTCCCCCAATAGCCATACACGGTGCCTCTAGAGTTGACCCATCATATCAGGGATGCTGCTATTGCGCAGGATGTAGGCGTCATGCACAGAGCCAGGGAACACAGCATTTACCTGCGAGATTTACCGGTCTGCCAAACATTCATCGAATGATAACTCTTCCGGTTTCTGTACACCTGTTCACTCCTGCGGGGGGACCAGAGCTACATGGGTCCCATCAATGGCACCTATGACGTTGGGGATATGTCCAAGAGCATAGAAGTCACCTTTCACTGTAGGCAAATCCTCCACCTGAGGGAAAATGATGTATCTCCTTATGTGTTTCAGCAGGGCAGCCAACACTCTGGACAAGACGTTGGAAAACATAGGCTGGGACATCCCTGATGCCATGGCCACAGTTGTCTGAAAAGACCCACTTGCAAGGAAATGGAGCACTGACAGCACCTGCACGTCAGGGGGGATTCCAGTTGGATGGCGGATTGGTGACATCAGGTCTGGCTCCAACTGGGTACATAGTTCATGGATAGTGGCACGGTCAAACCTGTAGGTGACGATTAAATGTCTCTCTTCCATTTTCAACAGGTCCACCAGCAGTCGGTACACCGGAGGATTCCGCCATCTTCTCATATGTCCCAGCTGACGGTGCCTAAGAAGGACAACAGCGAAGAAACAGTCACTATTCCTCAAGGTATGTACCCACAGTCACACACAAGACTACACCAGACAATAAACCGTTCCTGGATGTGTGTTGAGTGTAGGCCTCGGTATGTGTGACGCAGTAGTAAATGAAGCCATGTGGGCCCCTGAAATGGCGGCTGCCTGACCTCTAAACTGGGACAATGGGATTGTGGGGTAACAGCGCTGGCGTTGCACACCGTTGCGGTAGGCGGTCGTAGACCGCGGCGCAATGCTGCATTGGTTAACAGTGGACCCTATGGGTCCCAGGAGCCAATGAACAGGTGCGCCGGCGGTGATGATGCGCACCGCCGTGCACGTCACTGCCGCGGACGTCACCGCCATTTTCTATCTGTTCAATCACTAGATACCTGACCTTCGACAGGAGAGGACCTACACTGCTAGTGCTGCTGTGACCTCGGTCTGGAAGCGACGATGGCTGCTGCGTCTGGGGAAAGGGCCCCTGCCTTCACTGCACAGGAGTTGGAGAAACTTGTGGATGGGGTCCTCCCCCAGTACATGCTACTCTACGGTCCTCCAGACCAACAGGTTAGTACACAGGGAGCACGTTGTAGGGGCTAGGCCGGGGTGGACAGGGCTGTGTGGAAGAGTGAAGGGGGCAGAGTTGATACTACAGTAAAGCATGGGAATAAAAGGCCCACATCGCCAGAGTAGGGAGGGGGCCACTCACAACGACGGTGCAGTTGGTAATGACTGTTTCTTTTTCCTTGTGCATGTCATGTAGGTCAGCGCCCACCAGAAGAGGGACATTTGGCGTGCCATCGCCAAGGAGGTCCGGACCCTGGGGGCCCACCAGAGATGGGGCACCCACTGCCGTAAGAGATGGGAGGACATTCACCGCTGCAGCAAGAAGACGGCGGAGGCTCAGCTGGGGATGGCCTCCCAACGTGGGAGGGGTGCCCGTCGCACCATGACCCCCCTGATGTTCCGGATTCTGGCGGTGGCCTACCCGGAGTTGGATGGGCGCTTAAGTACATCACAGCAGACACAAGGGGGTGAGTACAACCTCATTCTGCGGACTTTGCGTGCAGTGGAGGAGTCTGGGTGGGGGAGGTGGGCTGTGTGTCTCCCTAGGCCATGGCGAGTTAGGTAGGCAAGGCCCCTCCGTAATGTAGGCCATGTGGCACTCTACCCCACCTCAGAAGGGTGCCAAGTTGAACTATAGTTGCCCCTGTGGCATCCATGTGCGCAGATTTCCAGCATTGCCAATGTAGGCCATATCCCAGAAATTGCATGTGCAGAGGCCAGGAGCACGGCGTAATGCATGGGGCTGCAGCGTCTGTCTTGTCCACCAACGGTAGCGGTATGCCTTGCACTAAAACTCTCTTTGTTCTGTCTCCCCCCCCCCCCCTTTTCCTGCTCTCCCTGTCCTTTTTTACATCAGCATCATCAGGCGGAGGTACAGTGGCACCGGAGCACGAGGGAGCTGCATCCCACATGGCCATGGAGGGCCACACCACAGACTCTGAATGCACCAGTGGGACGGCGGGCGAGGGGAGCTTCACGTCGGCCACCGGATCACCAAGCAGCGACACAGACTCATCCGCCGATGTGAGCTCCCTTGTGGTGGCGGCACCATCTGTGCCCCCCACTTCTACAGGTAAAGCCGCCACCTCCCCTACCAACACCGCCCACCCAGCAGCCCCTCACAGTTCGCCCCGTGCCCGCTCACCCAGGAGGGTGGGCATCCCCTTCGCCCCAGGCACCTCAGGCCCTGCCCCAGTCACCCCTGCTGCCCTCAGTGAGGAGGCCATTGACCTCCTCAGGTCACTCACTGTTGGGCAGTCTACCATTGTGAATGCCATCCAGGGTGTAGAAAGGGAGTTGCAACACTGTAATGCATTCCTGGAGGGCATTCTATCTGGTCAGGCTGCCCTTCAGCGAACCCTGCAATCTCTGGCCTCAGCACTGATGGCAGCCATTGTCCCTGTGTCCAGCCTCCCCCCTCCAACTTCCTCCACCCAGACCCAATCTCCTTGTACCCCAGCCCATCCCAAGCACACCTACAGACCAGCATGCACACAAGTCAACACACACAAGTAGCTCAAGCAAACATAGGCACCACACACACCACAGGCACTCACGCAAGCCTCACCCACATACAGACACAGCAACATCCACTGTCTCCACTGTGTCCCCCTCCTCCTCTTCTCCCTCCTCCCTCCCAGTCTTGTCTACATACACACACCTGCATGCACCACATCTACAGGCACTAGGACTCGCACCAGGACACCCAGCACCACAAGCCGCTCACCTGCACTCACCACCTCCACTCCCATTTACACGTCCCCTGTGTCCTCTCCCAGTGTGTCTGTGACGCCCCCACCCAAAGTACACAAACGCCGGCAATCACTCACCCAACATCCATCCACCTCACGACAGCCTCCAGTACCTGCACCTGCACCCAAAACACCTAAAGTGACACCTCCTACAACCACCTCCTCTTCCTCCACTCCCAGGGCCCCTCCAGCTACCCATCCCAGTGTCTGTCAGAAACTGTCCCTCTGTCAAATTGACCTTTTTGCCCCCACCCTCCCCTCCAATTCATCAGTCCCATTATAGCGCCTCAGCCAAAAAGCCTCCAGTACCAGTGGTGCGTGTTCCAGGTTTTTGGAGTGCACCGTCCACCAGGGCAGGCAGTAGGACCCGGAGCCAAGGCACTGGCAGCCCACCCCCTGTAAAGGCTCTGAAATTGGGGAGTGGACGACGGGACCGTGTCAAGACTCCTGGTGGGATAACAAGTGAAATGTGATCGAAGGCGATTAGTGAGTCAGCTGTAACTCCAAAGAAGGTGGGGAAGGTCCAGAGGAAGTCACGGTGGAGAACAGCGCCATCATTTCCGGTGGTCCAGACACAACCGCCAGCACCGTCGTCACTGGTCCAGAGACCACCGCCGGAGTCACAGCCCAGGAGGGCCCAAGTATTGTTACTGGTCAGGAGACCACCGCCAGAGTCACAGCCCAGGAGGGCCCAAGTATCGTTACTGGTCCGGAGACCACCACCGGAGTCACAGCCCAGGAGGGCCCAAGTATCGTTACTGGTCAGGAGACCGCCGCCAGAGTCACAGCCCAGGAGGGCCCAAGTATCGTTACTGGTCAGGAGACCACCGCCGGAGTCACAGCCCAGGAGGGCCAAGTATCGTTACTGGTCCGGAGACCACCGCCGGAGTCACAGCCCAGGAGGGCCCAAGTATCGTTACTGGTCAGGAGACCACCGCCAGAGTCACAGCCCAGGAGGGCCCAAGTATCATCACTGGTCAGGAGGCCACCGCCACCGCCAGAGTCACAGCCCAGGAGGGGACAGGATGCCACAGCCCCGCTGGCCAATGATGGAACGTCATGCCACACACCAATGTCCGGTGTTGAGATCGTCATGCCACACACCAATGTCCAGTGTGGAGATCGTCATGCCACACACCAATGTCCAGTGTGGAGATCGTCATGCCACACACCAATGTCCAGTATCAGAACAGCCATGGCAAAGCACCGCTGAACAGTCCTGAACCGCCATGTCAAAGCACTGCTGAACAGGGCAAAGACCGCCATGTCAAAGCACCACTGAACAGTCCTGAACCGCCAAGGCAAAACACAGCTGAACAGGGCAAAGACCGCCATGTCAAAGCACCGCTGAACAGTCCTGAACCGCCATGGCAAAGCACCGCTGAACAGGTCAAAGACCGCCATGTCAAAGCACCGCTGAACAGTCCTGAACCGCCATGACAAAGCACCGCTGAACAGGGCAAAGACCGCCATGTCAAAGCACCGCTGAACAGGGCATGCACTGTGTAGGAATGAATGGACCGCCACATCAGGCATCCTTATCCCATGTGCAGCTGGGACAGTGACAGGACAGGAACTTTCACGGGGAGACTCATCCAGTCTGGCCACCAGTCCCCCTCCAGAACCAGTGGAGACCTGCATCTACTTGAGAGACTGTGGTTTTGCACTCCCCAGGATGGCACAGTGGGCAAGCCACCCACTGTAGAGACTTGAGAGACTGTGGCTTTGCACTCCCCAGGATGGCACAGTGGGCAACCCACCCACTGTAGAGACTTGAGAGACTGTGGCTTTGCACTTCCCAGGATATGGCAGTGGGCAACCCACCCACTGGAGAGACTTGAGAGACTGTGGCTTTGCACTCCCCAGGATACATCAATGGGCTTGGAGCCCCGTCGTGGATGTGGCTTTGCAGTCACCCGGCTGAGGTGCCCCCCTCTTCCCTTCCCCCTGAGGTGCCTGTAGTGTTTCTATCTGATGCCCCGGCAGTGTTCCCTCGGATTTTGGTCAGGTATCTATTGTAGGCCTCGCCCATGCATTTTTGGACTGTTGGTGCACGGACATTGTTGTGTACATATCTGCACTACTTCTTGTATTGTATATATAATTATGAGTGATTTAGAGATATATATCTGTATATTTTTGTATGACATGTATATTGGCACATTACAATGTTTGACCGAAATTTGCATTGTCTTTGCATTCTTCCGGGGGGATTGTGGGTTGTTAATGTGATAGTTTTGACTGCATTGGTGTGTATGTTGTAATATGCGAGGGTGGCGGTGGGGGTTTTTGGTGGGTGTCCTCCTGACTTTTGCCTTCCCCCTCCCCGTGTCGTAGATGCAGTACTCACCGGTATCTTCTGCGCCTACGTCGCTGTTGGTCATAAACGAGCAGAAAGACAAGGGCAGGTAGTATTTGGAGTTCCGGGTCCATGGAGTCGTCGTTCCTCGTGGAGTATGTTGAGGTGAGCGTTTTCCCATAGCAAAAGCTGTTTCCGCCGTGTTTTTATCCACGGTGAATCCGCCCCGGAAAAGGTGGCGGATTGGCCTGTTGTAATAATGTGGGTGGTACATTGTCTCCCGCCTCTCTGTTGGCGGTAACCGCAGCGCTGCTTGTCTGTACCACTGTGGCGGACGGTGTGTTAAAGTGGCTGTCTTTGTTGGCGGTTTCCGCCAGGGTCATGATTCCCTTTTTTTGTCCGCCGGCCTGTTTGCGGTATTACCGCACCTTTTCCACCGTCCACCAGGGTTGTAATGACCACCTATGTCTCTGAGTCGGTGCATTTTTATGGATTTTGGGCTCAGAGGAAAAGTGGCTGCCAGAAGGAGCACTGGCTGTGCACAGGAAGTGGCATGCAGTGACTGCACCCTTAAGAGCACCACCTAAATTTGGGTATGGGGAATTATGGACCCCCAGACATCTCTCTGCATGTAGATGTCATCACTCACTTCATTCGCCTGCAGGGGGATCTTTGCTATCCTTTTGTAATGCAGACCGGGTTGTCTCATACCAGGTTGCTGCTTGCACTGTGGAGGATGGAACAGGTTTCTCAAACAGTACCACAAGTTTGTGGCTGCCTCAGGGGCAGTGGATTATTTGTAAAAGTATGCAATGTTCCTGCTTGCACCCAGGGCACCTAGTTAAAGGTGTTCCACTACACAAACAGGGACGTTGTGCCCTTAATATAATTCAGATCCAGGTGCATGTATCTACTTACAGAAATTGAAGATGATTCTTGGATACTTTATTTTTTTCCCCAAGTAAAAATTATTTTCCCCTTGATGAAGGCATTCCAATACACCCCCATAAATTATCAGCGTCTCCTCTCCCTACTCACACCCCACATATGCATCTGTTGCTGCACTTAACATGAGCTAATATTCAAGTTCTTAAGTGGAAAAAATTAGGCCCAGATTTATACATTTTTTGCGCAGCATTTATTAAATACAATTGTATTTTATTTTGTAAGTTTGCACTGCTTTTGCGTAAAAAAGTGATGCAAATGCGGCGCTAAAAAAAGTATAAAACTGGGCCTTAATGCAAATGTCCAGTAACTTCCCTGAAAACTGCGAGTGTGTGGATGATCCCCATCCTTTACGCGCATAAACCTTCCCAAAAGAGCAGATTCACACACGTTTCACTTAGTTAGTCGATATTCATACACTCTATGCAGTATCTTAACTTCAAAACACACATTTATGCTGTCTTCATGAGAAGCCTCCTATTTCTAAAATCTTTGAGTGAAACACCAAGGAGAAATGGGGGGTTATTGGGGTAATCAGGTGTGGTATTTCAATTCCTCCAGTGATTACTTATTTCTGAGGATAGCCTCCTGGTACACTTAGTAATGCATGCTAATTACCTCTCCCTGACCTTCCCGGAGTATTGTAAATCCCCCACTCTCAGTAACTGTGGGGTGAAGGGTGTACCGCGTTTAATACCGTGAAACTTGGAATGAGGTTCATAGACTAGTAATAGAAAATAATGCATTCCCTTCGTAGATATCAAATGAGGCTTATTTGCAAACTACTTTTTGCCTGAAAAACACAAGGTCGTTTTCATTCCAGCTGCCCTCTCTAGTGCACATTTATCATGATACAAAATCAAAAGATACTAGATAACATTAGAAATTAGTTCTCAATTCAGCAATCTGTATCATAAATATTTTGCATTTGTATACATGGTTGAGTTAACTGCAGGGTCTTGTAATAGACTCATAATAGAATGCTCCAGAAAACTGTTTACATTTCTCTAAGTATGGTTCTTTGTAGAGTCAGATAATCCCTTTCAGAATCTTAAATTCAAAATAGATTTATTTTAATGTTAGCAAATTAGTTAAATGCACATTATCAATGCTAATCTTCTTTGGAAAACTTAGTAAACACAGTGTCACTATATATGTTGTTACTCAAAATTAATGCTGCTATTATCTCTATAATTAAAGTGTATTAATCTGGTGTTATATGTCATCCCTGATAAAGAACAAGCCTGCCTGAGATTCATGCAAGTTAAGTGGTGGGACTTCAGAGGCCACAAAAGAGAAATAGAGAAATAGAGTTGAACAATAACAAAGTTTAGCGCAAGCAGCTCTGTGCATTATGGAAAATAGTCCTTCCAGAGGTATAGCTTGGTCAGTAGGATTGGGGTTGTGAGCCTCAGATTTCCCAACAATCATGCTGTGACATCTTGTTAAAACACATTATATGAAAAGCAGGACATGAGTGGGGCTTAAGACGTAGTGTAAAGAAAGAGGACGGCGGTTTGTTAGGGATACTTAAAAAGCAATATTTTTCAAACTAATCCACCATTTTAAGCCCTTCAAAACATAAGAGTGTGTTTTTTTTGTCAGTGTGGGCATGTAAAAAACTATTTACTACAGTATACATTTTTAACACCCTATAGAGCTACACCACTGAGTCTTTCATGCATCGGGCAGAGTGGGGAAGTGACAATAGGTTAGGAAATGCATTTTTGAAAGTTTATAAAAAAAAGTGTATGGAGCATATTCAGTGGCTGACTGTCACATAAGAGAGTTAGTAGGATTTCTGACAGTTCTTGAAGAGCAGGAATGGTTGGGGTACAGCCAGCCACGTATCAACCACGTATCAACAGAGTGACTGGCTTTATCCAATGCAATTTAATACAATTTACACTGGCAATATGTACTCCAGCTTGGGCAGATGTCCGAAAAAATAGGCTTTTATCCTTGCAAAATGAATACATACTTTTCCAATGAAATCCTTTGATATAACCTCCAGTTCAGGGGTGTTCATGTCACTGGTGCTGCCTGTGCAGAGGCATGAGAGCACAAAACCTTTAGGCGACCTTTGAACCCTTGCAACTGCTGCCTTTCACTACCCAAGCTGCAGTCAAAGTGGCTATTTCCCTTACTTGCACCAGGCACTATGACATGCTTGCTATGCCAATGCTCCCCATCCTGATTAGTAGCTGCATCTTAATTAAGTAATTGTACACTCTCTTTATAATTATTATGATTATTACTATGATTATGTTGATTACTATTATTATTCAGGGATTTTTATAGAGCAACACAAGCAGGTGTTTTGCCGAATCACAAAATATTTTTGACTTGCACTTTTACATCAAATTGATACTAATTTGCAATCCTTTTTGAGGAGTCAAAAACATTTTTCTGACTCTCAAAATTAGATTACTGTATTTGAAGAAGCATTTTTGCGGTCACAAACACTAGTATTTGACATGGCAACCATAAAATTGTGTGGTACATTTGGCAGTAAAGTAAAGCTTAGTGGGAACACCTTTAACTAAGTATAAAAAACAGATTTCTTGAGGTAATATTGACAAATGGATGTATTTACACAAGTATTTTATTGAATTTTGTTGAAGTAGTAATGTGTTATGTTGTTGCTTGTGCTGTTTTGTTTTTTGTGCTGCACTGTTGCATTGCTGTGTTGTTTTGTACTGTGGTTGCTGTAATGGATTCTGTTTTGACTGTTTTGTTGTGCTCTGCCCTGTATATTTTCATTTGATAGTTATGTTGCTTTGTTTTATGGTACTGAGTTGTATCCTGTTGTTTACATAAGTGGTGCCAACAAATTCCGCTACATGTCCATAAAATAGCAGCACATTATTTTACTTTTACAGAGACAATGCTTCCCCATTCTATTAGGGAATAAAATGCAAGCCCTCCAGTTATTCTATTTAGGGGCTGATTTAGAGATTGGTGGGAAAAGGTAAGTCTGTTGGTATGGCAATTTACTTTACTCCTGCCAATCAGATGGCTCTTCGCCCACCAAATTTAGAGTTTTCTGCCATCTTTTCAGACAACTCTAAACATTGGCAGGGGCCAGTGACATAGCAGCTCCTGTTAATGTATTAAAACTTTGTTGGAAAATATTGTCCAAGTGACTGTATAGTTCATCAAACTTTTAACATGCTTTTGTTTTTCCAAACACAAAATACCAAAGTGGATTTTGTTTTCTTTTTAAATCCAAAACAAATGACCCTCACACCATGGGAGATTTCTCTCATGGTGCGGGGGTCCGTTAGACATTTTTAATGTCCCCACTTTTTTATGGCGGTGAGGAAATCTGGCGGGCTATCAAATTGTCATATCTCATATAGCCCTTACTATGTCAGTTCGTCGGAGAAGTATGTCAGTGATACAGAGAGAGTAATCTCCATTGCTGACATACTTAGGGTTCATCCATCTCTAAATCAGGCGGACCCACCTTTAGTTTGGAAGAGGGGTACTCTCTCGACGCTAAGATAGATTACCCTCTTTACCAAACTCTAAATCAACCCCAAACATATTTAAGACATTAACCTACTTAGAATGTGGCACAGACCTATCCTAAGTTAACCCTTCTAGTGCTCACTTCATATGATAAGGCCCTGGTGGAACAGGGGCTTTAAATGAATGTCTACTGTATAACTCTTACCAACTCATCCGTACAAAAGTACTCTGTTCTCAATGGGCCCAGGTCGACAAACCTTTTCGGCAAGAAAGAATGAATAGGAGTTGCAAATCAAATCCACTTCTTCATCACAGATTTCATTTCAATCTTTGGGAGTCAATGATGAGAATTGGTGTGAGTTTCAAAGCTTAATTTAAAATCTTTTAGTAAGTAAATCTTTAATGTACAGCATCAAAATATCAATCAAATGTTAATCAATATAAATCATTAATATCAGAGCAAGTGCATAAGGCTCATTCCATTAAGGAAAAGTCCCTATTCTAGCTATGGCGAATTTGAGAAAAGCATCAGTTCGAATGCATTAAGAGCTCTAAATTTGAGAGGTGAAAGCATGAAGCTTTTAGCATTAAATCTCAAATCATAGAGCAGAACATCCCATAAAGAGAGGTTTAAGAAACCCAGTAGAGTCTCAGAGCAGCATAGGTGCAGGCCATGGAAATAAAGGATTTTTTTCAGAATGAATCTGAGAAGCATCAGTAAAAAGTCTGGGTCAGAATAGATCTCAAACTAAAAAAGAAGAGCCATCAAGAGAACTCTCTCTACTCTAGGAACACGCACAAATATAACTTCTCACATCAGTAATTCACTAATTAACTAAGTATAAAAAACAGATTTCTTGAGGTAATATTGACAAATGGATGTATTTACACATGTATTTTATTGAATTTTGTTGAAGTAGTAATGTGTTATGTTGTTGCTTGTGCTGTTTTAGTTTTTTGTGCTGCACTGTTGCATTGCTGTGTTGTTTTGTACTGTGGTTGCTGTAATGGATTCTGTTTTGACTGTTTTGTTGTGCTCTTCCCTGTATATTTTCATTTGATAGTTATGTTGCTTTGTTTTATGGTACTGAGTTGTATCCTGTTGTTTACATAAGTGGTGCCAACAAATTCCACTACATGTCCATAAAATAGCAGCACATTTTTTTACTTTTACAGAGACAATGCTTCCCCATTCTATTAGGGAATAAAATGCAAGCCCTCCAGTTATTCTATTTAGGGGCTGATTTAGAGATTGGTGGGAAAAGGTAAGTCTGTTGGTATGGCAATTTACTTTACTCCTGCCAATCAGATGGCTCTTCGCCCACCAAATTTAGAGTTTTCTGCCATCTTTTCAGACAACTCTAAACATTGGCAGGGGCCAGTGACATAGCAGCTCCTGTTAATGTATTAAAACTTTGTTGGAAAATATTGTCCAAGTGACTGTATAGTTCATCAAACTTTTAACATGCTTTTGTTTTTCCAAACACAAAATCCCAAAGTGGATTTTGTTTTCTTTTTAAATCCAAAACAAATGACCCTCACACCATGGGAGATTTCTCTCATGGTGCGGGGATCCGTTAGACATTTTTAATGTCCCCACTTTTTTATGGCGGTGAGGAAATCTGGCGGGCTATCAAATTGTCATATCTCATATAGCCCTTACTATGTCAGTTCGTCGGAGAAGTATGTCAGTGATACAGAGAGAGTAATCTCCATTGCTGACATACTTAGGGTTCATCCATCTCTAAATCAGGCGGACCCACCTTTAGTTTGGAAGAGGGGTACTCTCTCGACGCTAAGATAGATTACCCTCTTTACCAAACTCTAAATCAACCCCAAACATATTTAAGACATTAACCTACTTAGAATGTGACACAGACCTATCCTAAGTTAACCCTTCTAGTGCTCACTTCATATGATAAGGCCCTGGTGGAACAGGGGCTTTAAATAAATGTCTACTGTATAACTCTTACCAACTCATCCGTACAAAAGTACTCTGTTCTCAATGGGCCCAGGTCGACAAACCTTTTCGGCAAGAAAGAATGAATAGGAGTTGCAAATCAAATCCACTTCTTCATCACAGATTTCATTTCAATCTTTGGGAGTCAATGATGAGAATTGGTGTGAGTTTCAAAGCTTAATTTAAAATCTTTTAGTAAGTAATTCTTTAATGTACAGCATCAAAATATCAATCAAATGTTAATCAATATAAATCATTAATATCAGAGCAAGTGCATAAGGCTCATTCCATTAAGGAAAAGTCCCTATTCTAGCTATGGCGAATTTGAGAAAAGCATCAGTTCGAATGCATTAAGAGCTCTAAATTTGAGAGGTGAAAGCATGAAGCTTTTAGCATTAAATCTCAAATCATAGAGCAGAACATCCCATAAAGAGAGGTTTAAGAAACCCAGTAGAGTCTCAGAGCAGCATAGGTGCAGGCCATGGAAATAAACGATTTTTTTCAGAATGAATCTGAGAAGCATCAGTAAAAAGTCTGGGTCAGAATAGATCTCAAACTAAAAAAGAAGAGCCATCAAGAGAACTCTCTCTACTCTAGGAACACGCA
This sequence comes from Pleurodeles waltl, assembly GCF_031143425.1. Taxonomy (NCBI): domain Eukaryota; kingdom Metazoa; phylum Chordata; class Amphibia; order Caudata; family Salamandridae; genus Pleurodeles; species Pleurodeles waltl. The sequence goes on along the minus strand of NW_027150401.1, from coordinate 1,011,322 downwards.
CAAATATAACTTCTCACATCAGTAATTCACTACAACCCTTTCAATCAAACAGCTGTGTCATCATGGGAACAGGACAGCTTCTGCATTCTAAGCAGTCCGAAGACAATGACTCTCAAATGTTAAATGTTTAACAAAATGCATTATGGTTATATTTAGAAAATTGGATGATTTCCACAAGTCAAAAACAGTTAATGGTTAGGCCACTACAATACAGTATTAGGTAATAGGTTTCTCTCCCATTTGAATTAACAACCTAATTGTTCATGTGAAACATTCGATGGAAATGAAACCAACTATTTAATACATTATTATTTTCTATCAAACTTATGCCTAATGAAAAGATGAAATATGACAATATTCATACATTTTATGTCTTTCTCAGCACATTTGTGTCATTGAAAGTTTAATATTCACAATCCTGACCTAGGGCAGGGAAAAAGAGAAAAAAGAAAAAGGAAAATGCATTGTACAGTTATTCGAACTAGGTGAGGGTAGCTATGAGAGACTACTGCTCACAATTGTCCTTAAAATACAGCTATTTTCTGAAGTATACACATTTTTATTTCCACATGTTAAATGCGTTCAATTTTCATTATTATACACACTCCAGCACTCTCCCATCTGATGGTTTCTAATCATCACAAGAATTCATTCACAGATAATATGAAAGTTTACTCTTTTGTTCAGTTGAGCCTCTTTCTTTTTACATTTGTCTTTTCTTTTAGTTTCTGGTATTTTTTGTTAACCCCTTCGCAGCCAGGCCTTTCCCCCTCAGATGCCAGGCCTTTTTTTGGCTATTTGGGGCAGTTCGCGCTTAGGCCCTCATAACATTTTGTGCACATAAGCTACCCATGCCAAATATGCATCGTTTTTTTCCAACATCAGAGGGATTCTAGAGGTACCCAGAGTTTGTGGATTACTGTGAAGAAGACCAAGAAATTAGCCAAAATACAGCTAAAATTTTGTTGAAGAAAAATGGGGAAAAAGGCGGCAGAAGAAAACTTGTGGTTTTTCCTTGAAAATGATATCAACAAAGGGTTTGCAGTGCTAAAATCACCATCTTCCTAGCTTTCAGGAACAGGCAGACTTGAATCAGAGAACAACATTTTTTAACACAATTTTTGCATTTTTCTGGGACATATCCTATTTTTACTATTTTTTGTCCTTTAGGCCTCCTTTCAGTTAGTGACAGAAATGGGTGTGAAACCAATACTGAATCCCTGATAGCTTGTGTAGATCCTTCAAGGTTTTCCTACAGAAAATAACAGCTAAAATAAAAAAAAATTAAGTTGAGGTGAAATAAACAGCCATTTCTCTCCATGTTTTACTCTGTAACATTTTCCTGCGATGTCAGATTTTTGAAAGAAACATGCCATTACATCTTCTGGACTCTTCTGGTCATGGGAATATATAGGGCTTGTAGGTTCATCAAGATCCCTTGGTACCCAGAGCCAATAAAGGAGCTGCACCTTGCAATGGGTTTTAATTAAAACCGGGTATACAGCAATTAATTTGGTGAAATATAAAAAGTGAAAATAGGTATCAAGAAAACCTTTGTATTTCCAAAATGGGCACAAGATAAGGTGATGAGAAGCAGTGGTTATTTGCACATCTCTGCATTCTGGAGTCCCCATACTTGCATGTGAATTACAGGGCATTTCTCAAATAGATGTCTTTTTTACACACTATCCCACATTTGATAGGAAAAAATAACACTTCTTCTGCTATTCTGTGTTTCCCCAAGTCTCCCAATAAAAATGGAACCTCACTTGTGTGGGTAGGCCTAGTGCCCGTGACAGGAAATGCAACATGGACACATCACATTTTTACATTGAAATCTGACGTGTTTTTTGGAAAGTGCCTAGCTGTGGATTTTGGCCTCTAGCTCAGCCGACACCTAGGGAAACCTATCAAACCTGTGCTTTTTTTTTAAACTAGACATGTAGGGAAATCCAGGTTGGGGTGACTTGGGGGCTCTCACCAGGTTCTGTAACCCAGACTCCTTTGCAAACCTCAAAATCTGGCACAAAAAACTTTTTTTCCTTACATTTCAGTGATAGAAAGTTCTGGAATCTGAGAGGAACTACAATTTTACTTCCACCCAGCATTTCCCGAAGTCTCCCGATACAAATGGTACCTCGCTTGTGTGGGTAGGGCTAGTGCCTGCGACAGGAAATGCCCCAAAACACAATGTGGACACATCACATTTTCCCAAAGAAAACTGACCTGTTTTTTTGCAAAGTGCCTAGCTGTGGATTTTGGCCAATAGGTCAGCCGGCACCTAGGGAAACCTACCAAACCTATACATTTTAAAAAAGTAGCCACATAGGGAAATTCAGAATGGGGTGACGTGTGGGACTCTCACCAGGTTCTGTTACCCAGAATCCTTTGCAAACCTCAAAATTTGGCAAAAAATCACTTTTTTCTCACATTTTGGTGATAGAAAGTTTTAGAATCTGAGAGGAGCCACAAATGTCCTTCCACCCATCATTCCTCCAAGTCTTCCCAAAAAAATGGTACCTCACTTGTGTGGGTAGGCCTAGTGCCTGCGACAGGAAACGCCCCAAAACACAACATGGACACATTACATTTTTACAATGACAACTGACATGTTTTTTGGAAAGTGCCGAGCTGTGGGTTTTGGTCTCTAGCTCAGCCAGAACCTAGGAAAACGTACCAAACCTGTGCATTTTTTTAAACTAGACACCTAGAGGAACCCATGCAGGGGTAACTTGTGGCGCTCTCACCAGGTTCTGTTACCCAGAATCCTTTGCAAACCTAAAAATTTGGCAAACAAATGCTTCTCCCTCACATTTCGGTTATAGAAAGTTTTGGAATCTAAGAGGAGCCACAAATTTCCCTCCACCCAGCATTTCCCCAAGTCTCCTGATAAAAATGGTACCTCACTTGTGTGGATAGGCCTAGTGCCTGTGACAAGAAAAGCTCCCACAACACTACGTGGACATATTAAAATTTATCAAATACAAAACTACCTGTTTTTGTGAGGGGAGGGGGCACCTGCATTTTTGGTCCTGGGCTCAGCAGCCATCCAGGGATACCTACCAAACCCAAACATATCTGAATACTAGACACCCGAGGGAGTCCAGGGACGTGTGACTTACAAGGATCCCCTAGTGTTCTCTTACCCAGAATCCTCAGCAAACCTCACATTTAGCTAAAAAAATCAAATTTTTCCCAGATAAATCAGATTTCTGTGTGGGATCACTGCACCAGCACAAATTTCCAACCACCAAACAAATTCCAACTCCCCTTAGTCACCAGTTAAAAATGAGACCTCACTTGTGTAGGTAGGCCAAGTGCCTTTGACAGGGAAGACCCAAAAACATGTTGAAAATGAGGGGGAACCAAAGCGGGTCTAAAAGGGGAGTTTGGAAAAAAATGTTTTTAGGCTGAAATGTGGGGTAAAAATTTTATCGGTATAGATTCCAGAAGGTTCCATCACAAAAATGTGGGAAAAATGTGTGATTTCAAGTACAGTTAGGGATTTGCAGGGCATTTTGGGTACGAAAATGGTGCAGGTGCATGTGAAGCACACCACCCTGGACTCACCCAGATGTTTAGTTTTCAGATGTGTTGAGGTCTCAGTTTCTACATGGCAGCATCCCGAAGTCCAAAAAGTACAGCCCTCACCATTCGAAGTGGGAAGATTTTGAGAGTTAGACAAGCTCTCATGGCCCAAATGTAAAACTAAAACCCAAAATAATCGAATGTCCTCTTGCTTGCTGTGGGATAAGATGTTTTAGTGTGCATGGGAAGAGCTGAAAGACTATTACCCTCTTCAGTTGGGGTGGGGCATAACCATGCCCATACTAGTTGGTAGCCACCACCCCACCATTTTTATTTCCTGGCATCTAGTAAGCTTTCAGCCCCCCCCCGCACCCGGGGAGTGGATCAGGGCTAATTGCCCCGATCTGCCATCCGGTGGGCAGAACAACTTTGTCCCCATTTACTTGGGGTGGGGGTATGGCAATACCCCACCCTCTTTTTTTACAAAAGAAAAAAAAAAATCTTCCCTGTTCTCTGGTGAGCTTTCTGACCCCCCATAGGGGCAGATGGGCCTTACAAATTACGCCGATCAATGGCCCAACAAAAATGTGCCCACTAAGGGAGCGACCCTTGCCTGAGGGCTCACTCCCCTTATCCCTGGTGTCTAGCGGTTTCTGCCCCATTTTGGGCATATTGGTCTAAGAAAAATAGGCCTATCTGCCCCCAAGGTGGGCAGAAATTGCCTAAAATCAAATTGTCCCCCAGGGGAGCGACCATTGCTTAAGAGGTCGCTCCCCATCTTTAAAACAATTTTAAAGAAAATTCTGGTGCCTAGTGTTTTCTGCCCCCCTTGGGGGAAGATCAGCCTTATTAAAGTAGGCTGATCTGACCCCAGGGGGGCAGAAATGGGCTAAAATAAATCTGCCCCCCAGGAGAGCGACCCTTGCCTAAGGGGTTGCTCCCCTTTTTTTAAATTGTTGCAAAAAGAAAATCTCTGGTGTGTAGTGGTTTCTGCCCCGCTTGGAGGCATATTGGACTAATAAAATAGGCTGATCTGCCCCTAAGGGGGGCAGAAATAGCCTAAAAACAATTCCCTCCCCCGGGAGTGACCCTTGCCTAAGGGGTCAGTCCCCTTATAAATGTAAACAGCTAAAAAAAATCCCTATTGTCTAGTAGCTTCTGCCCTTCCTGGGAGCAGATCGGCCAAATTAATATAGGCCGATCTGCCCCCAGGGGGGGGCAGAAAAGGCCTAATAAAATAATTGCGCCCCCGGGGAGCAACCTTTGCCTAAGGGGTGGCTCCCCTTATGAATGTAAAAAAAAAAAATCCCTGGTGTCTAGTGGCTTTTGCCCCCTCTGGGGGCAGATCGGCCCAATTAAGATAGGGCTATCTGCCCCCGGGGGGGGCAGAAAAGGCCTAATAATAGATTGCCCCCCGGGGAGCAACCCTGCTCAATTGCGATTGTGATTGCGCGCTGACGTCATCAGACATCACTGGAAGGAGGCGGGGGTCGCAGGTGGAAGAGGAAGCAATTCTCCTTTCACCCCTGCCCTGGGGGGGTGGGAGGCCCATTGGGGGAAGGGCTACTGCTCCGCCTGTGGGCCCAGTGCAGGACAAGCTGGTCTCGTACTTGGTACACGGCGTCCGAGGGTGAGACCAGTTCGTCCAGGGCACCGTAGGGGTTAATACGGTCATTTATTTCTAGATCTCTTCTCATTTGTTTACTAAATTCTCTATTTCTCCTTTACAATAATGTTTTGTTAGCCTTGTATACTCCGAATGTAGACAGGAAACAAACAACAATGATTAACAAATGTACCAATAAAGCTTTGAGGATTCCTCCTCCTGCTGCTTTAATCCAATTGCAGAAATTCCTTCTGTGAAGCATTTCGTTCTACTAGTGGTTTCTAAAGGTTCTAAATCAAGTTTTAGGTCAGCAATGTTCTCTATATATTCTATAATTTTATTACTTTCATCAGGTATGTATGTGCAACAATGTTCTATTTTCAGCATCTTGCAAACTCTACCTTTTTCTGCGAGTAAAATATCTAAAGCATATCATTTTTGCAAAACCATTGATCTAATTGCTACAAGTCCAGTGCTATCAACTAATAAAGCTCCAGATGTGCTACTTGCCAGATTTCCCACTCCTGTTGAAAGGTTTCTAATCTTTTCATCATTTCGTATCACTCCTACTGCTGGTATGATAGCTGCTAACATGCCTCCCACTAATTGCGTCCCCTCATTTAAGCTAGATGTGTATCTGTGTGCAGAGGTCATTGTTAAAGCATCTTAGCTCTGTACATGATTTATCTTTGGAAAAGTCAAACATAAATAGCAAATTCCCTCCCAATCAGCAGGTAATATGAAGTAAGTGTTCTCTCTACAAATAAAATAAACTCCAGGTATAGTTGGAGATTCTCCCTGTAAAATCTGCCATGTACCTCCTGATAATTCAAATGTGTGCTTGTAATTACTATTCCGTACAGGTCTCTTTCTGTTTTGAATTCTTCTTTTGAAAACACATACTTTCCCTTTATATCTTTTCTCTAACTTTAGTCTTGAATGAGACATTTTTCTTCTGTACTCATTGTCTTACATTCTTCTAAACATCTCCGTTTTTATTGGTTCTAGGTGCCAAGTGAGTTCTTCTCTCTTCATACATCAGGATAAAAGTTTTCTCTAATGGATTCATTAAGGAGGTTGGACTATTCTTCTATGCCTTAACTGTAGCCATAGGAAGAAACAATCTAAAACAATGCCAAATTGTTATCATTTTAATGCCTGTGGATGTAAATGTGTGCTTTTTAGTAAAGGCATCTTTGAAAGAATCAAATCAAAGTTAGAGTAATAATATTCAAAATGTAATTGCTTATAAACTAAACTATGCAAAATACTACAAGAAGTAGCATATGAAAGAGGGAATGTGATGGTATGCCACCACAGCCAATGAAGGTAAATGCACACTCACATGACAATCCTTTGCATCTAAAGCTTGTGTATACTCATGACCTGATCTAGAATAAACATTTGCTGAATCATCTTCTTTCAGGAAATCGACAAATGAGACTTTGAACTCATCCTCATCTATAGTAGGAGCAGATGTCATTTTAGTGAATGAAAATACAGAATTCTCTGTCTCTAGTGCAAAATGCTTCAATAATATTGCTATTGCTAATACAACTACCAATAAAAATGTAATAATTAAAATAATCTTGCATCCTGCTCTGGTTAGGGCATATGCTTGTCTAAATTCAGATTTTATAAAATGAGATGTGAAGCAGCAAGTGTTACTTCTTTGTTTTCAAAGTTATTTATTTGCACAGTCTTAATTTATCTTCTTTTTGCTTGTAATTCAGTTAGATTCTTCCTGCTTCATTTACAGCAATCTTCATATAGGCTTCTTTTAACCTACTCTGTGTTCTTCTAAAATGTTATCCCTGTTGTTCTTCCGTGTTCTTCTAAAATGTTATCCCTGTTGTTCTTCAGCCTTAGACCTAGATCTTCCTAATTATTTTTGGTTAGTAATTTAACAATTTTATTTCAATCTATTAACACAATTCACTCAAAGAGTTTTCACTAACCTTTGCTAAGTGAACTCAAGACAACCTCAGGGTGACTCAGAAAGCTCCTTACTCCAGTAAAGCAAATGTCACATTGAAATATTTAGCACTTGGCTCACATAGTAAGTCCATTCAGGGGTTGAATGTCTTCTACAAAGTACTCTTGCTCTTTTTGATCATCAGAGTGTTTATTGATCTCCTTCTGTGTCACTTATACTACTTGAATCTGTTTCCTCATCAATTGTTGGTGGCATTGATCCAACTGACACACTTAACTTCAACTTCTTTCAACTGTAGGCTCTTGCCGTTTAGCACTGTGGGTGTCTCTTTTTGTTCTCGATTCAGCACATTTTCCTTCTCCTGGATCTTTGTGTTGCTTTGAGGGCATCTCAGTTATTACTTCAGCTTGAGGTCTTGCTTCTCTGCCTTCTATACTAAGAGCTACAAATGTCACTCTGTGAGATAATTGAGAATTTGATTTCTTCACCTGTCAGCAGTTCTTCACCCCTTTCTTCTTGCTGTTGTGTTACTTTCTGTTTTGCTTCTTGTACCTGTGCAACTTGTACAGTTTGTGTTGGTAGAGTTACCAGTGTTCTTGGATCTGGCTCATAGAATATTATTTCTTCATAAGGATCTCTTTTTCTCTGGGTATGTAAAGAATGCACCCAGTTTGGCACTCCAGCACAATTAACAGCAGTGTTCATGATTAAGATACCCTGGTAATGGCCTTACCACCTTGGTGCCAGACAGGACTTTCTCACATGCTTTTTTAATAAGAACCCAGTCCTCTGGATTCACATTGTGGCAGTGCTCATGATGCAGATTTACAGTGACAGCTTCATCCTGTCAAGAGACACAACACACCAGTACAGGCAATCCTTTGTAGTAATCGAGAATCATGTCATCTGTTATGTTCACTCGTGCATTTGTAGGTACAGCATGCAGTCTCACTGCACACCCCATGAGGATCTCATGAGGAGATAAACCTGTCTTCCTTTCAGGTGTACTTTGAAGGCCTATCAACACCAAAGGCAAAGTGTCAGGCAATTTCATTGAGGTGGATGCACAGGCCTTTGCCAATCTGGAATTATTTGTACCTTTGAGCTGCTGCACTACACTAGAAGCCTCTGGTCAATAGCTACAATGCAGCATCTGCTTCACTTGTAGTGCTGCAGACAACATCCTAATGATCACACTATAAAAGTGAGTTCCTCGATCTGACTCCTGAGAAAGCAGTATTCCGTACCTCAATACCACTTTCCTTAACAGCAGCTTAGCTAATGTGAGACTGTCATTTCTCCTTGTTGGGTAGGCTTCCACCCATTGAGAGAAAATGCACACTATAACCATGCCTTGTCTCAACTCATTACAAACAGGCATTTCACTGAAATCCATCTGCATCCGGTTGAAGGGACCACCTGATCTCCCTACATGACTCAGTGTAACTAGTGTGCATTTCCCTACATTCATCTGTTGTCGTGAAACACAGCAGTGACACAATTCTTCTGTCTGAGTCCTAAAACAGCGTTTAAACCAATTCAGTCTAAAGCACCTGAGCAGTGCATCCCTACCTAAAAGTGTAGGGTCATGAAAATGCAGTGCCATGGTTGAGAACAAACTATCTGGCAACACTGGTCTCCCACTTCCTAAAACCCAAATGCCAATTCCATCCTTTTCACATCCTGCTTTGATCCAACCCTGCTGTCCTCCTGAACATTTTCATGCAAACTTTGGAGTTCTTCCCATCTGTCAGCTATAGACATCAACACTAAAAGGCCTGTGTCCTCTTGGGATTCATTTGTGACAGTTCCATTAAAAGTACAGGCCACTATTGCACAATAGTGTGCAACTTCATTGGCATTATGTTGCTGACTGTGACATAACCATTGTCATTCCAGTGAGCTGCACATTTTACAACAACAACATTTTCAGCTTGAAGATTTAAAGCTTCCAGCAATCTTCTTACATGCTTACTGTTCCTAATTAGTGAACCGGAAGAGATCATGAAAGTACTTTGTGACCATAACTGTCCAAAGTCATGGACCACGTCAAGGCCATAGTGCCTATCTGTAAAAATAGTCCCTCTCATTTGGGTGGTCAAGCTGCAAACATTGGTAAAGTCAATTTACTCTGCAATTTGTGCTGAGGCAACACCTTAAAGCCATGAAGCTTCCACAATGTCTCGGACTGTGCAGACAGCCTAAGCTGATCTCTGAGAGAACCATCATTTATTCTTAGACATAAGCCTTCAACAATAACACATAATCAGGTCTAATCAAAGGTTTATCTTTTAGGTTGGGTTTTGGCTTGGTGTACAAATCTGTGACATCAAGACAGTTATGTTCAAAATTATTAGATATGTCACTTTCAGGCAGGGGAAGCAGGGTACTATGGTTACAAACGTGGCAATGCCTTAATATTACATTATCGGAAGCAAGGACTTGCTGTTCGTATTTGGTAGGTCTGGAATCAGTCATTTACTGGGTTTTGGTTCTGATAAGCAAAACCTTAGTCGAGAGTGGGGCCATAAAAGTTTATGGATCAAGGGTTATTGAAATGTAGGCCACTGGTCTCTGCATTGCCATGTGTTAGAAATTGGGTCTTTTGCTGGCAGTCAGGCTACCCTATGTCCAAGCAAGGACCCTCACTCTAGTCAGGGTAAGTCACACACAATCCAAATTATCCTGTGCTCATGCTCTGGTAGCTTAGCACTGAGCAGTCAGGCTTAACGTAGAAGGCAATGTGTAAAGTATTTGTGCAATAAATCATGCAATCACACTGTAGAACACCACAAAAATACACCACACAGTGTTTAGAAAAATATATAATATGTATCTGGATAAATGCAGGTCAAAATGATTAAGATGCAATAATTATATGTTGAGATATCACTGTAAAAATTATATGAAGTGTTTTTTTGGTATCTTAAAAGCAATAAATGTCTCTTGCAAGCACAAAGTACCTGGTTTGCGTTAAAAATCTCAGCAAGGAACAGCAGAGGGAGGGGATGCGTGGAAACCCAGGGACACATACACCACACTGTAACACCAATACACACAAATGCACAACCATACTACTTACCAATCAACTTACACAGAACATTGTCTCTGAACTACCATGCACAAAACACGCATATGCATAGAGTCAAAGCACGCAAAGCCACACAACACACCAGCAAGCACATTTCAACACAAACAACACTCCAAAAAAATCATGAACCTCACATACTGGCTATACAACACAGGCAGCCCAGCAGCACACACACACACACACACACAAACAGACACACAACTAATGTCAGCCAGAAACACCTCGATACTAGGGAAAGAAATGCATGACAAAGATTAAGCAGGAAACCAACAACAGGTTAGCCCTACTGATTATTATATCCAATAAATTGGAAAAACAAATGCCATAGGCTAGTGCATAAATAACAATGCCAATGCACAGAGTGCATATATGTGTGCCCCAAACTTAACTGCCATGTTACCTCCACAGGTAGGGGCATCTATGGACTGGCAGGCACCTCAGGGGTTATTGGGGGGGTTTGGGTTTAGGTTTTGGAAGGGGGCCTTGGGGATCTGGTTTGAGAGTGGGGGTCTTGACCGGACTTGGGGAGGGACACAGGACATGTAGGGGTATCACAGGGTGGAACAGGAGTAGGGAAAAGGGCAAACTCTAAAAAGAAAGTTTTTTTATGCACACATTGCGACGGTCAAAGCAAAAGAGTTTAGGTGTAGAGGGAGAGGGAGTGTTTGAGGTGTTTTTTGGATATAATGGGTGCATTTTTGTGTGAGGTATGTTTGTGGATTATGGGTGTCTGTTGGGTGGGTAAGTGTGGGGGTTTATGTGTCTTGGGATGGGGTGGAGGTGCTGGGGGATTCCGTGGTGGGTGGGTGACTGTTGGGGTGGTGACTGCAGGTATGGTAGATGTGCTGCACATAGTTGTGTCAGTGTTTGTGGTGTCTGTGGGTGTGATGACAGGGGTGAATGTCTGAGGGTCTGCTGTGGTGCTGTCTGTGGATTGGTGTGGTGGCTGGATCTGTGAATGTTGGAGTAGTGTCTGCAGGTGTGTTGGGTGTGCTGTCAGTGATGATGGGGATGGTCGAGTTGTCAGGGCAGGTTGTGACTGTTGCTGTATATACATCTGAATGTTCCTTGTGTGGATGCTGGTGGTGTGTATTTTGGTGCTCGTGTTTGTCAGAGCTACCCTGGGAAGTTGTGGTGGGTGCATGCCTATATGTCTGTGTGCTTTGGTTGGGTTGGGATAGAGGGGTGTTGGTTTGGGAAGAGGAAGATAGAGGGGGGCAGGAGAGAAAGGGTGACTGGCTGCCATCAGTGTGGAAGCCAGAGCCTGAAAGGATCTCTTTAGGCCAGCTAGTGCACTGTGAATGCCCTACAGGAATGCATTACTCTGTTGGATCTGAGTTGTAGTCCCAGGATGGCATTTACGATTTTCAACTGACCCACAGAGATGGACCTCAGGAGGTCAATAGATTCCTCACTGAGGGCAGCAGGGCTGAGAGGGGCAGGGCAGAGGTGCCTGTGGCAAAGGAGATGCCCACTCTCTTGGGTGAATGGGCAAGACCAACTGGGTGGGTAGCTACAAGGAGGGTAGTGGAAATAAGGTAGGTGGTGGACTTAGATGGTACTGGGGTGGTCCCAGAAGAGTCCACCACTGCCAGGGAAGAGGATTCTAAAGATGAAGACATGGATTCAGACTCCCCTGTGGCACTCACCTTGCCCTCTGGGCCACTGGGTCCCTCGGTATCAGTGGTATCAGCACTCCGGGTCCGGTGGCCAGCAGCTTCCCCACTCGGTTGTGCCCTGTCTCCTTCTCCTTCACCTGCCAATGCTGATGCTGAAAAACAGAGAGAAGCTAGGGTCATCACATTTGTTACACCCACATACATTATACCATGCACAATAGTAACATTAAATCTATGTGTAAAACACCCCCAGGTAGGACCCATTTTCAGCCAACATCATGTCACAACAACATACTCCCACAACCCTATATGACAACAATATCACAACCCACAGAAGCCCACTACCTGACCACTATATCACCATCCTATCAGTACAGCTAGAAACCAAACTATTCTTGCACAAGATGATTTGTCAACATCAAAAAAAGCATGTCCCTAGACAGAGCATTACTCTGAAATAACAAACCATCTATGGAAATCAGTGTTCACTTTGATTTCAAATACAAACCTACTCCAAATCTACGCTTGCTCAGTCCATTGCGGGCGGCGACCGGTGACCGCATGGCGGGCGGCGACCGCCGCCCGCCGCGGTCAGAATGACCGCCAAAGTCATGTACATCAATAGAGGCCTACACAGAATGCACCCACAGGCAACCACAGGGAGCATACCAACCATTCAATACATTGGACACTTGTTGTGTGCATGAAGGCCACATACAATTCCACTAATAAGGCATCGTAACAAACTCAAGAAGACCAGATCAAATAAAAAAAATCACACTCAACACTTCAGACATGAGTCATCTTGCATCTTTGGAGTACAGTTACACTGACATAAAAAAACACTTCTAAAGTAGCCATGATTGAAACATACACCTAGAGTTCAGCAATTTGACTGACAACATAAACCATTCCAACAACAAGAAACTGTCAACTACAACACCTGCAACACTATGTAGTCATGGTTAAGCTTATCCATACCAACATACTTCAAAACATATTCAGAATAGCAAAAGTAAGTATGCCAAACAAAAATCTTACATTAATAAAATGGCATGAAGCACCAAATGATGTTGCCAAAAAACAGTGGATTTTGTACCTATATAGGAGATGTCTTGCCCTATATAGCATGGGCAAAATAAATTGGCTAAGTGAATAACAGGCTAGCCACTTACCTTCTTAATAACACATATATGGTACAGATAGTTTGAACTCACATGTCTATGATGTATCTTTCACTAGGAATTCTTTTATTACCACCATGCTTTCCATCATGTAGGATGTCCACCCTGATCAAACATCACATTTGACAATGTACAGTCCACACTTAACAATTGGGATACCTCCTCACATCTTTGAGTAAGTGTAGCAAGTATGCCATGTGAAATATCTGAATGAGAAAAAACCCTCACATGAAGTTGACATCTATGTCACAACGCAGGAATATTTGGCCTGTTTTTCACCTGCCAGACCCTATGTTGCACATAGAGCTACATCCAGTGGAATAGGAATGGATTGAGACCAAAGAGCTGGGCAACTTACCAACAGGAAATCTGGACTATGGATCAGTAGGTGGGAAGGATGACACTGCAGCTTAAACATATGTATTGACACATTCACATGTGCATCACAACATGCTGTCACACAAAGGGCTTAACATAGGTGAATTATATTTCCCTATACACAATACCATGGCCATACCTGTGTATCAATATTACCAGGTGTACTTCTATGTGTTCCTGGGAGACACTTTACCTTTAGCACTTGTTGCAGTTTAGAGTCTTACACATTAGACACTGAACTGGCAGAGGGCTTTAAATGTCTGCAGTCAGTACTTACCCACTTGTGGCTAATGTGCTGCCCTCAAACGCCCATCCAGCTTATAATAGGCTACTGCCAAAATGCAGGCCATTGGGAGGGTCAAGGTCCGACGGGGACCCCTTCCTCGTTGGGACGACATCCCCACTGGGCCTCTGGGGTCTTTCAGCCCAGTGTCTCAGGCCCTCCTACCGCTTCCTACAGTGGGTGCTATGCCAGCTGTGGACCCCTAGCATCCCCACTTGCTTGGCGATGGTGTTAGCGTGTCGGTCCTTAATAAGTAAACTTACAAGGTGACGCGTATAGGTAGATGAACCTTTTGGTTCGCATGGAGTATCCTAGCCACACTGTGACAAGTGTACACAATAATCAATGCACAGTACAATAACATTAATTAAAGCATTAGTCATTTAATCAAGAAGATCAACTAATTGACGCACCAGGACCTTACAGTCATGAATAACCACACCTCTAGATGCGTTTTGTAGTTTTATTGTCCTTTGATTACAATAATAAGGCATAAGGTTAATTCTAACCTTATTTCAACTTAATAAAACACAACTTAATCAATCAAAAGATGCCATGAACATAATCTAATCAACGCTTGCATCAAGATACGTTCTAGAGCATTAGCACAAATCAATAAGAAGATCAATCCCGACAAACCAGTTAATGGCATGAGTTCAGCAGAATTTGTCCATCAATCGTCAAAAGTCATGTCAAGTACCGTCATGTGGACTAACCTTAACTAAACCAGATCAGCATTAGCATGTGGGGAGTCATGCGAAAACAATTTAAAACACAACTTTGAAGAAAACATCTAACTAAGGTATGCTATTTAGACAGTGCAGTTGGTACCTAGAAAGGAAAAGCAATGCATTATAGTCACATTGTCATATCTACCTATCCTTGGTATGGGTCAGTAACAGAGTCAGCCTTCGTCCTCAGGTCATCAGTCGATCAGCATCATATCAGGCTCTCAGTCAGAGAGTTGAGTCCAATGACAGAATCTAGAGTCACCGCTGCAAATTTGATAAAATCTACTCCACTTTCCCTGTCCATCTGAAGTCTTTTCCCTCTGTCACAATGTTATATCAAAGTCACCCAAACTGTCCCCTAATTCCTAATTGGTCAATTAGTCATGCGTTTAATTTCATAGCCAATGGATAAAACACACCAAATCTGTAGATTCTAATATTTCATGTTTCTCAAGCTGTTGATTGGTTCGTCTTGCGATGTCCTCATCATCCGGCTCGTCAGGTATCAAAAATGTTGCATCTTCTTCTCCAGTCAGTGTCTCCATTGTTCGAGTCCTGGGAAAGTACTCCTCGTCCGGCTTACACGACATTTGCTACAATTCTAATTCTCGCAGCTCCTGTCCATTGGTTCTCAAGAAGATTCCTTGCTAAGCAGATTTCATTAAACCATAGACAGTTCATCGTTAGTTCAGTTTTCAGTAATGGTTTACATTTACCATCAGAAACACAGCTTCTGCGATGAGGCCTGGTAAGACTAGGCCCAGACAATTTCTAAGTTAAGGCACATAATTAATAGAAAATGGGTTATATCCTTTAATATGTCACATTACTATACGTCACTATTACACTTTCATTATTTACGTATATATTGGTCTTTTCTTTAATATTTCGGTTAGCATTTGGCAGCCACTCCCCGTGGTCACAATTTCAAACATGCACATTATTCTACGTTATTCATAATTCTACTTGTTTTATTACACGACGATACATTTCTGCTATCAATACCTCCCTGGATGATTAGATGTGCCATCACACTACCTTCCCTTTTCAGTTTCACAATTCAATTTCATCAACATTTTGTCTTCTTCTCAAATCTGCTCTGTAAATTCTTTCCCTGTTTCATTCTTCCCTCCGCTGATTATTTTTAGACCTCTTCAATTTTATCTTTTGATATAATTTGCATAATCCCCATGGGCCTAATAAACAAGCAATTACAAACAATATTCCCTGTAAAAAAATGTAATAGCACCCATTCCATATTTGACTAAGCCAATTTCCCACTGAGGCAAAGCCCTTCCAACATTTTCCCAAACTCTTAGTTCTTTCAATTCTTTCAAATCACTACTCAAGTTAGTCAGGTTAGTAAGTAGGGGCCAGATGTAGGTAGGATAAAAATAGCGAGTCGGAAATTGCGATTCAATGCGAATCGCAATTTCCGACTCGCAAAATGGGATCCAAGAAAAAAGAGCGACACCAATTTGCGACTCCCAAATGGTGTCCCACTGCATTTTGCAAGTTCGCTTCTAGCGAGGTCGCTTTTTGCAACCTCGCTAAAAGCGAGCTCGCAATTTGCGAGTCAGGTGTCGCAAATTGCGACTGGCCCGCAAATTGCCTGCAGGTGCAGCTTAACAGTTGGGAAATACACTTTATGGCTCTTGCTGATGACATCAGAACCAGGAAGTCATCAAATACACCTGGGAGGCGGGAGGATCACACTCTTTCCAAACTGCAGTGCAACACCCAGGCGAGAGGACCTGCTGATACTATGGAGGACACAGGCAGTGCTGGGAGAAAAAGAAAACGTAAGTTTTCTGATAAAGAACTAGAGGTGCTCACTGAGGAATGCTGCCAGCACCATGAGAAACTGGCAAGGCAGCCCTGAGTGTCTCAGACATAGAGAAAAAGAAGATCTGGCTTCAAATCCAGGACCGGATTAATGCCATAGGGGTGAGCCACCGCACCTTGGAGGAAATAAAAAATAGGTGGTATGACCTTCGCTCCAGGACAAAGGAAAGTGTGGCAGAGCGGCTCAAAGAAATGAGGGGTGCCGGAGGAGGCCCATCCACCGTCCCACCACCCACATCCATGGAAGAAATTGTGGAGCAGACCCTGGAGCCTGAGGCCATTTATGGAATGGGTCTATTGGACAGTTCTGCGCCAGGACATCCAAAAGTGAGTACAATGAGCAATGCATTCACACCTAAAAATGCTTTATCCACACTCTCCAAGTACATAGCAGCAGGCACAACCAGACTAGCTCCATTCCAGTCTAGCAACCTCTAGAATGGTGCATTATGGGCAATGTAGTACAGTAGTCAGCATATAGGCAAATGTTAATTATGAGGCATACAACAGATGTGAGAGACTGACAGTGCATTCCCTATGTCCCACAGGTCTCCCACACGACACCCCCAGCAGCTACAACATCCAGGGAGGAGACAACAGGCCAGAGACAGTGCAGGAGGCTGCAGCTGAAATTCCTGGGCCCAGCAGGACACCACCACAGTCCCCTCAGGAACAAGAGCAGGAAATGGGGGAAGCTCACATGACCCCTGGCCCCAGCCACACAGCAAGTCGTCCAGAGCCAGCAGCACGACAAAGGCGCAGACACAGACGCCGAGTTCTGAAGGTGCCCCAGGAGGAGATAGGGAAGGCAGCAATGTCAGGAGTAGAGGCATCCCTCCTTAACGGTCAGCGCCTGCAAAACAGACAATTGCGGTCAATATCAAGTGCTTTGCACAGAATGGAGAACAACATGACCCATGGCCTGGCTGAAGTGAACTCGCAGTTCACTAAACTTAATGATAATGTGGGCAATCTCCCCCAGGCCATCCGCCAACTAGTGACGGAAGTGTTGGCAGACAGAAGCAGCGCAAGGTGCAGAGAGCACCACCTAGTGGCACGCTTTGACCGCATGGTAGAGTCAATTGGGCGTCTTGCTACGAACACTACTGGCCTGTCTAGATGGACTGTGAGTCTACAGGTAGAACTTGGCCACTTTGCAGGGGATGTGGCACGTGGACTTGGCTGCATCAGCCACGCAGTGTACTTGTTGGAAGCCAGGCAGGTGGCAAGGGGCACAGGTGAGACCCCTCAGGACAGTGAGGAGGGGTCCACAATAAGCAGTGTGTCTGCAAGTGACTCACGTGTGCTGAGGAGTGCAAGTGCACGGCAGGGGTCAGCAGACCCACCTGGGATGAGCCATGCTGGGCGCACAAGGAGGAGGGTGTAGGCCATCAGACAGCATGACTCATGAGGCACAGATGTGTCCTCATAACGTTTGGACATGTACAGCCCCTTACGGACAGCACTTTTCTTTCAACATTTAGGGGGTCATTCTGACCCTGGCGGCCGGTGACCGCCAGGGTCACCGACCACGGGAGCACCGCCAACAGGCTGGCGGTGCTCCCGAGGGCATTCTGACCGCGGCGGTTCAGCCGCGGTCAGAAAGGGTAAACCGGCTGTCTCCCGCCGGTTTACCGCTGCCCCATTCAATCCTCAATGGCGGCGGAGCGCGCTCTGCCGCCATGGGGATTCAGACACCCCCTACCGCCATCCTGTTCATGGCGGGAAACCCGCCATGAACAGGATGGCGGTAGGGGGTGCCGCGGGGCCCCCGTAAGAGGGCCCCGCAAAGTATTTCAGTGTCTGCTTTGCAGACACTGAAATACGCGACGGGTGCAACTGCACCCGTCGCACCCCTGCAACTACGCCGTCCTCGTTGCAGGGGCATTTCTGCTGGGCCGGCGGGCGCTCTTTCAGAGAGCGCCCGCCGGCCCAGCGGAAATGTTTAAATGGCCGCCGCGGTCTTTTGACCGCGGTGCGGTCATTTCACGGCGGTACCTTGGCGGACGGCCTCCGCCGTCCGCCAAGGTTAAAATCACCCCCTTAGTTCACAAATAAAAAGGTTTTGTTTGTTCCACTACACAACTGGGCTCTGTTTGTGTGACATCAGTGAGTGTGGTGACAGTTGCCACGTACCTGCCAAAGTATTGGGTTGCAATGTGGTCCCGTCTCTGTCTGCCTTGATTTGCAATGCTTCTGCCCCCAGGCTGGCGATATGGTAGCTCTTGCTCCTCATTCTCCGAATCTGTGTCTTCAGGGGTGAGATGTAGCCCACGTCTGGTGACAATGGTGTGTAGGATTGCGCATGCACCAATTAACTTGAATGCTGTTACTGAGGCATACTGGAGCGCACCTCCACTTTTGTGGAGGCATCTGAATCTTGCCTTTAACAGTCCAAAGGTCCTCTCAATGACAGTTCTGGTCCGCCGATGTGCACTGTTATATCGCCTCTCATTCTCATTGCCAGGTGTTAGGTACGGGGTAAGTATCCATGGTCTTAGCGCATATGCACTGTCACCTGTTTGGCAAAAATAAGCAATGTTAGCAGGGCATGGATGGTTTATACAGTGACCTGTATGTATGGCTTCAGGGTGTATTCAGCAATACCTAATAGATATCCGTCTCCAAACTCCCCACGTTCTAGGCGTTGGTTTATCCCGCTGTGCCTGAATATGTATGAGTCATGTGTACACC
Source organism: Pleurodeles waltl (assembly GCF_031143425.1). Taxonomy (NCBI): domain Eukaryota; kingdom Metazoa; phylum Chordata; class Amphibia; order Caudata; family Salamandridae; genus Pleurodeles; species Pleurodeles waltl. The sequence goes on along the minus strand of NW_027150401.1, from coordinate 992,427 downwards.
CTGGAAATTTGGCTACAATGTCAGTAATGACATTATGGGCCTTGCATTCCACCTGGATGTTTAGTGAGTGGGTACATTTCCTATTGCGGAACACATATTCCAGATTTGCAGGAGGGCAGATTTGTATATGTGTCCCGTCCACACACCCTATTACATGGGGGAAGTTGGCAATTCTGTAGAAGTCCAACTTGGCGCTGTTAATTTCTGCCTCATTCCTGGGTAGGTATATGTATCTGGACATGTGTGTGTGAGTATGGCATCTAAGAGACATCTGAAGAATCGTAAGAGTGCACTTTGGGATACCCCACCTGCCACTGCAATCACCCATCTGATAGCTACCCGAGGCCAAGAGGTGCAGTGAGCATAGTACTTGCACTTGTGTGGGGATGGCACTGCCGCGCATTGTCTGTCATTGAAGCTGCAGATTGAGTAGTTCAATTAATTCTAATATTGCTGCACTGCTCAGTCTGTATTTATCATAAATCTCCTCCTCAGTTTGTTGGAAAATTGTCTGCCTGGTTCGGTATATTCTCTCCTGTCTCTGGCTCCTCCTCCTCCTCTGCTTAGCGGCGTGGACTCTCCTCCTCGATGCTAACACATACAGTTCAGCCATTTTGAGTAGCCCAGATGCCTTCTGGGTCTCCTTTTATACTTTGGTTCTGGTTACCACCTGCTCCGACTTAGTGGTAATTTGGGTGTGCAAAATGGGCTTTTTGCGACTAGTCGCAATTTGTGAGTGGCTTTTTCATATGGTTTGCGACTCGCAAATTGTGACTTCCTCTTTGCGGGTCGCACAATGAGGTCGCTATCTTGCAAGTCGGTAATGGCTTGCATTTCAATTTGCCCTTCAGAAATTGGATTTTTGCATCCCATTTAGGATTTTGCGAAGTCGCAAATTGTGCCATTTGCGACTCGCAAAACTTTGCTACATCTGGCCCTAAGTCTCTTATCTCCCTACTATTGTTAGGTATGTATGAGCAGCAATGCCTGGAGTTAATCATTTTACAGACCACGCTGTCCTTCGCTAGAAGGATGTCTAAAGCAAGGTGATTTTTAAGCTTCATAGCTCTATCTGCAGCTAATTCGGTATCAATCAGGAGTATTGCCCCTGTGAAATTTGTCAGCATGTTATCCACAATAGTAGACAACTTTCGAATCTTGAACAAATTCAGGATGACTCCTAGTGAAGGAATCATCGCACCAAATATATCACCCACTACTGAAGAAGATTACTCCCTCCTCTGTCTTTTATGATGTCATTCAGTCAATTTCAGAAACTTTTTTAAATCATCAATCTGATAAATCTTTAAGAATACTATCCCTAAATAACATGTGCCATACCATCCTCTTGGAAGACGGTAATAAGCATTAAGTCCAAAAATATAGCAGATTCCTGGAATCGCAGGGTCCTGACCATTCAACATAAAAGTCCATTTGCTATGAAACAAAAACACATGCCTGCATTCACTCTGTCCCACAAATAAAGTGTCAGTGCGTGATTTTGGCCTATATATACACAAAGCTTCCCTATGTGTAATGCATCTAGTGCTAATTTCCCTTGCGTTTTAATTGCAGTGTAAGCATAATCATTCTTGTACGTCCTCTTTTCTGAAACTTTTTCAAATCTTTCTTTTACTGCCTTTCTTCTATCATCAGTATGACCTATAAAGCTCTTTTCTAAAGGTGTAAGCAAGCATCTAAGATTATTGCGATGAGCATAGGCAGTTCCAAATGTGTAGTGTAGGCTCAAAGAATCCTCTAACCAGCACAATGTCATTATCTTTAGCTACTCTACTCAAATACCTAATAATTGTCAATCCAGTTCGGGATTCCTGCACAATTCACAGCTGTCGTAATTGTTAGTATTGCCTGATATGGCCCTCTCCAACCTGGCTCTAAACACGTCTTGCGAACATGATCCAGTCGCCGACTCTCAAGTTATGCCCTGGATCGTGAATTGGTGGCAGTGTGGTGGCTTCCACCTGCTGAGAGAAAGAGTGAACCACATCAGCTAGACCCCTGCAGTAGTCCAACACCATATCATCCATAATATTTACAAGTGCATTGGCTGGAACTACTGTCAATCTCATTGCTCTGCCCATAAGAATTTCATGGGGAGACAATCCTGTCTTCCTTTCAGGTGTATTTTTCATTACATCAGCACCAAAGCAATGCATCTGGCCATTCGTTGCTGCACACATCTTGGCAATTCTTGATTTCAAGGTAACATTCATCTGTTCCACTAGTCCTGATGCATCAGGGCGGTAACTACAATGCAACCTCTGCTCAATGTTTAATGCTGCACACAAAAGTTTGATCACCTCGTTCTTGAAGTGCATTCCCCTATCTGATTCTAAAGAGATTGGAAATCCGAAACGGGGTACCAACTCTCTAAGCAACAACTTTGCTACTGTGAGACTATCATTTCTTTGTGTAGGGTACTCCTCAATCGAGTGACTAAAAATGCACACAATCAACAACACATACTTCAAACCTCCACATACAGGCATTTCAATGAAATCCAATTCTATTCTGCTGAATGGTCCTCTGGCTCTTCCAAAGAGGCTCAAACTTACCACAGTCCCTTTCCCTGCATTAGGCTGCTGACAAATTACACAGCAATGACATACTGCCTTTGCTGCCTGCCTGAATTTTGGATTGAACCAGTCGATTTTAAATAACCGTACCATGGCATCCCTCCCAATGTGTGCCTGACCATGGTAGTACCTAGCCATTTGCCACAGTAAACTATTTGGCAGTACCATCTGACCCTCCTCAGAAACCCATATCTCATCAGGCCTTTGAACACATTTTAATTTGGACCAGAGTCGTTTCTCTTCTTTGTCAACATTACTCTGTAAAGTTTTCAACTCTTCCAAGGTATTGATCTCTCTCAATGCAAAACTTGTACTTGTATTATCTTCTTCCGACATCAGTTCCCACTTGTCTTTGAACGATATACAGTTTAATGCGCAAAATCTTGTGACTTGATCTGCATATCCATTTCCCAGTGAGATGTAGTCCAGTGATTTTAGATGTGCACTACATTTCACCACAGCAATTTCTTCAGGCAACTGTATTGCATACAGCAACTCCTTTATTTTCTCACCATTTCTTACTGGCAAACCAGTAGATGTCAGGAAACCTCTCTGTAACCACAATTGACCAGAATCATGAACAATTCCAAATCCTTATTGGCTGTCAGTATAGATTGTGATTCTCAGCCTCGCAGAAACATGGCACGGTCCAGTAAGAGCTACCAATTCTGCTACTTGTGCAGAATATACTCCTCAAAGCCAGGAGGCTTCTTAAGTCCCGGTAATTGTGCATACGGCATATCCTGCTCTCAAGGTTCCTGTACCATCTCTGAGACGAGAACCATCAACAAAGACAATTTGGTAATTTTCTTCTAATCGAGTATCTTTAATGTAAGGTCTCACTTTAGTGCACAATTCAGTTACCTCAAGACAATCGTGCTCAATGTCTTCCTCTTTTTCGATTTCAGCAGTATCACTTGGTAGTAAAGTTGCCAGGTTCAGCACTGTACATCTTTTCAATGTTACATTTGGAGCACCTAAAATGCTCGTCTCATACCTTGTCAGTCTTGCACCAGTCAAATACTGCGTTTTTGTCCTTGTCATTAAAATTTCAATTGAGTGAGGGACCATTACCATCAGGGGATATCCCATTACTATTCGCTCACATTGTGAAAGGCTTTGACTAACTGCGGCTACTGCACACAAAAAACCTGGTAAGACTGCTGCAACCAGGTCCAAGGTAGTTGAAAAATATGCTAAGGGGCGATGAGCACCTCTATGGACGTGAGTCAAAAAAGACAAAGAACATGCATCACGCTCATGACAAAATAATGTGAATAGCTTAGTGGAATCAGGCATATCTAAAGCTGGAGCTCTGCATAAACTCTCTCTATATTCAGTGAACGCTTTCATCTGCCCTTCGTCTAAGGTTATGGGATCAGTAACATCCTTGTCTGTCAATTTCTGCAATGGCTTTGAGATTTCAGCAAAATTTGGAATCCACTGTCGACAGTAACCTACCATTCCCAGAAACATCCTGACATCTCTTTCTGAAGTCGGAGGACTTCTCTGCAAAATCATTGTAATCATCTCTCTGGATATTTTCCTGGACCCTTTCTCAATTTGGTGACCCAATTACTTTCCCATTTTCTGACAGTACTGCAATTTCAATGGTGACACCTTCTGGCCAAACTTTCCCAAATGATTCAGAAGAGCAATCGAGTTGTATTTACACTCGTCCCTTGTCCTTGAAGCAATCAACAAATCGTCAAAGTATTGTACCAGAGTCGATTGATATGGTAATTCCAATGACTCTAGGTTCTTTTTCAGGACCTGATTAAACAAGGATGATGAATCTGTGTACCCTTGAGGAAGCCTGCACCAGCTGTAGACTTCGTCTAGGAATTTGAAACTGAAAAGAAACTGACTATCCTCGTAAAGAGGCACAGAAAAGAAAGCTTGTGACAAGTCAACCACTGTGAACCACTCTGCATCTCATGGTATCTGAAACATTATTACTACTGGATTTGGCACCAGGGGACAGCACTTCACCACCATGTCGTTCACTTTCCTCAAGTTCTGAACAATTCGTACTTTCCCACATGGCTTCTTTAAACCCATTATTGGTGAATTACATGGGATGCTTAATACTTCTTTCAAAACTCCCTGCTTTATGAAGTCTCCAATTATCTCTGCCACTTTCATCATAACATCTTGTGCCATGTTGTACTGGTGAAGCTGTGAAAATACCACATTCAGCTTCAAAGTGATTTTAATCAGCTCTACTCCCTTGATCAAACCCACTTCTTTATCTTTCAGGTCCCACACATTTTCATGCACTGTTCCCTGTAAATCTGCATGTAGTTCTTTCACTGTGAACATGGGGAAAAAACCAAATCAATGGATACTCCTCATTTGTCACTTCACATTCTGATTCAGGAGTTAGGTCCGCCTCATCCTCACTATTTGTCTGAATTTCACTTTCATCCGTTGAACAAGAGATTGAACAATGTGTTTTGCACAACAAGTCCCTTCCCAGTAGGGATATCGGACTTGAGTCGCAAACCACAAATTTGTGTAATCCCTGGAAGTTGCCAATTTCAGCTTGTACTGGATCTGTAATTGGATTGATCTGTTGCTTATTTGCTACCCCTAACACCTGGACTGTTCTTCCAGAAAGAAGTAATTTCGGCACTTCTGCTCTGCTGACAGTTGAGCGTGTAGCTCCTGTATCCACCAAGACTAAAACCTTGTGGACCATTACTTTTCCCTTAACGTAAGGTCCTCGCTGATCTACTTCTAAGGAAGCTGCAAGCACACATGTCTCCTCATCTGAACTATAACTTATCCATTCTCCATTTATTTCATTCTCACTGTGTAACAGGAACTGGTGTACTGTGCCACTATTCCTGTCTTGTCTCTGACCGATGACCTGTGGAGTAAGTATTATCTGTTGCTGTTCCATCAGGGCTTCAGGTATCTGCATTTGCTGTTAAGGTACCATTGGAACCTGCTGCTGCACTGGTTGAAATTGTGTTATCTGTGCTCTTGGCATTTGCTGCATCGGCTGAAAACTTTGCATCTGATTCATATTAATCTGAACATTTTGATTAACACCTCTCTTTCTGGGCACTCTGAAATTTTGCATTGTATTGACATCACCATTCTGCTGAACAACACTTTCCTGCACTACCAACGGACACTCCTGCTTCCAGTGTCCCACATTACCGCAAATTTGGCACAGTAACATCTTCTTCATCCCTTGCACATCATTTTGAACCACCACAGTACTTAAATCAGGACCATGATTCCATGAATTCCCCTACCTCTCATCTGCGGCTGAAACATACCAGTTCCCTGTTGCTGAGGTATCTGCAGCACAAAGGTTCCTTGTACTCCTGTTTGAGCTGCCTTGATCTGCATCACCATTGCCTTTTCCTTCAACTTCTGTTTTAATTCGATCTCATCACTACAATATTTTGCATACTGCAATACCTCATCAATTGGCTTTGCTTGCCAACAAATCAAATGACTCTTGATCATCTGACCTAGTTCAGGTCTCAATCCCTCCACGAACCTGAACACAAAGTGCAACGTGTCTTTCGGCTCAATTGCTTCCTTGCCACTGTACTCCTTGAACGCTTTTAACAATCTCGCATAGTACGCATGCATCAACTCTTTCACCCCCTGTACTGTCCTGTCAATTGTCTGCCAATTAATACTTTTAGGCAAAATCCTCGTCTTCAGGAACTCAATCACTTTATAATAATTCTTCATTACTTCAGGTGATGGTGCACCTGTAGTATTGCCCCTTTCTGGACACTTGTCGGCCAATCTACTGCTGTTTTACATTCGACCCACAAATGAGCAGCAACAACTATCTCCAATGAGTTATTTAAATCTTCCCAAAGACATTTCGAAAGCTTCACAAACCTGTCTGTCCCTTAATTTTGGATAGTCATTCGTAAAAGACAGAGGGGGTCATTCCGACCCTGGCGGTCCATGACCGCCAGGGCCGGGGACCGTGGAAGCACCGCCAACAGGCTGGCGGTGCTTCCTGGCCAATTCTGACCGCGGCGGTAAAGCCGCAGTCAGAAAAGGGGAACTGGCGGTTTCCCGCCGGTTTTCCCCTGGCCAAAGGAATCCTCCATGGCGGCGCTGCAAGCAGCGCCGCCATGGGGATTCCGACCCCCTTCCCGCCAGCCTCTTCCTGGCGGTTTACACCGCCAGCAAGAGGCTGGCGGGAACGGGTGTCGTGAGGCCCCTGGGGGCCCCTGCACTGCCCATGCCACTGGCATGGGCAGTGCAGGGGCCCCCTAACAGGGCCCCATAAAGATTTTCAGTGTCTGCTTGGCAGACACTGAAAATCGCGACGGGCGCCACTTCACCCGTCGCACCGCAGCAAATCCGCCGGCTCCATTCGGAGCCGGCTTCATCTTTGCTGGGGCTTTACCGCTGGGCCGGTGGGCGATCTTTTGCAGATCGCCCGCCGACCCAGCGGGAAAGTCGGAATGTCCCCCGCGGTCATCTGACCGCGGGGCAGTCATCTGACCGCGGGGCGGTGTTTGGGCGGTTTCCGCCCGGCGGGCGGTGCCCGCCGCCCGCCGCCCGCCGGGGTCGGAATGACCCCCAGAATGTCACTACTGTCCCAAGGAACGTGAACGAACTGTTCTCCCAGAATCTCCCTCATTGGTAAAATCTTTACTGAATCTTTGTCCCCCTCCACAATTTCGGAGCCTTCTTGTGAATCCCGTTTCCGCTTATCCTTCTTCTTTGCCCATCTGCCTTCCCACTTTTCTAAGGCTCCCCAAATTTGTGCACTCTGCAGTAACTCTTTAAGGTGTGCCTTCATTCTATCTGATCTCATGTGTTCAAAATCCTTTGTCTTGAAATCTAACTTGTAGATCCTTTTCAAGTGATTGTTTTCTCAATGTTTATGTCATGTTTTTCTGCCAGATCTGCCAATTTCTGATGCACTTTGCTCAACTTTTTTTGTAATTCTGGGACACATATATCTCAACTCTGCTTCGGTATAGGATTCTAAACTATTCACCCCCATTGAACCTTCAACTAGTTCGGTCACTTCAGTGATCAACCTGATTCGATCAACCTGCTCTTTCCCCTTGGAAGCATTTTCCAATGTTTTCAAACTATCTAACCGCTCATTCAACTGTTGTGCTGTCAGTTCCTGTAACGTAATGTTACTTGCATTTGGTGTGGATACTTGCTGCACCACTGCTCTCTGTGTCTGCGGAGTCAATAACTTCAGGCTCTGAACTGCACTCGGATCATTTGCTGCATCCGGAAGTGCAACAAATGGACTAAGATCTATCAAAGACCCAGATCCCTCAAAAGTCCAACCCACCCAAAAGTGAACCTGCTCACTTATCTCTCTTTATACTAGGCTCTGAGACATCTCTCCCTGTTCTGCTGCAATCAGTTTCTTCTGTGCAAATAATGGTACCGCTGGACCAACAGTACTTGGCAGCGATATTACATCCAGACCTGTTTTGGCACCATCACTCTGTGGGAGAGCTACTCTTATACTCTGATGCATAACTGGAGTCAAATCTGAGTGTGTCCCTGTCATTGGTGTGAACCTCAGTATTCCCTGTGACTGTGCCTGAGGCATCATTACCTGAGTCTGCTCAGTCTGGACCAACAATGGTCTCGGAATCACTTGCTCTGTGACACCACTAAATTCGAAGTTGTCTCAAGAATTGGTACTTCAGAATAAATCCTCTGTATTGGTGGCGGATGCAACTGTGTCTGAACCACCAAAGTATTCAATACACTTGAGTCACCCTGTATCCCATTTGGGACTTGCTCACCATTAACCTGTACCGGACTAACCGTCCCCGTAGCCTGTGCTGGGGTTGTTGGAGAGAACTAGTACTAGGACCCCCCTCGCTAACCATATATGGTGGATGTCAATCCCTCAAAGTCTGTGTAATAAGATCCTCTACATCTGAATCCTCCTCTTATATGTAGGTCTTTTTCTTCTTTTTAACCCCAGATGTACTCTTATCATTTTTGTTAGTCTAGTCTTTACCTTCTGACTCATCTGCCTCTGCAATAGCAGGGAATAATTTAACACCTTGCAGTGTCATCATCCTCCACTTTTTCTGTTCCCAATCCCTTCTTGCTTCTGCTAAAGACTTCTCTACTCACCTTATCCTCCTCTGGAATTTCATTTCCTGCTGTTGCCTCGCTATCAGCTCCAAAACAGCTAATGTCTCAAATTGTGCCGGTCTCGGAAGCGGTTTCCAGTCATACAGTGACATTCGTAAATGGTCCAAAATTCTCAAAATAAACGTCCCATGCTCTGGCAATGATAAGGTTCCCTTTTTCTCTGTCAATTTGCACCATTGCTTTAACCAAAGACACAGAGCAACACCTCACTCCGCCATCACAATATAAGCCGGAGAATTTTCCGGTGGGGTAGGCTCCCCTACAGTTGCTTTAATGTACACGTCTCCCTTCAGAGCACTCCTCAATGCCTTGTATTTATTCAATTTGATAAGGAAATGACTTTTACTCCCAGGACTCCCTTCACCTGCTTTCTCAACCAATTGTCTCTCACGAACTGCTGCCAATCCACTCGCGACTCTTCTCACTAACCAACCTATCTCAGCGCAGCTCTACTGATGACACACTCACATGTACTGCGGCTGAAAAGTCTTGCGGCTTGTAACACAATCGCTTCGGAAACCTTACAGATTTTCACTAATGGTACTTTCGCTCATGCAGCTATTCCTCTTTCTCAGTTCCCCAGATTCGCAAGCAAAATTCGACCCGCAAATTTTACTCTCAACTGGTCAAAGGGTCTGTCTTGGTGCACTGAGGACTCATGCCCCTGTGGCATCCATGTGTGCAGATGTCCACCATAGCAATGTAGGCCATATCCCTGGAATTGCATCTGTAGAGGCCAGGAGCACGGCGTAGTGCAGGGGGCTGCTGTGTCTGTATTGTCCGCCAACGGTAGCGGTATGCCATGCACTCAACCTGTCTTTCTTCTGTTCCCCCCCCCTTTTTCTGCTCTCCATGTTCTTTTGTGCATCCGCATCATCAGGCGGAGGCACATTGGCACCGGAGAACGAGGGAGCTGCATCCCACATGGCCATGGAGGGCCACACCACGGACTCAGAATGCACCAGTGGGACGGAGGGCGAGGGGAGCTTCACGTCGGGCACCGGATCACCAACCAACGACACGGACTCGTCCGCCAATGGGAGCTCCCTTGTGGTGGTGGCACCATCGGTGCAACACACTTCTACAGGTACAGCCGCCACCTTCCCTAGCAGCACCACCTTCCCAGCAGCCCCTCAGCGTTCGCCCTGTGCCCGCTCACCCAGGAGAGTGGGCATCACCTTCGCCCCAGGCACCTCAGCCCCTGCCCCTGTCACCCTTGCTGCCCTCAGTGAGGAGGCCATTGACCTCCTCAGGTCACTCACTGTTGGGCAGTCTACCATTGTGAATGCCATCCAGGGTGTAGAAAGGGAGTTGCAACCAAATCTCAGTCGAAAATTCCCTTACTCACCTTAACTCACATACCGACCTGTTGACCACGCTCCGATCAACCTACTAAACCAGACAGATTACAACATATACCTGTTGGACTTTTGCTTTTGCAGGGTCATCCCCAGACTTTTTTGCCTCCTGCCTCCTATATTTTTCTGACATGTTGCTGTTGGCTTTTCAACTCTGAGCACTTTACCACTGCTAACCAGTGCTAAAGTGCATATGCTCTCCTGTTTAAATTGTATGTAAGTGGTTTATCCATGATTGGCATATTTGATTTACCAGTAAGTCCCTAGTAAGGGGCACTAGAGGTGCCAGGGCCTGTAAATCAAATGCTACTAGTGGGCCTGCAGCACTGGTTGTGCCACCCACATAAGTAGCTCTGTAATCATGTCTCAGACCTGCCACTGCAGTGTCTGTGTGTGTATTTTTACACTGTAAAGTCGACTTGGCAAGTGTACCCACTTGCCAGGCCTAAACCTTCCCTTTCCTTACATGTAAGGCACCCCTAAGGTATGCCCTAGGTAGCCCCAAGGGCAGGGTGCAGTGTATGGATAAGGTAGGACATATAGTAATGTGGTTTATATGTCCTGACAGTGAAATACTGCCAATTTCGTTTTCACTGTTACAAGGTCTGTCTCTCTCTCATAGGATAATATGGGGGCTACCTTTAAATATGATTAAAGTGTAGATTCCCCTAGAGAAGAGATGGACAGGTGGAGTTTGGAAATGCCACTTTTAGAAAGTGAGCATTTTCTTGCTTAAACCATTCTGTGACTCTGCCTTGTTTGTGGATTCCCTGTCTGGGTCAGTTTGACAGTTGGGTTGTTTTTCACCTCACACCAGACAGTGACACAAAGGGAGCTGGGGTGTAATCTGCATTTCCTGATTAGCCATCTCTGCTAGGAGGGAGGGGTGGAGTGGTCACTCTCATCTGAAAGGACTGTGCCTGCCTCTGACAATGCTGTCTCCAGCCCCCTGGTGTGTGTCTGAGGCCTTGCCTGGGCAAGGCAGGATTTCACAAGAGGGTGTGAGTCCCCTTTGAAGGAAGGTGACTTCAAAGACTAAAATGGGTATAAGAAGGGCACCCAAACTTACAAACTTTAGAAACACTTCTGGAATCAAGGGGAACCTCTGCCTGGAGAAGAGCTGATCGCTGAGGAACAAGTGCTGCCCTGCCTGTGACTGTGCTTTGTGGAGCTTTCCTGCAGTGCTGCTTCTGCCAGAGTAAGAGGGCAAAGACTGGACTTTGTGTGCCTTCCATCTTGAAGAAGAAATCTCCAAGGGCTTGATGTAGAGCTTGCCTCCTGTTGTTGAAGTCTCAGGGATAGCAAAGACTTCTTCCTGCCAGCACCTGGAGTCTCTGGAGAGACCCCTACTCTGCTCTGTGGTGCCCTTCCAGTTCCTGGGACCCTGAAAGGAGAGGCTGGCAGCCTAAGGACAAAAATACACGCACCGAGCGCCGTGCGGAGAAAAGATTGACGCGAATCCCATCGCGGCTGAGAAAACGACGCGACGCCGGCTCCGCAGCGGAGAAACGACGCCGCAGGAAACGCGACCGAAAAACCGACGCCCGGAGCAGGAGAAACGACGCGCAGCATCGCTGACGGAGGCTGAGAGATCGCACCCTGCGCCGCGGGACTTTCGGATCGTCGTGTGGCTGGCTTTTTCAACGCGCACCGCCGTGCCGAGTTGTTTTCGACGCACACAGCCGTGCAGGGTTACTTTCGACGCACACCGCCCGTGCGGGGTTATTTTTGACGCAAACCAGGTACATTTTCACGCTAGCAGCGCTAGTGTGGTGTTACAACTACCTAAAGACTCTTTTTATTTTAAACCTTTAAAAATCATAACTTGACTTGTGTATGTTGGATTTTTGTCGTTTTGGTCTTGTTTTGTCTAGATAAATATTTCCTATTTTTCTAAACTGGTGTTGTGTCATTTTGTAGTGTTTTCATTAAGTTACTGTGTGTGTTGGTACAAATACTTTACGCCCAGCACTCTGAGGTTAAGCCTACTGCTCTGCCAAGCTACCAAGGGGGTAAGCAGGGGTTAGCTGAGGGTGATTCTCTTTTATCCTAACTAGAGTGAGGGTCCTTGCTTGAACAGGGGGTAACCTGACTGTCAACCAGAGACCCCATTTCTAACATTGGTGACCAGCGGTCGGGATTTGGACTTGTATTTGTACTTGACATACAGTAATTAAGTGTACACTACTGTTTTGATCTCAGACCACTACGTGACCACATACTACTTGTCTTGTGATTCTGCTTTTTGTTCTCTGATGTCCTCCTGGAAGTATTGATGATATTTTTGGACATTGTTTTTTGGTTGTGAAGCCTTTGCAGAATGGAAGTCAATTTCTGGCACCTATTTATGTATAAAAAGTGGCAGCTTAAAGCATTTTGCATGGAAAGGGGACTGGCTGTGAACAAGAAATCCAGAAGGGAGGATCTTGAGTCAGCCCTGTTTCAGTATGAATTGAAACGTTGTCAGGCAACACCACCAAATGAGTCTGAGGAGGATGACTACTCCGAAGAGGAGGGAACAGAAAGAGATGAGTGGCTCCTAGCTCGAATCCGGAGTCTGGAAGAGCTAGATGCAGAGCTTGAGAGGGCTGAGGAGCAGAGAGCCTTAGTCCTGGAAAAAAAAAGGATTGCAGCTCAAGAGCTGAGCTGTGAAGAGCTGAAGCTGGAGGCCATGAGGGCTGAATCCAGTTCAGATGGTGGCAGCAAAAATCTTGTATCCAGTACTGCTGAAGAAGTGCACATGCCCAGAGAGGTGGTGCCCTACTTGAAGGAGGGAGTTAACACACGCCAGGAGGTTCAGGGGTATGAGGTAGCTCCAGTGATGCACAGGGTCTCTGAGGTAGATTGGGGAACTGGCATGGGGAGTCATATTCCTACTGGTGGGAGGGACACTCTACTGACTCTAGTTGAGAGTGACAGGGAGAGGGGTTCCCCCCAGGTAGAAGTCCTGGTTATGGAGTGTGAAAACATCCCAGAAGAGTGTGGGTTGAGTGTCAGGGACAGTCAGGTACTGTCTCACCAGTCTCAGGAGGGTGATGTGGGGTGCTTTTTCAAAGCAGAGTCACTGGATGGTTGGGTGAAGGGTACTTTGGTTAATTCATGTGAGGGGCTGAGTGATGTAATTGCTGGAGAGCATATGTCTAGTCCTTATTTTCCAGAGCTATGCCAACACCAGGTGGAGTGTGAGTTCTCTGACCCCAGGGAGCGTACAATGGAGGCAGACTTCTGGGTGAGTACCAGAGAGTCTGAAGAGGCATTTGGGGGTGCTCCTGAGAGGAGTGGTCTAGGTAGTTCCCAACCAGGTGAGGTAGGGAAGGATTGTAGTGTCCCAGGTAGGTCCCAGTGTAGTGGGATGGGTGAGGGACCCCATGTCCAGTCTCAGAGGAGAGGGAATGGGGATGGGTTGAGGCCCAAGGTGCCCGAGATCCGGTCCCAGGTCCTGGAGGGTTCCCTGCGGGAACCCCAGGAGGGGAGCCTAGCCTGTACCATAGGGCCATCTGTTGAGGGAGACCCCACAGTGTCAGGAGAACTTGGGGGGGCCGCTGTAGCCAGCGTCCCACCAGTTCTGGTGTCTGGCAGTACCACTCCTAGTGAGGGGGTGCAGAAGTCCAGACAGAGGGTTGAGAGGGGGTTGCGGACCCCAGTGGAGAACCTGGAGGGTCAGGGGTCAGCTCTGAGAGCAGAGCCCCCCACGAATGACCTTGGTGAGACCATTTCTGGGTTGGGGGGAATCCAGACTCTGTCAGATGGGCAGAGGTCAGGAGACCTGCGCCAGCCAGACTCTTGTGTGGCCCTTCGGGACAGTGTGTCCCTTGAGGGGGGTAAGTGTGCCCCCCTGGAAGTCCTGGTGTGCCAGGCAATGGTTCAACCGCAGGGTGGTGACTCTGGGTTGAATGATCAGGTTCAGGGGGTAAACTCTGACCTGATGGGGGGTAAGTGTGCTCCCAAGGAAGTCCTGGTGTGCCAGGCAGTGGTTCAACCGCAGGGTGGTGACTCTGGGTTGAATAATCAGGTTCAGGGGGTAAACTTTGACCTGATGGGGGGTAAGTGTGCTCCCCAGGAAGTCCTGGTGTGCCAGGCAGTGGTTCAACCGCAGGGTGGTGACCCTGGGTTGGATGACCAGGTTCAGAGGGTAAACTCTGACCTGGTAGGGGGTAGGTATGCCCCCCAAGAAGTCCTGGTTTGCCAGGCAGTGATCCAGTCTGTGGGTACAGGCCCTGGATTGGGAGGCCAGGTTAAGGGTGTCCCCCCTGACCTGGAGGAAGGGGCTACTGCTAACAGTGCCCCTACCATGTTGTCTTCTGGGGGGGCCGCTCCTAGTTGGGTGGTTCAGGACCCCAGAAGAGAGGGCAGGGGGAGGGAAGCCTCAACCCTGGCCCTGGTCCAACCTGAAGGTACAGACCCCAGGTTGGAGGATCAGTTGCAGGTTAACATCCCTGCACTGATGGAAGAATTGTGCAGGACTGCTTCTACAAGCACCCTGACAGTTTTTGACTCTGGGGGTGCCGCTTCTGCAGGGAGGGTACAGAGCCCCAGAGGGGAGGACCAGGGTCAGGTTGTCATCCCTGACCTGGTGGAAGAGAGAGTGGTCAAAGGGTGCCAGGCACCTGGGGCTACCACCCCCCACTCTCCACAGTCACAGTGGTTAGAGAGGCCTGAGGTCGGGCTCTCATCCCTGACAGTTGTCTGGGGCCACTGTGGCTTGCTGTCCTGGTGGACAGAGTTGCCCCTGGGGGGGGAAGGACGAGAGTCACACCCCAGGGGTGGAGTGGGCAACACCATTGTGTTGGCCCTGGTGGTACTATCTGCCCATTGCAATACATCTGTGAGCAAAGTAAAGTTAGGTGTTGCACAGATGGTGTCTGTAGATGTGGAGAAGGGTTCCCCATGGGTTAGCTTAGTGGGCCCTGAGAGTATGGACAGAGGGATCCAACTGGAGTCAGGAAGGCGTAGAACTGGAGCATGCCCCTGCTGTTGTGGGCCTGGGTCCCTGTTCTATCGCCCCAATCAGGGAAGTACATCAAGGTATTGATTGTTCTCCCCTGGCTTTAGGCTGGTAGGGGGTCGTGTTGGACTTTTGCTTTTGCAGGGTCATCCCCAGACTTTTTTGCCTCCTGCCTCCTATATTTTTCTGACATGTTGCTGTTGGCTTTTCAACTCTGAGCACTTTACCACTGCTAACCAGTGCTAAAGTGCATATGCTCTCCTGTTTAAATTGTATGTAAGTGGTTTATCCATGATTGGCATATTTGATTTACCAGTAAGTCCCTAGTAAGGGGCACTAGAGGTGCCAGGGCCTGTAAATCAAATGCTACTAGTGGGCCTGCAGCACTGGTTGTGCCACCCACATAAGTAGCTCTGTAATCATGTCTCAGACCTGCCACTGCAGTGTCTGTGTGTGTATTTTTACACTGTAAAGTCGACTTGGCAAGTGTACCCACTTGCCAGGCCTAAACCTTCCCTTTCCTTACATGTAAGGCACCCCTAAGGTATGCCCTAGGTAGCCCCAAGGGCAGGGTGCAGTGTATGGATAAGGTAGGACATATAGTAATGTGGTTTATATGTCCTGACAGTGAAATACTGCCAATTTCGTTTTCACTGTTACAAGGTCTGTCTCTCTCTCATAGGATAATATGGGGGCTACCTTTAAATATGATTAAAGTGTAGATTCCCCTAGAGAAGAGATGGACAGGTGGAGTTTGGAAATGCCACTTTTAGAAAGTGAGCATTTTCTTGCTTAAACCATTCTGTGACTCTGCCTTGTTTGTGGATTCCCTGTCTGGGTCAGTTTGACAGTTGGGTTGTTTTTCACCTCACACCAGACAGTGACACAAAGGGAGCTGGGGTGTAATCTGCATTTCCTGATTAGCCATCTCTGCTAGGAGGGAGGGGTGGAGTGGTCACTCTCATCTGAAAGGACTGTGCCTGCCTCTGACAATGCTGTCTCCAGCCCCCTGGTGTGTGTCTGAGGCCTTGCCTGGGCAAGGCAGGATTTCACAAGAGGGTGTGAGTCCCCTTTGAAGGAAGGTGACTTCAAAGACTAAAATGGGTATAAGAAGGGCACCCAAACTTACAAACTTTAGAAACACTTCTGGAATCAAGGGGAACCTCTGCCTGGAGAAGAGCTGATCGCTGAGGAACAAGTGCTGCCCTGCCTGTGACTGTGCTTTGTGGAGCTTTCCTGCAGTGCTGCTTCTGCCAGAGTAAGAGGGCAAAGACTGGACTTTGTGTGCCTTCCATCTTGAAGAAGAAATCTCCAAGGGCTTGATGTAGAGCTTGCCTCCTGTTGTTGAAGTCTCAGGGATAGCAAAGACTTCTTCCTGCCAGCACCTGGAGTCTCTGGAGAGA
Organism: Pleurodeles waltl; assembly: GCF_031143425.1. Lineage (NCBI taxonomy): Eukaryota > Metazoa > Chordata > Amphibia > Caudata > Salamandridae > Pleurodeles > Pleurodeles waltl. The sequence goes on along the minus strand of NW_027150401.1, from coordinate 975,992 downwards.
CCCCTACTCTGCTCTGTGGTGCCCTTCCAGTTCCTGGGACCCTGAAAGGAGAGGCTGGCAGCCTAAGGACAAAAATACACGCACCGAGCGCCGTGCGGAGAAAAGATTGACGCGAATCCGATCGCGGCTGAGAAAACGACGCGACGCCGGCTCCGCAGCGGAGAAACGACGCCGCAGGAAACGCGACCGAAAAACCGACGCCCGGAGCAGGAGAAACGACGCGCAGCATCGCTGACGGAGGCTGAGAGATCGCACCCTGCGCCGCGGGACTTTCGGATCGTCGTGTGGCTGGCTTTTTCAACGCGCACCGCCGTGCCGAGTTGTTTTCGACGCACACAGCCGTGCAGGGTTACTTTCGACGCACACCGCCCGTGCGGGGTTATTTTTGACGCAAACCAGGTACATTTTCACGCTAGCAGCGCTAGTGTGGTGTTACAACTACCTAAAGACTCTTTTTATTTTAAACCTTTAAAAATCATAACTTGACTTGTGTATGTTGGATTTTTGTCGTTTTGGTCTTGTTTTGTCTAGATAAATATTTCCTATTTTTCTAAACTGGTGTTGTGTCATTTTGTAGTGTTTTCATTAAGTTACTGTGTGTGTTGGTACAAATACTTTACGCCCAGCACTCTGAGGTTAAGCCTACTGCTCTGCCAAGCTACCAAGGGGGTAAGCAGGGGTTAGCTGAGGGTGATTCTCTTTTATCCTAACTAGAGTGAGGGTCCTTGCTTGAACAGGGGGTAACCTGACTGTCAACCAGAGACCCCATTTCTAACAATACCCAAGTGTCTCCTACACTTGTCAATATACTCCAGAGTCTTAGACCATGCAGGGTCCGTACATCACCAACAACTACGTGGACAATTTTTGAGCACCAAGCGTCACATGCACATGAAGTTGGACAACTTCCATACTCTCACACTGTGGAGTATGCACACTCCTACTAAACCTTACCTGGAGTACGCAGCCTCCCTACTTCCCTCATATACATAACAATTCACCTGGGATTTGCTTAAGCTGTGCAAGCGCAACCTATCTCTTTCACACTATCGCTCAAAACACGCCGGGAACATACCCAACATTACTAACAGGATCCAAGGCCTGGGAGAGTAATTTCTGGGTTTAAGGGAACATCATTCTTGCTACAATTGCCATTTCAGAAAATAAGTCAAAAATTCTATAATGATAGACAACTAACCTAACTTACTACCATAACCACTTTGTCACCATGTAACTAGTTCTCGAAGGAAACTAACAATCAAGCTGATACCAAAAACTGTTAGCACGTCGGTCCTTAGTAAGTAAACTTACAAGGTGACGCGTACAGGTAGATGAACCTTTTGATTCGCATGGAGTATCATAGCCACACTGTGACAAGTGGACACAATAACCAATGCACAGTTCAATAACATTAATCAAAGCATTAGTCATTTAATCAAGAAGACCAATTAATTGACACACCAGGACCTTACAGTCATGATTAACCACACCTCAAAGATGCGTTTAGTAGTTCTATTGCCCTTTCATCACAATACTAAGGCATAAGGTTAATTCAAACTTTATTTCAACTTAATAAAACACAACTTAATCAATCAAAGATGCCATGAACATAATCTAATCTACACTTGCATCAAGATACATTCTAGAGCATTAGCACAAATCAATAAGAAGATCAATCCTGACAACCCAGTTAATGGCATAAGTTCAGCAGAATTTGTTTGTCAATCAATTGTCAAAAGTCATGTCAAGTACCGTCATGTGGAGTAAACTTAACTAAACCAGATCAGCATTAGCATGTGGGGCATCATGCGAAAATAATTTAGAACACAAATTTGAAGAAAACATCTAACTAAGGTATGCCTTTTAGACAGCGCAGTTGGTACCTAAAAAGGAAAAGCAATGCATTACAGTCACATTGTCATATCTACTTATCCTCGGTATGGGTCAGCAACAGTCAGCCTACGTCCTCAGGTCATCAGTTGATCAGCATCACATCAGGCTCTCAGTCAGAGAGTCAAGCCCAATGACAGAATCTCAAGTCGCCGCTGCAAATTCGATAACATCTGCTCCCCTCTCCCTGTCCATCTGAAGTCTTTTCCCTCTGTCACGATGTTATATCAAAGTCACCCAGACTGTCCCCTAATTCCTAATTGGTCAATTAGTCATGCATTTAATTTCATAGTCAATAGATAAAACACACATAAATCTATAGATTCTAATATTTCATGTTTATCAAGCTGCTGATTGGTTCGTCTTGCGATGTCCTCATCATTTGGCTCGTCAGGTATCGAAAATGTTGCATCTTCTTCTCCAATAAGTGTCTCCATTGTTCGAGTCCTGGGAAAGTACTCCTCATCCAGCTTACACGACATTTGCTACAATTCTAACTCTAGCAGCTCCTGTTCATTGGTTCTCAAGAAGATTCCTTGCTAAGCAGATTTCGTTAAACCATAGGCAGTTCATCATTAGTTCAGTTTTCACTAATGATTTACATTTACCATCAGAAACACAGCTTCTGCAATGAGGCCTGGTAAGACTAGGCCCAGACAATTTCTAAGTTAAGGCACATAATTAATAGAATATGGGTTATATCCTTCAATATGTCACATTACTACATGTTTTTATTCCATTTTCATTACTTACGTATATATTAGTCTTTTCTTTAATATTTCTGTAATCATTTCGCGGCCACTCCCCTTGTCACAATTTCAAATGTGCACGTTATTTTACGTTATTCATAATTCTACTTGTTTTATTACATGACCACTTATTCATAATTTCTAAGTAATACATTTGCGCTGTCAATGGCATGCCAGATTCCCTTTTTTTGATGGGTGTTGACCTGCATGGATGACACCAACAAAAGGAGAAAGTCATGTTCACATGAACCATACCAATAGAAGTGGTCAAAACACTTCATTCACAGAAAGTAGGCAAATATTCCCATCCTTTAAGTTCAAACACATTCACAATTTAGCATCTTGTAGGAAGCCCTTATGTGAAGTGGAGTGTCCCATTCAACAGGCACGATCAGTACCTGGCATTGACTACACACATATGACCAGGCCATATGATTGTATATTACATGGAGTGTCTTTAGAAACATTTCTCACACCATCATTGTTGTCCATGCTTCAATCTATGCTGTATGAAGGAAGTTACATTACACACTATCTACCATGTGATCCTACTGTATGTCTGCCTATGCTCATGTAAACCCAGACATACGTTTCAAAATCTTCACTAATTCACATTTCATGTACAACATCATACACTCCAACTTTCACACATTGGTATACCATTGAACTCACCTGCTCCTCTGGTGCACCATACAGATGTCCTCCTCAACAATCTTTTTGAGCTCTTCTGGGGTGAAGGCTGGGGCCCTATCACCTGCAGGTTGTGGCATGATAGCTCCCAGAGGCAGTACACAGAAGCTTAGGTAGTGGAGATGTTGCTGGCAGCAGTGTCAGGAGTCAAGTGAGCATTACTGCAGAAACTGGTGGTCACGTCCACCATGTACAGGACTGTCACGACTCTCCACATAGAGGGCCTGACATGTGTGTTTGCTAAGATTCTCTCTTGCCATCACAAATGTACATGTATCAGATATATGTTTGTGTTGTTATACTTATTCCTTACAGGGGACTCAGGCTATCATAAGTCTTTGGTTGTTGACACCAGTGAGGTACCCAACCAAGTCAGAGAAGTCTGCTACAATGAGGCCCACAGAAGGACAAGTCATGTCATTGAGTGGACTTTTGGGCTACTGAAGGCAAGATTTTGTGGCCTGGATATATCTGGAATAGCCCTCCTCTACTCACCCAACACGGTATGTCAAATAATGGTTGCCTTCCTCATGCTCTACAACCTTGCCCTAGGATGTCAGATACCATTCATACCAGAGGAGGGGGAGGCATCCGTACCTGTGGGTGGAAATGCAGACTTGCCAAATGATGATGAACCAGATGAAGATGAAGCTGGAGACTCCACGGCAGATCTCATCAATCAATATTTCAACTGACTCAAGGTATATGATGTCTTCTTAACCACTTCGCTGCCAGGCCTTTTCCCCCTCCTGTGCCAGGCCTTTTTTTGCCTATTTGGGGCAGTTCGCGCTTAGGCCCTCATAACTTTTTGTCCACATAAGCTAACCAAGCCAAATTTGCGTCCTTTTTTTTCAACATCCTAGCGATTCTAAAGGTACCCAGACTTTGTGGGTTCCCCTGAAGGAGGCCAAGAAATTGGCCAAAATACAGTGAAAATTTCGTTTTTTTTAAAAAAATTGGAAAAAGGGGCTGCAGAAGAAGGCTTGTGGTTTTTCCCCTGAAAATGGCATCAAGAAAGGGTTTGCGGTGCTAAACTCAGCAGCTTCCCAGCTTTCAGGAACAGGCAGACTTGAATCCGAAAACCCAATTTTTCAACACAATTTTGGCATTTTACTGGGGCATACCCATTTGTGCAATTTTTTGTGCTTTCAGCCTCCTTCCAGTCAGTGACCGGAATGGTCATGAAACCAATGCTGGATCCCAGAAACCTAAACATTTCTGAAAAGTAGACAAAATTCTGAATTCAGCAAGGGGTCATTTGTGTAGATCCTACAAGGGTTTCCTACAGAAAATAACAGCTGAAATAGAAAAATATTGAAATTGAGGTGAAAAAAACATCAATTTTTCTCTACTTTTTACTCTGTAACTTTTCCCTGCAATGTCAGATTATCAAAGGCAATATACCGTTACGTCTGCTGGACTCCTCTGGTTGTGGGGATATATAGGGTTTGTAGGTTCATCAAGAACCCGAGGAACCCAGAGCCAATAAATGAGCTGCACCCTGCAGTGCGTTTTCATTCTATACCGGGTATACAGTAATTCATTTGCTGAAATATAAGGAGTAAAAAATAGCTATCAAGAAAACCTTTGCATTTCCAAAAAGGGCACAAGATAAGGTGTTGAGGAGCAGTGGTTATTTGCACATCTCTGAATTCCGGGGTGACCATAGTAGCACGTGAATTACATGGAATTTCTCAAATAGATGTCTTTTTTACACACACCCCTATATTTGGAAGGAATAAATGTAGAGAAAGACAAGGGGCAATAACACTTGTTTTGCTATTCTATGTTCCCCCAAGTCTCCCGATAAAAATGATACCTCACTTGTTTGGGTAGGCCTAGCGCCCGCGACAGGATATGCCCCAAAACACAAAGTGGACACATCACAGAAAACAGAGCTGTTTTTAGCAAAGTGACTACCTGTAGATTTTGGCCTCTAGCTCAGCCGGCACCTAGGGAAACCTACCAAACCTGTGCATTTCTGAAAACTAGAGACCGAGGGGAATCCAAGGAGGGGTGACTTGTGTGGCTCGGACCAGGTTCTGTTACCCAGAATCCTTTGCAAACCTCAAAATTTGGCTAAAAAAACACATGTTCCTCACATTTCTGTGGCAGAAAGTTCTGGAATCTGAGAGGAGCGACAAATTTCCTTCCACCCAGCATTCCCCCACGTCTCCCAATAAAAATGATACCTCACTTGTGTGGGTAGGCCTAGCGCCCGCGACAGGATATGCCCCAAAACACAACCTGGACACATCACAGAAAACAGAGCTGTTTTTAGCATAGTGACTACCTGTAGATTTTGGCCTCTAGCTCAGCCGCCACCTAGGGAAACCTACCAAACCTGTGCATTTCTGAAAACTAGAGACCTAGGGGAATCCAAGGAGGGGTGACTTGTGTGGCTCGGACCAGGTTCGGTTACCCAGAATCCTTTGCAAACCTAAAAATTTGGCTAAAAAAACACATGTTCCTCACATTTCTGTGGCAGAAAGTTCTGGAATCTGAGAGGAGCCACAAATTTCCTTCCACCTAGCGTTCCCCCACGTATCCCGATAAAAATGATACCTCACTTGTGTGGGTAGGCCTAGCGCCCGCGACAGGATATGCCCCAAAACACAACGTGGACATATCACAGAAAACAGAGCTGTTTTTAGCAAAGTGACTACCTGTAGATTTTGGCCTCTAGCTCAGCCGCCACCTAGGGAAACCTACCAAACCTGTGCATTTCTGAAAACTAGAGACCTAGGGGGATCCAAGGAGGGGTGACTTGCGGGGCTCGGACCAGGTTCTGTTACCCAGAATCCTTTGCAAACCTCAAAATTTGGCTAAAAAAACACATGTTCCTCACATTTCTGTGGCAGAAAGTTCTGGAATCTGAGAGGAGGCACAAATTTCCTTCCACCCAGCGTTCCCCCACGTCTCCCGATAAAAATGATACCTCACTTGTGTGGGTAGGCCTAGCGCCCGCGACAGGATATGCCCCAAAACACAACGTGGACATATCACAGAAAACAGAGCTGTTTTTAGCAAAGTGACTACCTGTAGATTTTGGCCTCTAGCTCAGCCGCCACCTAGGGAAACCTACCAAACCTATGCATTTCTGAAAACTAGAGACCTAGGGGAATCCAAGGAGGGGTGACTTGTGTGGCTCGGACGAGGTTCTGTTACCCAGAATCCTTTGCAAACCTCAAAATTTGGCTAAAAAAACACATGTTCCTCACATTTCTGTGGCAGAAAGTTCTGGAATCTGAGAGGAGCTACAAATTTCCTTCCACCCAGTGTTCCCCCAAGTCTCCCGATAAAAATGATACCTCACTTGCGTGGGTAGGCCTAGCGCCGGCGACAGGAAACACCCCAAAGCACAACGTGGACACATCCTAAATTTTGGAAAAAAACAGAGGTGTTTTTTGCGAAGTGCCTACCTGTAGATTTTGGCCTCTAGCTCAGCCGGCACCTAGGGAAACCTACCAAACCTGTGCATTTCTGAAAACTAGAGACCTAGGGGAATCCAAGGAGGGGTGACTTGCGGGGCTCGGACCAGGTTCTGTTACCCAGAATCCTTTGCAAACCTAAAAATTTGGCTAAAAAAACACATGTTCCTCACATTTCTGTGGCAGAAAGTTCTGGAATCTGAGAGGAGCTACAAATTTCCTTCCACCCAGCGTTCCCCCACGTCTCCCGATAAAAATGATACCTCACTTGCGTGGGTAGGCCTAGCGCCCGCGACAGGATATGCCCCAAAACACAACGTGGACATATCACAGAAAACAGAGCTGTTTTTAGCAAAGTGACTACCTGTAGATTTTGGCCTCTAGCTCAGCCGCCACCTAGGGAAACCTACCAAACCTGTGCATTTCTGAAAACTAGAGACCTAGGGAGATCCAAGGAGGGGTGACTTGCGGGGCTCGGACCAGGTTCTGTTACCCAGAATCCTTTGCAAACCTCAAAATTTGGCTAAAAAAACACATGTTCCTCACATTTCTGTGGCAGAAAGTTCTGGAATCTGAGAGGAGCCACAAATTTCCTTCCACCCAGTGTTCCCCCACGTCTCCCGATAAAAATGATACCTCACTTGTGTGGGTAGGCCTAGCTCCCGCGACAGGATATGCCCCAAAACACAACGTGGACATATCACAGAAAACAGAGCTGTTTTTAGCAAAGTGACTACCTGTAGATTTTGGCCTCTAGCTCAGCCGCCACCTAGGGAAACCTACCAAACCTGTGCATTTCTGAAAACTAGAGACCTAGGGGGATCCAAGGAGGGGTGACTTGCGGGGCTCGGACCAGGTTCTGTTACCCAGAATCCTTTGCAAACCTCAAAATTTGGCTAAAAAAACACATGTTCCTCACATTTCTGTGGCAGAAAGTTCTGGAATCTGAGAGGAGCTACAAATTTCCTTCCACCCAGCGTTCCCCCAAGTCTCCCGATAAAAATGATACCTCACTTGCGTGGGTAGGCCTAGCGCCTGCGACAGGAAACACCCCAAAGCGCAACGTGGACACATCCACAATTTTGGGAGAAAACAGTGCCTACTTGCGGATTTTGGCCTGTAGCTCACCCGGCGCCTAGGGAAACCTACCAAACCAGTGCATTTCTGAAAACTAGAGACCTAGGGGAATCCAAGGAGGGGTGACTTGCGGGGCTCGGACCAGGTTCTGTTACCCAGAATCCTTTGCAAACCTCAAAATTTGGCTAAAAAAACACATGTTCCTCACATTTCTGTGGCAGAAAGTTCTGGAATCTGATAGGAGCCACAAATTTCCTTCCACGCAGCGTTCCCCCAAGTCTCCCGATAAAAATGATACCTCACTTGTGTGGGTGGCCCAGGTGCCTGCAACATAATAAGGCCCAAAACCTGAAGGGATAGAAGGGATAGCACAGCAAGTTTATAAGGGCATATTCTTTTATACATCTTTAGACGGACTCTGCTTTGGGGACCCACATAAGTGAGGTGTCATTTTACTTGGGAGACTGAGGGGAAAACTGGGGAGTAGGAATTTTGTGCTGGAGCGGTGATCCTACTAAGAAAAATCAGGAAAATATGCTTTTTTATGCAAATTGTGAGGTTTACAGAGGAGTCTGGGTAAGAAAATGTTGGGGGAGCCACACAAGCCACACCTCCCTAGACTCCTTGGGGTGCCTAGTTTTAAAAAGTTTCTGGGTTTTGTAGGTTTCCCTACATGACGGCCGCACCCAGGACCAAAAACATAGGTGGGCCCTCCCCCCCAAACACAGGTATTTTTGGAATATATCACTTTGATGTGTGCACATACGTCCGTGATGTGCCAAACACTAAAATTGTGAAAAGAAACACACTTAGGTTATGTGAAGAAGACCCCTCACCCACCAACCAAGTTGGTGGCATGCTTCATCATCGGGGTCCCACCTGAGGCACCTAGCGTGTCTCAAGTGTGCTGCGACGCCTGATTACAGCGGAGCAGGTTTTGTCATTTGTACCACACATACTGGTTGGATTTGGCACGAGGGTGAGTGATGGTTCAGTAGATCAAATTTTATTAACAAGAGATTTCACAAAAGTGAAATGCACTGGTAATAACTGAAAGGCCAAAAAACTGAACCAATGACTCACAGCTCGTGAGCTGTAAAGCCACGACAAGGCACCAACCGCTTTACAGTCCATTCACACACCTTTCATACATGACATGCACTAGACCATTCACGCCGCCAGCCACGGGCCCAGCACATTACAAGACTCGCATCCACAGACAGCGCCAGTCAAGGGCCCATCACTTTCATACGCCCACATGCCTGATACAGCAATCACACCAGCTGATGAGTGTGTGGACTGGCGTTTGGCCGGCACTGCCAGCCAAGCGCCACCCCACCCACACCACCAGCCAAGCGCCACCCCACACACACCGCCAGCCCAGCGCCACCCCACACACACCGCCAGCCAAGCGCCACCCCACACACACCGCCAGCCAAGCGCCACCCCACACACACCGCCAGCCAAGCGCCACCACACCCACGCCGCCAGCCAAGCGCCACTCTACACATGCCATCCCCTTTTTTTTGTTTTTAAACAACAAAGAAACCACTATTAGTACAAAACTACAAACACAAAAGCTCTAACTGAATACATGACTAATGCCAACCGTGAAACCGAACATATAAAAATATAAAACACCAGTTTACGCTCACGGAATTTCCCAATAATTCTTCTGTGTGTGGTAGCTCCTGAAACAGCCACCCACACACAGCCCAGGCTTTGAAGGACAATCAGGGCAGTACATCCTAGTCTCCTTCCTGATACCTCTTCGAGCACAGACTCTACATCTCTTAGCAGGAAAGTTTTTTTTGGCCGTGGGAGGAATGTGCTCAGCAAAGTGACGATCTTTCAATCTAGCCACATCCTCCACCACTGCTTCTCTAGGAACTCTTGCCTGTTCCAGCACAACAAGGCTAGCTATGATAGACTCCTGAAATTTCACAAATGTCATCCTTGACTCTGGAGAACTATCCTTAAACACAACAAAAGCATTAAAAGTTGCCAAGTGGAACAAGTGAAGCGCTAATTTCTTATACCACACATAAGACTTACGAGCAGCAGTGTAAGGTTCTAACCTCTGATCTACTCTATCAACACCACCCATGTGCTTATTATAGTCTAAGATGCACACAGGTTTGCGCACTTCGGCAACCTGACCCCAAACAGCCACAGGTGAAGTACTCTCATCATGGATGGTGCTTAGCATGTATACATCCCTCTTGTCTACAAATTTCAGAGCTAGCAGCTCATCATTCCGCAAGGCACTGCACTGTCCCTTCTCAAGTTTTTTACAGACAAGCTCTTTTGGATAGCCTTTCCGATTAGAGCGGATTGTGCCACAAGCAACAGTGTCCACTCTGAACAACTCCTTGAACAACCGAACTCCAGTGTAGAAGTTATCTACATATAAATGGTGACCTTTGTTAAACAGTCGTCTACCAAGTTCCCACACAATTTTCTCACTAACTCCAAAAGTGGGAGGACAACCAGGGGGGTCAATATTGGAATCCCTACCAGTGTAGACCCGGAAATTATAAACATATCCTGTACTACTTTCTGACAGCATATACAATTTAATTCCATACCGTGCCCTCTTGCTAGGAATGTACTGCCTAAAAACCAAACGACCCTTGAACAGGACCAAAGACTCATCTACAGATATTTCTTTCCCTGGAACATAGATCTCTGAAAACCGATCTACCAAATGATCAAGGACAGGTCTAATCTTAAAAAGACGGTCAGAATCAGGATGATCTCGTGGCAAGGCTAAAGCATTATCTACAAAATGCAACATCCGAAGAAGAAGCTCATACCGGTTACGACTCATGATGGCAGGAAATATAGCAGTTGCCATCAAGGGACTAGTAGACCAATATGAAGACAGCGACGGCTTCCTTATCAGCCCCATCAAAAAAGTTAAACCCAAGAACTTTTTCAACTCTTCCAGATTTGTGGGAATCCACCGGCTAGCTCTAGAGTGTGGCCTAAGTCTGGCAGCGTTGTCCCTCAAAAACTGCTCTGCATACAAATTAGTCTGCTCAACAATCTCTTCCAAAAATACTGTATATCGTCCATAAACAACTCAAAAAAGTTGACGGGCAAAAAGTTTTCCGTATTAACTCGACACCCTGGAAAACCAGTAAACGCAGGCAACTGTGGCTGCTCCATGTTTGGTGCAACCCATGCGTCAGGTCTTCCAATGGGAAGCCTTTCAGCCGCTGGCTCCTGCACCATTGGCACATCACTGTCCTCCTCTAAAACAGGCCCTTCATCAGCACTGAGAGTGGCTTCATCATCAGATGATTCATCTCTGACAGAAAATTAACTTCCAGAATCCTGCACTTCCTCCTCTGCCTCAGATGCAGAGTCAGTCTCATATTCATGGTCAGAAGATGACTCAAAAAGCACACTAACAACCTGCTGAGCGGTCATCCTACGGCTGGCCATGATCCTTCCTACTAAAATTAACTGGACAAATACACCACCAACAACCAGCACTGTGTAAGATAAGTAACAAAGTATAGGTTTATCACTAAGAATTATAAACTCAAAAACTATACTGCTCACTTGCCTGAAAAAGCTTGACTCACCAGCAACTACTCTGCACAGCCACAGCAATCACCAACGATATCCCACTAAAAAGAGAAAAAAAAAAGCAAATTAGACATAAGACAACACAATAATCATTGTGCATAACTCTAAGGACAATTTCACACACAATCCTGCATTCAGTACACCACCTACAAACATGTCATTCATGCATTGCAACAATACTCACTTGGAGTAAATTTATTTACTTACCTAAAACATGCAACTACGCAAACCGCAGGACAACTACTGCCAAAACTGCAACAAGCCACAGCAAAGTCAGCAAAAGCTTTGAACTAAAACAAAAAGGAGAAAAACTGTTATTATCATAAAAGTAAATACTTCGCCAGTTGACAAACACTCCGCCACTAACCATTTTTTCATTTTCCCGTGTCTAGTCTTCTCTGCTTGGGGGAAGATGGGCCTAAAAAAAAATAGGCCAATCTACCCCCAAGGGGAGGGGGCAGAAATCGCCCAGATTACATTGCACCCTTTGGGGGGGGCGACCCTTGCCCAAGGTGCCACACCCCCACACAAAGCACACACACACATACATAGTATCCCTGGCGCTATGGGGATTCTGCCCCCCTTGGGGACAGAAAGGCCTAAAAAATAGGCATATCTGCCCCCTAGGGGGGCAGAACTGCCCAAAAATACATGTGGGCCCCTGGGGGCGACCCTTGCCCAAGGGGCCACCCCCCAACACAAAAAATAAAAATCAACAATAAAATCCCTGGTGTCTAGTGGCTTTCTGCCCCCCTTGGGGGCAGATCGGCCTAAAAATAGGGCCAATCTGCCCCCAAGGGGGGCAGAAACGACAATAAATACATTGCGCCCCTGGGGGGAGCGACCCTTGCCCAAGGGGCCACCCCCCAACACAAAGCACACATACATACATACTATTTCTGGCGCTATTGGGATTCTGCCCCCCTTGGGGGCAGAAAGGCCTAAAAAAAATAGGCCTCTCTGCCCCCAAGGGGGGTAGAACTGCCCAAAAATACATGAGGGCCCCTGGGGGCGACCCTTGCCCAAGGGGCCGCCCCCCAACACAAAAAATACACATCAACAGTAAAATCCCTGGTGTCTAGTGGCTTTCTGCCCCCCTTGGGGGCAGATCGGCCTAAAAATAGGGCCAATCTGCCCCCAGGGGGGGCAGAAACTACGTAAAATACATTTGCCCCCAAAGGGGAGCGACCCTTGCCCAAGGGGCCGACCCCCAACACAAAAAATACAAATCAACAATAAAATCCCTGGTGTCTAGTGGCTTTCTGCCCCCCTTGGGGGCAGATCGGCCTAAAAATAGGGCCAATCTGCCCCCAGGGGGGGCAGAAACGATGTAAAATACATGTGCCCCCAAAGGGGAGCGACCCTTGCCCAAGGGGCCGCCCCCCAACACAAAAAATACACAGCAACAATAAAATCCCTGGTGTCTAGTGGCTTTCTGCCCCCCTTGGGGGCAGATCGGCCTAAAAATAGGGCCAATCTGCCCCCAGGGGGGGCAGAAACGACGTAAAATGCATGTGCCCCCAAAGGGGAGCGACCCTTGCCCAAGGGGTCGCTCCCCTACACTAATATTCACACACACACATACAGAAATCCCTGGTGTCTAGTGGGCATTCCTGCTGCCCGATCGCATCGCGATCGGGCAGCAGGAATGCTCAAAGAGACATCGAGGGAAAGGAAAACCCTTTCCTTTCCCTCGATGCCTCTCTGAGAGCACCCCCACCCCGCAGGAAGGTGAAATACTCACCTTCTCCCTTGACGCGCTGGAAGCAAATGGCTTCCAGCGCGTCATTCCCCCTTTCCATGAAATCAGCGCGCGATCGCGCGCTGACGTCATGGGGGGGGGGGGTGGGGGGGGGCGTGAAAGGGGAAGGGATTCCCCTTTCAGCCCTGGCCTGGGGGTGTTGGGGGGCGGCCCTCGGGGGAAGCGCTAGCGCTTCCCCCGACTGCCAGTCCCTGGACGTAATGGTTACGTCCATGGCGCCACACGGGCGCTGCCATGGACGTAACCATTACGTCCGTGGCGGGGAAGGGGTTAATGGTGAGATTTCAGCTTATAACCTAGAATTGATGTCTGGCTGATCTCCTCCTATTTACCATTATCCATGAGGTTTGAGGTAGCTCCAATACCAATGAGTCAGTTGTGCATGCAGTTTGCAATTTGGTATTGTGTACAGAGCAGAGTGGTATGGAGTGTCCTGATTTGTTACTACACATGCATTGTCACACTTGTGAAAATGACTTTTCAGAATTGATGTATGTTTATAGCTATGTCCTATCCCTCATCTCTGTCAAGCACAGATGTGCTGAGTTTCTGTTTGGCTCTTCATCGTTGGCAAGTCACAGACAGTGTCAGAGGCCGATGGGAATTGCAGGCAGACATGAGAAGTGGACAAGGATTAAACCAGGTACTGATTGGCATGAGTATGTGGAGTGTAACTAATATGGCCAGACTGTGAGGACACTGTGCTGGAAGTGTGTTCTCTCACCAAGAAGAAGTGTTTGGTACTGTGGGGGGTCAAATGGTGTCATGTGTGTGTCCATATGTGTCTGACATGTGAAAATGTTGAACCAGAGCTCCATCTTCATACTGGTTTCTGTTGTATGTGACCTACCTGCAACACAACTGTCAGTGTGTTCCTGCCTTGCAGACCAATGTGCATGTCTCTGTGGACTGACTTAGGTGAGTGGCCAGCCTACTGCTAAATGACCAACGTAAGTAAAAGGTCCCTGGACTGGTGAAATCAGTACTGATCTCTGTCTGCATCATTGGGCGTGATGATTAGGAAGCTAAGGTCTCAGTATATGATAAGGCTTTTTATGGTGTTACAAAAGACCTATTTGTTTGCCTTCTGGCTTGTAGGAAGATTGATATGTACCTAACTTCTCTATCCTGTGGGTTAGTAGTGTACGACAGCTAAGTTGACAATGATAAGTCATTAGCAGTACTATTCTATCTGCTGTTTGCAAATCTAGGAATATATGTGTGGAGATGTAGAATACAGATATACTGACTTCTGTCTATGTTACAATCCACATGTTATGGGTCTCCCGGTGAAAGAGTACACGTGTAATGTCCATAACAAAGGTTGTGCAATACAGAGGGACATATTGACACTATACTTGACATACATGACAGTTGTACATGGATGATGAATGACACTTACACAGGACCTGTGTTAAAGTGTTATTTATTGGGGAGAGCACAACAATATGTGTGAATAGAAACCAAAAACAGCACAAAGTAAACATTGAAGGGCTTAGTCTTGATGGCTGAAATCATCAGGGTAGCTGCTACAGATTTAGAAAACACAAGTCCAGTGTCCTTGCACCACAGGAAAATGGAGTTAGGTTTTAGAACAGTCAACAGGATGTGTCTGTGGCACACAAGAGGAACCAGCCAGAAGAGGGTTACTTTCTGGCAGTGGGTTAGGTCTTAGCATCTGCTCCTCCTGGATGTCTGGGTGGACATGCATGTTTGCGGGGGTTCCTCTGCTACAGGGGGTGGGGTGAGGCCCCTAGCAGGGCCTGTATTCCACTAGCAGCTGCAGATGTTGAAGGGCCTGAAGAGTTATTACTAGTAGAAGAGGCCTGATGTATGGCAGACCTACTCAGGGTAGTATTAATGGCCCTCAGCCCTCCAGAAATGGAAACCAGGATGGCATTTTGTGCCTGCCACTGCTGCATGACTTTTTGGTGGTTGTCCCTCTGCAGCTGTTGGATTTCCCCCTTCATCCTGACTACCTGGCCTATCATGCCTTGGGAATTTTGGTAGGCTCCCAAGACTTGGGAGACGGTTTCCTGGTTAGTATTGTCCCTTGGAGCCCCTATCCTTAGGCCCTCGCCATCGCTCCCACGCACCCTACCCCCATGTGCTTGTGCTCTTGGAACAGTATGCCCACTCCCAATAGTGACAGGACCATCATTGTCAGAGGTAACAGGGCAAGACTCAGGCACCTCTACTAGCATGCACACAATGGATGAAACAGTCCATGGGGCACAGGCTTTGGGACGAATGGTTGCCTGTGATGTTATAGCAACAGGGTAGAGAGGAGTCGCTGTGGGCAGGGTGAAGCTGACAATTGTTGACTTACCAGGTGTCCCTGATAGACCAGCTTCGCCCTAAGTGTCCACACATCCAGGGGTGTTGTCCTCACTGGGGCATACATCGAGAGGGTTAGTGGCAGTCTCTGGTATGCTATCCATGGTGGCAACAGCAAGGTTACATGTTGAGGAAGTGGAGCACAGAGTTGTAGTAAGTGATACAACATGTGATGTTTCATTTAGAGTATTAGTAATGTTGTGTGAGATCTACACAGTGCCTTAACATGATCCCCAGAAATGACAATGATAGCTGCTGCTAAATCTTACCTAGTACAACATTAGACTCCGTAAGTTCAATACCATACACCTTGCTGAAAGATTTTAGACTATGTTGGTAGTCATTAGATTGCAGATGCCATCTTATGTTGTCTGACTATTGACATGGGTGTTCACTTTTATTGTCTAGTGAAGTGTCTGTCATGATATATGGCACAATAAAAGCTGGACACTGTAAAACAGTGTCAGAGTAGGGACACCGTGTGGGCATAAACAATAGTCATTGACCTCTATCTGGATGTACTAAATGTGCATCCACTTTGGCATCTAGATTTCCAGCCCAGGTGAGTACAATTCAATGTAAGGTACATTTCTTCTAAGTGCGGTTTGATGGGGCACTAAGCCGTATTTGTGCTTTGCTTGTAATGATAGTGGGAATGGGCCTTTGCATTGCTGTCATTGCCATACACTATTTCACAGTTGGACATTCATGATGGACTAGATTGGAAGTTAGTTTAATATGCAGGACAACTCACGTTTGGTGCACTGTTCAGGTTTTCATAATGGTGGGATATTTCCTTCTGGGATTTTTAGTGCTATCAGTTCCCAGTACTTCACATGCCATTCCCAAGGGCTGTGGTGCCAGATGAGCTTAGTGGACATGTGGCATGCCCATGAGGGGTATTAGGACATTTGGACTAAGGGGTGGTGGATGGTTTGTTAATTGAGGTGGGGTGAGGTAGTGAAGGAGCATGCAGGATGAAACAATCGCGTGACGTATGTTGTGGGGACTTACCAGACTACATTCCTCCAGGTATTCCTGCCAGGCCCTCCGGATGCAGTAAGTCCAAGACCTTCTCCTCCCAAGATGTGAAAGTAGGGAGAGGAGGTGGGGGTCCACGTCAGACGTCAGTACTGCCAACTGGTGCCTGGATGCCATGGAATGCACCTTCTCCAGAAGTCGTTCCACCTCTTCCTGGTGACCCACTTTGCGGATGGATAGGTGCCTACAGTATTGACCCTGTTGACTATTCTTTGCCAAAACTTCATTTTCATGGCTATTGATGTTTGCTGGAGTTGTGCTCCGAACAGGTGTGGCTCTACCTTGACAATTTCATCCACCATGACCCTCAACTCATCATCAGTGAAACTTGGGTGTTTTTGTGGGGACATGGTAGTGGTGATAAAGATGGTGAGGTAGTGTCAAAGGAAAAAGGCTGATAAACATGGGGGATGTGGTGTAGGTGCTGTGATTTGAGTGAGTGATGGTTGTTTTTATTTTGTGTGATTGTAAATTGTGTGTTGTGTTGGTTGTGCAGGTATGGGATGTATGCGTGGTGAAATGTGAATGGGTACCAAAAGTATTTATCGATAACTCTGTGATAGTTGTTCCTCCTCTGTGGCTATGAATGATATTCTGTTTGTAAATGATTGTGTAGGGGTGTGTTATATAATGGAGTGTATAGGTGTGTCAAGTGTGTCAAGTGTATGAATTTGTGCCAGGTGTGGGCTATTCAAACTATCTAATGTGGCGTTTTGTTCAGTGTGATGTGAGTTGAGACTTCCGCGGTTTGCACCGCCAATGATTTTCCACCATGGAAGAACCGCTGTTGTGATTTGTGAATCATACTCTGAGGGGAGGATTTTTGTCTGGCTGGAGGTGCTGGTGGTGGAACTGCCTCTTTTCCGTCCTCCAGTGCCCTGGCAGTTTTGAAAAAATTGCTTTTTTGTGGCAGATTCTACAATGTAACTCTTAATACAGTGGTTGGATTACTGCTAATATGGTGGTCTTTTGGCAGCCACCACGGCAGCGGTCTTCCCGAAAAAACCGCCAAACTCGTAATGACCCTCTTTATGTCCATTCTCAGCTAGGTGATTTAAAAGAGCAATGGTATCCTTTTTGCAAGCTTCTCTTGTGGTTGATGTCACAAGGAGGTAATCAATATATTGCAGAAGGACTGAATTACAATGCATGTTCAATGTTTCCAGATTTTTCTTTAGAATTAGATTAAAGATTGAGGTATTCTCATTATACCCCGTGGGACTCAACATCATGCTAAGACTCTTGAAACACAAATGAAAATATGAATTGGCTATGCTCATGCAATGGAATTGAAAAGAAAGCCTAAGAAACATCCACAACAGTGAACCATTCTGCTGATCATGGAATTTAGCAAAGAGTTATGGTTGGATTTGGTATCACAGGACAACATAGAATTACAATGGCATTCACCATTTGTAAATCCTGGACTATCCTAAATTTACCATTTGGCTTTTGCAATTTCATAATCAGTGGATTGCATGGACTTCCAATTATTTCTCTCAAAATCTCTTTTTGCAACATGTCTACAATTATTGGTGTTATCCTTGATATTGTTTTTGGGGTCATGTGTGTGGTGGTGTTCTCTATAATATTGCATTGGGATTGACTGTAATGTGGATTGGTTCTACACCTTTGATTAGTCCGATATCTTTCCCTGTGAGTTCCCACACTTCTGTATCCACAGTCTCTTTGAAATGAGCGGGCAAAGCCTCCACAGTTCTCATTGGATAAAACCCTACAATATTTTTTGAGCTAACTTAAACTCAACATCCTCATCATATGTCTGAAATTCAACTCCATTAGGGATACAATAGATTGTGCAAATTTACTTCCACAACAGATCACGTCCTGACCAGTTTACAGAACTTGAATCTCACACAACAAACTTGTGCTTTTCTTCAAATGACCCTATTTTTTAACCCCTTCTGAAATAGGATTTGTAATCTGTTTATTTGTAACTTCTACAACTTGGATCTACTTTTCCGAGATGAGTAGGTCTGGGACTTATGCTTTTCTAACAACGGAATGGGTATCTCTGGTCTCAATCAGAAATTACATTTGGTGGCCATTTATCTAACCTTGTACAAATGGCCCACTCTGGTCTACCTCTAAGACTGCACCAAACATGTAAGTTGCCTCCCTTCTCACCATCATCGCAATGTTTCAGAGTCAAAGCTCTCACTATCTAGCATGGGAAACTGTTGAAGTGTATTTTGATTCTGGACCTGAAATGAAGTTGTATTCACTGGGGGCATCTCATTCATATTTGTTTTAAGATTGCCCACATTTTGTAGAACCATAGTGGCTTGTAGGACCTGCATCATTTGAACTTGATTTTGAGCTGATGCTTGCCTTTGCTGGACAGACACATTCTGCATCTGATTTCCTCCTTGCATTTGGTTATTGCCATTTATTCTATCTGGATTAAGCGTACACCCCCTTTTCAAATGTCAGATCCTGTTACAGAATTAAAAAGGAGTCATTTTTTTTCAATGTTGCAAAATCTACACCAGTATTCAGCTCAATCAGCACTCCCCAACCTCTACCCTGTGAAGCAACCATACCTCCTTAAACACCTTGCTGTCCATCCTGAAATCCAACTCGTTGCATGCCATTCGGAAAACGGACACCTTGTATTGCACCAACATTTCCTACATGCAACTGATTGTGAAAACCTTTCTGTGACAACTTTGTTTGTACCAACATAAAGTTCTCCTTAGGCTTTTTATGCTTCACATCCTGTTTATCAGTGTAATATTTTGTGGTATTTCAGAATATCTTCCATTGACTTTGTCAGCCAGCATATCACAATCTGCTGTATATGCTGACTATCCTTCGGTCTCAAACCGAGAACAAACTGCAAAATAAAGAATCCCATATCCTTCAGCTCAAAATGTGATTGACCTATTTGCTGCTGAAATGCTTTAAACAACTTCTCATAGTACTCCAGCACAAACTTTTTCACCTCCTGCTGAATCCTCTTAAACCTCACATAATCTAAATCTTTTGGAGGAATTCTGACTTTCAGATAAATCACCTCATTGTATTCATCCATCACAGTAGGTGATTATGCATTAGTACGAGAATCTCTAGGTCACTCTGAATTTGGCCAATGTACATCAAATTTAGATTCAGACCACAAGTCATTTGGAACAACAATATCAAAGAATGTATTCAAATCAGTCCACAACACTTTCAAAATATTAACACATCTTTCAGCCTGTGTGTACCACTACATAGGATTTTCTCTCAACTTGGGAAAATCATTCATAAATGCTGCAAGATCACCCCCATTCCAAGAAACGTGAACGTACACTTTCATGTTTCTTTGCCCATTTGCTTTCTAATTTCTCAAATTCACCGCATTTACAAACACCCTTCACTAATTCAGCAATGTGCAATTGCATTCCTGAAGAATGCTTTGTCACAACTGATTCATCATCCAGGTGTACCCTGACGTTTTTCTGCAGCGGGATGTTTTTTGAGAGATCAACTTCATATTTATTTTCTAATTCAGTAAACTTGTCATGTACAGTTGTAGCTCTCCTAGCAATTTCTCTGCACAAATAAATCCGTTATTTTTCTTAGTGGTAATGCACATATTCAAGATTATTTCCTCCAATTGTTTTTTTAATCTTGAAACATTTAGAGGTCTCTCCTTTTCTGCACTCTGACTAGTACTTGGACTTCATGCATTCTCTGTCTTTGCATTGCTGATAATGGCTTCCTCAAACAACGGAGGAAAAATCCTATCTTCAAACATTTTTTATTTCACTGTGTGCTGTCTGTGTCGTAAACACAATTCTCCCCCCTGCCTTTAATGATTGACTAATCTGTGGTGGTGTCAATACAACATTGTTGAAAGAGCACTGCATTTGGGACAATATTATTAGGTGCATTTGATGGGAATATCTCTACTGGCTGTGATGTTACAAGCCTAGCAACAGGTGCTGGTACAGTGACAATAGAAGCAAAAACACCTGTAGGCATCACTGCCTGTGCAGTCTCTGCTTAGATAGGCACATTATTACGTATAACAGGATGTACAACAGGATGTGTCATGGGCTGTGCTACAACAGGTTGTGGTACAAATGGCTGAGGCATTGGTAATGGTCTTTGAATCTGATATATATAAGGATCAATAGGGGGTGTATCTACTGTCACATTCTTAGTTGTTGTCTCATCAGTATATGTCACAGGATACACACACGGTGGTGGATGTGCAGCCACTAACTCATCCCAAAAAAAATCTCCTGAATTGGTATGAGTGTCCGATTCAATCTCATCTTTTGTTTCTTTTTCTGCTTTTATATTTTTCTTTTTGGGCTTTGTATAATTCCTCATTGCTCTTTTTATCCGTCTTTATTATTTCTCTCTATCCCTGTTGTGAGCCATCTTCTCCCATGCACTTAATGGTTCAAATTGTGTAGGACTATGAGGACATTTAATTTCTCATAATCTGTCTATAATTCTCATATTAAATATAACTCATCTCGGAACGCTTAACGGACCCTCTTCTCGGTTATCTTGCACCATTGTTGAAGCCATACACCTATGTGTAACCCTTCCTAAGTCATCATAAGATAAGCTGGTATACCCCCAGGAGGTGCCTCTCCACCCTCCCGTACTGCAAAACGTCTAACAGCTTTGAAATATTTCATGATTTTCAGTTTAGCTCAACAAATCAACAATCATATTAATCAGAAATCCACAGTCAATTTTGATGCATAATCCTATTGATTCTCACCCCTGAAATGGAGGTTCTGCAACTGCCTCAGAAAACCACACTCTGCCAGTCCTTAATGTTGGACTTTAGGCAATGGAATATGGGCATTTATCTATCTCTGGGCAATTTTTAATACTACAGCCCCTCTTACTCACTATGTAAAACATTTTCTGCTACCAACGTTTCTGGAGGCAGGGACTTTAAATAAATATTTAGTTTAGGGTGGAAATCTTACCAACTCATCTGGAACATAAAGTACCGCTCAAATTACTAGGCCCAAGGCAGATGGATCTTTGATGTAAGTAAGAAAAAATCGTGAGCTGCAAATCAAATCAACTTCTTCATCAAAGTTTTAGTTTCAATATTTGAGGGTCAATGATGAGACCTGGTGTGAGTTTCAAAGCTTTATCTAAAATCTTTTAGTAAGTAAATCTTTTTTGTTCAGCATCAAAATATCAGTCAAATGTAAATCAATATAAATCAATAATATCAGAGCAAGTACATAAAGTGTGTTCCATAAAGGAAAAGTCCCTATTATAGCAATGGATAATGTGAGAAAAGCATCACTTATAACCCATAAAGAGCTCTAAATTCGAGATTTGAAAACATGAATATTTTGCATTAAAAGCTCAAATCAAAAAGCAGAACTTCCCATAAGGAGAGGTTTAAGAAACTCTGTAGAAACTCAGAGAAGCATAGGTGCAGGCCAGGGAAATAAACGGTTTCTCAGAATAAATCTGAGAAGCATCAGCATAGAGTCTGGGTCAGAAAAGATCTGAAGTGAAAAGCCCTCAAGAGAAGTCTCTCTCTACTCTAGGAACATGCACTCTAGGAACATGCACAATTATAACTTCTCATATCAGTAACTTGCTACAACTTGCAGCCACACTCAGCAACTTATTCAATCAGGCAGCAATGTCATCATGGGAACAGGACAGCTTCCGTTGGCTAAGCAGTCTGAAGGCAATGACTCTCAAATATTAAAATTTCAACAAAATACATTATGGATACATTTAGTTAGTTGGACTACAATTCATAAGGTTCACTCACAAGACAAAAACATTTCATGGTTCGTCCTCTACACTACAGCATTAGGTAATGTGCTTCTCACCCTTAACAACCTTATCATTCATGTGAAACATTCTATGGGAATTAAACTAAATATTTAATACATCACTATATTTTATGAAAAATGTGCCTATGGGAAAGGTGAAGTATAACAATGTCCATAGATTTTGTTTTTCACAGAACACTTGCTTCATTGAAAGTTTAACATTCTCATTCCTGACCTAGGTCAGGGTACAAGAGAAAAAAGAAAATGCACTGTACAGCTATTGTAACTAGATGCATGTAGCGATGAGAGCCTACTGCTCACAATTGTGTTTAAAATACAGCTTTTGTCTGAGGCCTACATGTTTTTATTTCTACATGTTAATTGCATTAACTTTCATTACTATAAACACTCCCGCAGCCTCCTATGTACAGTGAGTGCCTTGCAGTGTTATCTAGGAACATTATGTACCTCTCAGCCCTATTTTGGTTTTACTATGAACTGAAACTAGCTAACCACTGCTACCGTGCTCAGATGTTAAGCCTTGCTTATTCCCATTTTTCATCTAAATGGCATATCCTGGTATAATTGATTGTGTTATGTTCACATCTTAAGTGAGGAGGGTGTAAGACCAGTGTTTGTCAGACTTGACAATCAACCCATCTTAGGTCATGAGACTTTATAATAATCAACATTTCTGCATCTCCATTTTGAGTTAGGTAATAAATGTAGAATACAATATTCTGATCTACTCCTAGATTTACATATCATTTACTCCATGGCAAATATGTTGTTTTGAACAGGTGTGTTTTTGATATTTACTCAATTTTTTCCTGTGGAAATATCAGCCAGATAATTTTGTATGTAGTTAAAACATACAAATACATACACAAATTCAAAGATGCTTAATATATTCACAATTGGGTTCACAGTTTTAATTATCTATCCACAAAGGGCCTAATTGCGAGTGTGGCGGTCTGAGGGCTGCCGCACTCATGGTGACGGTCGGACCGCCGCACTCCAGGTGGTCCGACTGCCACATTACTAACTTGGCAGTCGGACCTCCAGGTAACTGCCATCCCCACCTGGAACATGCTTCCCAAATGGCTGACAGCAGTCTGAGTTTTACTCAGCCACTGCAGAACTAAACTCAGCACTAACTAGCTGATTACAACTCAGCTTTCTGCCAGCCATTCCATAGAGGAGACCCTGCCATGGAAAGGTTGGCAAAAAGCCAGTGCTCGGGCCACAGGGGTCCCCTGCACAGCCCATGCCTAAGGCATGGGCAGTGCAGGGTCTCCCCTGCCCAGCAACATAACAATGCACTGTCTGCTTTGCAGACAGTGCACATTCCAATGGTGCTGGTGTGCTATGATATTGACCTTGGCTCCATTAAAGGAGCATAGACCAATATCATTGCACTGTTGCTATCCTGGCAGGAACATTGTAATATGCTTGGGGGGTGGGTCACCACTGGTATGACAGTGGCATCCTCCCCACGAGTTTGGCAGTCGGCTCGTCCATCAGCCAAACTTGTGATCAGGTCCCCAGTCTCTTTCTTTTAATGTTTCTAATTTTAAAAAATTCACATATCAATTCACCAATTAAGGTATCTATCTAGGTAGTCACTTTCTTTCATAGAACATAACAATATATTAATTACTTAGCACAGAAGGAAACTTGAGCTGCACCAATATTTTAATTTCAAAGTCCACATGTTTATTTCTATTTATCAGTTTTTCCCTTCGCACATTTGAAAACAGTGGTTACGTAGGTGTGCAATTTCAGAAACATAGGTTTTAATATTTTCTTTCACCAGTGAGCTATAATCAGAAAGAATCTGATATGTTTGAAAACATTATTTTTATATATTGTCTAAGCCTACAGTTTTTGTTTTGCGGGAAGCCTTACTATCCCCACTAGAATTCACCTTGTGGGTCTGCACTGCACAAAAGCAAAGTCTTAAGAACTCTTGCATTACTGAGACAGAGTTATAGACTAAAGAATATGGTTCTTCCACGCCATACGAGTCTGAAAATTAGCACACATTTCACTGACTGGCAAACACATACTAACTTCAGAGTTTGCACTGTGGTGATTGTCGCTTTCTGTATTTTTTATGGGAGTTGTACTGCTCCCCGTCTCACCCAGCCGACTGGCATTTTGCCACCTACTACTTTAGTGTAATGAGTTGCTCCATTGCAGGTGCAAAATGTCCATAGCCAAGAATGACATGGCACAAAGTCTGCATGCCAAGTCTAAAGTAAGCCATAAGATTTTTTCTTGGCAAAAACATCAAAGATTCATCATTGGCTAATGTGGATTTTAAACAATAAGCTAAAGGTTTCTTGAACGAAAGATGTTATTAAGAGAGTCTAGCCATGGGCAAGACCAAGGCTGCTGCACCAGGGATAACTCAGCCCATAAGGGTGATTTCAATGACATAAGGAGCTCAAATGTTAAGTCATAAAAATACAAACATATCGCAAAGGGCACCATCTTGACTCAGAAACCCAAGTTCCCACCAGATTTGTGGATAGATAGTTCCTTTGGGAATCCATATTAGTTTTAATCAAGTACATTGTACTTCGCCCAACAGTTTGCTGGTTGGCTTCATCTCCTTATGTAAGTTAATCCATCAGCTTTGCTTTAGTAATAATTCATTTTGGTACTAGTGATGAGCTGAAACAATTATTAACACAGAGTATAGTTTTAACAGTGTTGTTTGGCCCTCAGTGATGTCAGATGGTGGTGGTCTGCACCCCTCACCTCAAACCTATTAATCTATTAATCAGATACTTGTATTTGTGGACTACTTCCACTGTTGAGGACTTTGGAAACCACCTGACAGGATTATTGTTTTTTTGACTGAAATAAGACTATTTTGATCTTACCTATGTTAATTGAGAGCTTGATGTCAACAGATTAATGCTCTTGGCTGGCCAGTTCTTTTACCGGCTAAGTGAACAGTGTCTACTGCATGCCACAGAAAGAATACTTGACGTGTTGATAGTTTGGGTAAGAATGTCCCTGCATTTGCAAGGGCCTGGCAAAGATTAGTTCGTGAACAGCGAACGGCAGTGGTGCTAAAATGTGTCCATGTTTTTGGCCTATTATTTTTTCTCTCAGTGTAAATAGCAAAGTTAACAACATTTTTGAAAGTGATCCAAATGTCTGAATGGAAGTCCTGGAAGGTTCAAAGCAACCTGTTGAGAATGCTCCAGTTTGAAAATTACCTCATTATTATTTACCTTTATCTCTAAATTAAAAGCTGCTTTAAAGTCAATAAAACATTCTTCAACTAAAAACCTTTTCAAATTAACTACATCTTGTATAATCGTACACAGTACCCTCAAAGACTGCCTGAACTATGGTTTGTTATAAAGGAAATAGTTATTTCTCTTTCATCCGAAGCTCAACTTCACTCAAATGAAGTTTAAATTAAAGCTTAGTCTCAGTATCAAGTTAAGGTATTAGGTATAGTTGAAGACGGCACCTAGGGGAACCCTTGGTGTGAAGAAAGTGTAAAGTTAGAACCGCCTCAAGATGCTGGAATTATTGCACACTTCAGGAAGTGGGAAACAACCGTCAGTAGACACTGTGATCTGAAGCCCGATAGCTTTTCTTACCACAGCGGGTGATCTGCCCTTTAGAAATGGGTAATCAGTAGAATGGTGTGGCCGGATTATCCCGTATGCACTGTACAGAGAATTTACAATATCTTGATAATCCAGGCTCAAAGCAAAAACTTTTCCTGGAGCATCATATGCTACAGTGCTTCCTAAATCATTTATGGTCATGGGAGCCCAGATTGTTGATATATTCCGAGAACGTCAAGAGGCAGTTATGTTATTTTACAAATTCTGCATTTATGTCCATTGATGTTCCATTTGGGGTCTTTTAAATGAACATATTGCCTTTTTATGAGTTTTTTTTTTTTTTTTTTTAATTCGGCATTAGGTAGGATATTCCTTTCTGGAGTTTTATAAAGTCATTTTAGAGCGCCACAAAAACGTTCTTCTCCTTCCAGAGGGATTATGAACACAAGACTTTGCTACTGGGTAGGATGTTAACTGGTCAGCCTATGTTATAGACTGACTTTATATTTGCAACTGAGAAATTTCATTCAATGTGCTCATAGACCATTAAATAGGATTCCCTACCACTTTGTTGGCTGAAATGCTGTAACTGCTATTATTTACTAAATATGGGTGTTTCAAACAGAGTGGTGTGGAAACGATCTGCCGCTATTGGGCTCAAGCTATGACTGCGAAGATTATCTAGCAATTCTTCACCCAATCTATCCAGTTTCTGTTTAGGGAAGAGAATTTCTGGGATACCAATGCACCTTGTCCCAGTGAAACATATATCCAGTTATCTTTACTGAAAATGTTATTCAAATTAAAGTAACCAATTAATCACAAGGAATTTCCTGTTTCTATTTAATTTAGAACAAGCTGTTCGATATGGTTTTTATTTCCTGATAAATGAGTGAAAGGACATATCTTGTATTCATATAGAGACGTCCAGTGACCGAGATTTCGACCGTTCTAATGTCAAAGCCAGAATGTTTATATTAGCAAAATAAAGAATCACTGCCTTAAAATGGAGATGAAACACTACAAAGATCGAAAGACCACATCTGTTCTACCACGAGTAGTGGTTTTGTGGGCACTATTAAAATATATGGAAAATATTGGGAGTGTAACATAGTTCATTGCACACAAGGCGCATAAAATATGTTGAAGGATACGATGAATGATAAAACAATGTAATCTCCAACAATTTGCTTGATTCCCCCAGAACTCCACGAGTATCCTTTGATCTAGACCACTCTCAGTGCTCCCTATGAAACAGAGGGCGCACATGTGTTCAGAGTTATGGGTTAGGTTGAGTTATAGAGGATAAGACTGCTGTCTGACAAACCCCGTTAATATCCATGGTACACCACATCTGACCCTCAACCTCATATGTTCTGCAGTTCCTTAATTTCCATTTTACTGTCAGGCCAGTAAGGGAGCTTTTGTTTGAAACTATGTCAGTAATCCGTGCATTCCCAAAACAACTATTGTGATTCAGCCTCAACCAAAGCAGTACTACCATTCTGTGAAAGATGTAATTTGACCACCAGCATCCCCACTTATCTTGCAGTCATGCTCGCCAGTTCTGGTAGTTCTCAGTGCACCCACAGGCAGGGCATCATCAGGCTGCTGACTGAGGCACAGATATTCATAAATGTCACACAACTTAGGGCCATATGTACAAACACATTTTCCCATTGACACAGAATGGGAAAAACCCTTTGCTATATCTGGCCCTTAGTGCAGCATGCAAAGTTGCTCTGCTGCATGTGTGACAGGGAGAGAGCACGAAAGCACCAGGGCCCACATTTATACTTTTTGACGCAAAACTTTGTTTGGGCAGTTTTACATCAAAAAGTATAGTGCTGGCTTGCGCCATTCCAGAGCGCCAGCCTGGCGCCATATTAATGGAATGGTGCAATCTGGTGCAAAGGGTGGGCTAGCATGAAAAAAAATGATGTTAGCCGGGTGGGGGTGGCGGTATGAGAGAAAGGGGTTTTGCACCAAGAAATGATGTTAGGCTGGTTAGAGGCAAACAAAATGCCTCTAACCAGCCTAGCGTCATTTTCTGATGCAAAGCCATCCATTCCACAAGACGCCTGTCTCAGAAAAGACAGGAGTCATGCCCACCACCCCAATGGCCAGCACAGGGGACCAGTGTCCCCTGGGCATGGCCATTGAACCCTGTGCCATGCAGGGGGCCCCAAGTTGGGCCCCCTATGGTACTTCAATTTTAAAAATAAAATACTTACCTATACTTACCCTACTTACCTGGGATGGGGTCCCCCATCCTCCGGTGTCCCTCTGGTGTGGGTGGGGGTATTCCTCGGGCTTGAGGAGGGCACCTGTGGACCCATGGTCTGACCCAGGCGTTAGTCAATGGTGCAAAGCAAGCTTTGCACTATTATTTAGCCTCTCCTCCTACCTGTGCGCCATTTTGGCATGGGGATAAATATGGGGCTAGCACCCTTTTTTAGATGGGAACGCCTACCTTGCATCTTATTGACGCAAGGTAGGTTCACGCATCTAAAAAATGGTGCAAACTCCAATATTCTGACGTTAGATGTGTCTACCGCCAAAATTTAAATATGGAGTTTGTTTTGTGATGAATTTGCATTAAAAAAGTACGCAAATTCAGCCAAATGGAATATATATATAATATACATATATATATATATATATATATATATATATATATATATATGCCCTCGTATCTACTAAGATATGGGACTATCCTACTATCTCTCTTGAGCTGGCACACTATTAGGCTGCCGAATGCCATGCACACACATTTGTGCTACAGTGCAAAGGTGTTTGCATGAATCTAGCATAGGTTTTTTTTATTGAAAAGGAACAATTCCGGTACAAAATACTATGCTTAGATTAATTTTAAAACATTTCCCACATTGGGTGTGTTCTGTACAGTGCAGCACACAGTCAAAGTGGTAAAAAGTAATGCCTACTTGCAAGTGGCATCATATTTTGGTGCAGAACCTTGTCTGCTATTGAAAATAGATAGGGGTTTGTGTAAAAAACCAGAGAAGCACCCATGGAATGCCTCCTTGATGCGGAGCACAGCTTTGCAATACTTTCAGACACCTTTGCAGTTAAAAACACGTTTTGGGCTGGAAAGTAACAAAAACAAAAATGCGCAGTCTTTCATACTTTTTCGATGCTTTTCCAGCGCAAAATGTTTGCAAATCTGCCCCATCAAGGGTAAGAAACAAAACAAGGCAGCAGGCCTTCACCAATTGTGCCCTCACAGTCTGTAGTACCCATGAGTTCCGCCACAACGCTGCTCCAATTTTGGAAATGAGTTGAGGACATATCTCTTTAAAGAGAACTACCTCTCCTTTCACTAGTTGAATTTATGCTTGTTCGTGACTATATAGAACACTCTGTCGACCTTTAGCTAAAGCAGTACAATACATACATATATCTGCAGAGGAATAAGTTATGGCTGTGGTCCCACTTGATGGAGCCCCTACATTCAATGCTAGAAATTTGAAGAGACAATATCCACCAACTAATGGAATGAAAGAAGTTGGCATGTGATATTAACCTTGTTTAGGCCATTAAAATTGCCCCCGATGACATAGTACTGTTAAAAAGCAAATTCGTTCTATACACGGATGTGTTATGGGGAGTTTCCCGTAGTTTGCGGGAGATCGACTAGAATCTTGAATTTGGTTTACTGCACAGTCAGCGCACCCACTCAATTGAATGTAAGTGAGATGGGCTCCGCAGATATAAAGCAGAGATTTTAATGAACCTTTGACATAACATTAGGATGCAAATGAGAGTGTGTTCTGAAATGTCGAACAGTGGAATTTTACTGTCAATGTATAATTTGAATTAACCTTTTCTCTTAATATTTGAAAGCGGCATGTGGATGTTTCTCTTTACTGAAAAGGGTACTGTTTTAGAAGAAGCTGCTCAGTGCTAATTTTAATAGAGCCATAATTAAGAACGCTCTCAATTTTCAACAAGTTTTGATGAATGGTAATTACTGGTATTTGAGTAAACATATTCAGATACGCCTTCATGCTAAATAGGGAAAAAACACCAGTGCTCCAAGCAAACAAATTCAAACAACACAATTAAATGGAAGTATGTAAATTGAAGCATTTGCATTGTTCCGTACTGTTCTTTACTATTCTTTTCATCAGAGTGTGTTTATCAGTTTGCATATCACCTATAAATAATTATATGTGCTAAAATTAGATTTATGAACAGTTTTGTGCTGAATGTTCAATACAGCATTACTGCCTCAGCATTCTTTCTGCCGCCTTATAAATTAGGGCACTTTTTCTGCTGCTTTGACTGTGGTAAGTCAAAGCTTCTTCCCACCCCCAATAATGGTTATAACTGTTCTGGTATGTTTTTTAATGATATGCATGATTAGCTTGACAAAAGCAAATAACTTCTCTGCAGACTATCCTGAGGTTTGTTTTTGCCTACTTCTATACTAGTAGATCCCAGACATGTTGCTCATCAAAGGTAGTAAGCTCGTATATTGATGTGTTTGAGAATTTTATTGAAATTTGTAGGGCGAAAGAAGAGGAGGAAGGTCTTTTGTGAAATGGGGCTGTAGATACGTCTGAAAGACCATTTGACTTGGTGAGAGAAATGTGACCAAAGAACACTTAGCTGGGAATTGGAAAGCGGTGGAGGGGAAGTCAGGGGGTGGATGGGAGAAACCAGAAGCAAAGCAGAGCTATGAGGGACACTGGACCCCTTCAGTCACATATCTAAGATTCCTGACAAATTTCAACCTGTAGATAATATATATGCCCATCTCTGCCCTTCTTGGTTTTTTTTGCCTTTCAGTATCCTTTTAATTGATCATAGTGGAGGCTATGACGTTGTTCAGCATTTTTCAATCATTAATGTGTTACAACTCTCAATACCAAACACCTGCGTAGAGTGCAGTCTGCATGTATTACATAAATGAGGTCTGGCACAAGCTCCACATGTTATTTTCTGATTTCAATCTAGCAGAGGAAACTATTGTTGGAGGCTGGCCTGGTTTGTAGTGGATACCTTGGGTACTAACACCTTACACCAGGTCCTGTTTTCCCTGATAAGTGAAGTAGTAGTGTTCTAGCAGCTTAAGCTGATAGAGGTAGGTATATCAGAGCAGCTTAGGCTGAACTAGGAGACATGCAAAGCTCATGCAATACCACTTATAGTTACACAGTACTTATACACAAGTAAAGACAATACTCAGTGTTACCAAAAAATAAAAGTAGTTTATTTGGGTGACACAGTACCAAAAATATCTTAGAGGCAATACGCCTTCTGGAGGTATTATACACAATATATACACTAGACACCAAAATTAGGTAAGTAATTAGACATAGGTTAGTGCAAACAATAGGAAATGCTATAGAATGCAATAGGAGAAAATAGGTCTAGGGCAACACAAACCATATACTAAGAAAGTGGAATGCGAATCAGGAATTCCGCCCTAGACAATTGTAGTGTGTGCAGAATCACAAGGACAGTAAGAATACAGAAAAGGTATGTAAATTACCCCAGCCCAGAAAAGCAGGAGTAAAGTACTACAAGTTTCCTTAGGACACACTACACCTCGTGATTGGGATTATTGCAATAACCAACCAAGTCTGCAAACAACAACTGCTGGATTCCTGGACCTTCAAAAGAAGGGGACCAAGTCCAGAAGTCAAAAGAAGTTCCAGGAAGGGCAGGAGCCCCTGCCAATCCAGAAGAGGGTGCAAAAGAAGAGTACCCGGTTGGACGAAGACTGCAGGAATGCACCCTAGGAAGATGCCAGCTGGTTCCTGCATGATGCACAAGATGTCACACAACGTGAAGATGGATGTAGATGTGAGTTTGTGTTGGAAGTCACCAACAAGCCTTGGTTATGACAAAGTTGCTTTTTGCCTCAAAATGGTGCTGGCTGGACCCAGGAGGAACCTGGGGGGCCTCAACTCTGTGTGAGGAAGAAGAGGGGGCTCTCAGCACTTTAGAGAGCCCTTAGGACACCAGACAGCCCCCAAGGGTGTCCCAGGACATGGGGACAAAGTAAGAGCAAAATGCAGTTGGTGCAGCACTGCAAATATGGGTCCCATGCCGCCAGAGGTTGACTCAACGAGTTGAGCATCGCAGGATAGAGTGCTGGGGACCTGGGCCAGGCTGTGCACAAAGAAATTTCATAAACAGTGCACAGAGGCCTCAGGAGGTGAAGAAGACGCAGTGCAGAGGGGTGCTGTCGCTCTCAGGGAAGGCAAGGTCTTACCTCCTCCAAATTGCGTCAGGAGGACCTCAGGACTGTACGTGTCGGTGGGGTCCGCCCTCTGTGTTCCAAGGAGCACGTTCATCACTGTGAGAGGAGTACAAAAGTACCGGTCATCGACTTAGAAGGTGCCTGCGTGAGCAGGGGAGTTACTCCGTCACCCCACAGGAGATTTCTTAGGTTCTTTTGGTGCAGGATGAAGACAGGAAGTCCTCAGAGCGTGCACACCATGGAAACTGTTGCAGTTGCTGGCTGGAGCCGAAGTTGCAGAAGAAAAGTATCCCTTGTGGATACCTTGTTGCTGTTACAGCGGTTCTTGGAGCCAGTTGCTGTTGATCCGAGGTCAGAGGATGAAGTAGTAGTTGCAGAGGATTCATGTTGGAAACTTGCAAGTAGAATCTGAAGAGAACATACAGGAGAGTCCCTAAATAGCCCTGAGAGGGGTATTGACTACCTTATCAGGTAAGGACCTATCAGGAGGGGTCATTGATGTCACCTGCCGACACTGGCCACTCAGAGTCCTCCAGAGTGCCACCACACCTTGCAAAGCAAGATGGCTGAAGTCTAGGACATGCTGGAGGAGCTCTGGGCACCACCCGAGGGTGGTGATGGACAGGGGAGTGGTCACTCACCTTTCCTTTGTCCAGGTTCATGCCAGAGCAGGGGACAAGGGATCTCTGAACAGGTGTAGACTGGCTTATGCAAGGACGGCACCATTTGTGCCCTTCAAAGCATTTCCAGAGGCTGGGGAGGCTACCACTCCCCGGCCTGTAACACCTATTTCCAAAGGGAGAGGGTGTAACACCCTGCTCCCAAAGGAAATGCTTTGTTCTGCATTTCTGGCACCGAGCTTCTCAGACCTCAGGAGGGCAGAACCCTGTCTGTGAGGTGACAACAGCTGTAGCTGCAGTGCAAGCCTCAGAGAGCTGGTTTGGCAGTACTGGGGGGCCATAGTGGAGCTCCCAGGATGCATGGAGTTGGCTCCTCAGTACCATATTTGGAATGGGGGGACAATTCCATGATCTTAAACACCTTACATGGCCACATTCGGAGTTACCATTGTGAAGCTACATATATGTATTGGCCTATATGTAGTGCACACGTGTAATGACATCCCCGCACTCACAGAGTCCCGGGAAATGGCCCTGAACTATGTGGGGGCACCTTTGCTAGTGCAAGGGTGCCCTCACACTAAGTAACTTTGCACCTAACCTTCAGCAAGTGAAGGTTAGACATAGAGGTGACTTATAAGTTACTTAAGTGCAGTGAAAATGGCTGTCAAATAGTGTGTGTGCTATTTCACACAGGCTGCAATGGCAGGCCTGTGGGAGGGTTTGTCTGAGATCCTTATGGGTGGCAATGGAAATGCAGCAGCCCATAAGGATCTGGAACCCCAATGCCCTGGGTACTTAGGTACCATATACTAGGGACCCATAAGGGAGGTCCAATGTGCCAATTGAAATTGGTAAATGAAGTCACTAGCTTAAAGTGAAAAATGTAAAAGCAGAGAGAGTATAATCACTGAGGTTCTGATTAGAAGAGCCTCAGTGACACAGTCAAGCACTATACAGACACACACATTAGGTCATAAACTATGAGCACTGGGGTCCTGACCAGCAGGATCCCAGTGAGACATGCAAAAACATATTGACATGCATGTAAAAATGGGGGTAACATGCGAAGAAAGATGGTACTTTCCTACACAATCCCCCCCAAACGAGGGGCAATAAGTCTAACCTTGCCCAGATGAGTCTTCATTGTCTAATTGGAAATATCTAGAGAGTCCATATGCATTGGAGTGGGTACTCCCAGGTTTATGTTCCACTGTAAAGTCCATATTCTTTAGAGAAATGGACCACCTCAACAATTTAGGGTTTTCACCTTTCATTTGTTTAAGCCATAATAGAGGTTTGTGGTCTGTCTGATCAGTGAAGTGAGTCCCAAACAAGTAGAATCTCAGCTTTTTCAGTGCCCAGACCACAGCAAAGGCCTCCATCTCTGTGGCAGACCAAAACTTTTCTCTAGGGATCAACCTCCTGCTAATGAAATCAACAGGTTGATCCTGGCTCTCTGACTTAAGTTGTGATAGTACAGCCCCTACCCCTAATTCAGAAGCATCTGTTTGAGCAATTAATGTTTTGGAGTCGTTTGGGCTCTTTAAGACAGGTGCAGACCACATTGCCTACTTAAGCTCCTCAAAAGCTTTCTGACAGCAAGCTGTCCACAATACCTTTTTGGCACTTTCTTAATGGTGAAGTCATTAAGAGGGACTGCAATGCAGCCACAGTTCTTACTGAACCTCCTTTAATACCCAGTGAGAACTAAGAAGGCTCTGACCTGGGACTGTATAAGGGGGAGCCCTGTCCATAATGGCCTGAATCTTCCCCTGTAGTGGTTCAATCTGTTCTCCACCTACCAGGTAGCCCAGATAACCCACTTTCCCCTGCCCTATCTGGCAATTTGAAGTCTTGATAGTTAGGCTTGCCTTTTGCAGGGCCTCAAAAACTTTCCAGAGGTGGACCAGGTGATCCTCCCAGGTGGAGCTAAATACAGCAATATCATCTCAATATGCTGCACTGAAAGCTTCCAAACCTTGGAGGACTGTATTTACCAGCCTCTGAAAAGTCGCAGGTGCATTTTTCAAACCAAAGGGCATAGCTGTGAATTGATAGTGCCATCCTATAGTAGAAAAGCAGATTTTGCTTTAGCATCCTCTGACAATTTGATCTGCCAATACCCTGCAGTCAAATCAAAGGTGCTTAGATACTTGGAAGATGCCAGTGTATCAATTAGCTCACCTTCCCTGAATATAGGGTGAGCATCTGTTTTGGTTACTGTATTAAGACCCCTATAGTCCACACAGAATTGCATGTCTCTCTTTCTTTCTTTGCTAAGCGGTTTGGGGACAAGCACCACTGGGCTGGCCCAGGGGCTATTAGAAGCCGCAATAACTCCAAGGTCCAACATTTTCTGAACTTCTGATTTTATGCAATCTCTGACATGGTCAGGTTGCCTGTAAATTTTACTATTGACAGGTAAACTGTCTCCAGTGTCAATTGTATTTCACACCAAGTAGTTGTACCGGGTGTGAGTGAGAAGAGTTCAGAAAACTGACCAAGGAGATTTTTACAGTCTTCTTTCTGCTCAGCAGTAAGGCAGTCTGCAAGAACCACTCCTTCCTCTAAGCCATCAGCTTCAGTGTTGGTGAAGAGACCAGGCAGGGGGTCACTCTCTTCTTCCTGTCCCTCATCCGTAGCCATGAGCAGGGTTAAGTCAGCCTTGTCATAGTAAGGCTTACAGCAGTTGACATGAAGCACCCTAAGGGGGCTTCTGGCAGTGCCCAGGTCCACCAGATAGGTGACCTCACCTTTCTTTTCTACAATGAGATGGGGTCCACTCCATTTGTCCTGGAGTGCTCTTGGGGCCACAGGCTCCAACATCCACACCTTCTGTCCTGGGTGGTACTCTGTCAGGGCAGCCTTCTGGTCATGCCATTGCTTTTGGAGCTCTTGGCTGGCCTGAAGGTTTTTGCTGGCCTTTTCATGTACTCATGCAAAAACAACAGATGATGGATGGAAAACAGATCAAATCAAACATACACCCCCAGTCAACGATCTGGGTTTAATCCATCAGTTTTTTTGCTTGCCATGCCATTCCAGTTTGGACCCAGCCATATGCAAATCAGTCTTGACCCTGTTCCCCATGAGTTTTTGTGGTATTGCCTTGTGCGCCCTAAGTGGCTAGGGTATGCCCAGACGTGGGTCCCTTGCTTGTTGCGCCACTGGATTCGAGCTAGCCTGGCTGATGAAGGGTGATACCCTGAAACCGATCCCAGTATGATTGAATCCTGCCCAGGGAGGACCTGGCTTGGCAGTTCAGGCTGGACTGCTCCTATTGGGTGCGGAGTCAAGACTGATTTGCATATAGCTGGGTCCAAACTGGGGTGACGCAGCAAGCAAAATAACAATGGATTAAACCCAGATCTGTGACTGGGGGTGAGTGTTTGAAAAGTTTCAACACTCCGTCCATCATTTTATTTTGTGATATTGCCTTGTGCGCCCTAAGTGGCTAGGGTATGCACAGACATGGGTCACTTGCTTGCTGCACCAATGGATTCAAGCTCGCCTGGCTGATGAAGGGTGATATCCTGAAACCGGTCCCAGGATGCTTGAATCCTGTACAGGGAGGACCTGGCTTGGCAGTTCAGGCTGGACTGCTCCTATTGGGAGCGGGGTCAAGACTGATTTGCATAAAGGCTGGGTCCAAACTGGGGTGACGTGGCAAGGAAAATAACGATGGTTTAAACCAAGATCTGTGACTGGGGGTGAGTGTTTGAAAAGTTTCAACACTCCGTCCATCATTTTATTTTGTGATATTGCCTTTTTCATGTACTCAGCCATTCTACTTCTCAGGCCAAGTACATAGTCCATAATGTCTTGCTTTGGAGGTTTTAAACGTTGTGCCCAACCCTCCTTAACAAGAACAAGGGGACCCGAAACAGGGTGACCAAATAGGAGTTCAAAGGGGCTATAGCCCACTCCTTTTTGGGGTACATCCCTGTAGGTGAAAAGGAGGCACGGCAAGAGGACATCCCATCTCCTTCTGTGTTTTTCAGAGAGTCCCATGATCATGCCTTTGAAAGCTTTTTAAACCTCTCAACCAGTCCATTAAGTGTGGATGATAAGGGGTGGTGAACTTGTAGGTAACACCACACTCCTTCCACATTGCTTTTAGGTAAGCAGACAGGAAGTTACTACCTCTGTCTCATGCCACATCCTTATGGAAACCCACCCTGGAAAAGATTCCCAGGAGAGCTTTTGCCACTGCAGGTGCTGTAGTGGTTTTAAGGGGATAACTTCTGGATACCTTTTGGCATGGTCCACCACCACAAGGATGAATCGATTGCCAGAAGCTGTTGGAGGGTCAAGGGGGGCAACAATATCAACCCCTACACTTTCAAAGGGCACCCCAACCACTGGGAGTGGGATCAAGGGGGGCTTTAGGGTGTCACCAGTCTTGCCACTGGCTTGGCAGGTGACACAGGACTGACAAAACTCTTTTGTGTCTTCTGACATATGGGGCCAGTGAAAATGTGGAAAAAGTCTGTCCCATGTTTTACTCTGGCCTAAATGCCCAGCCAGGGGAATCTCATGAGCAAGAGTTAGGAGGACTTCCCTGTACTGAAAGAGGATGACCAGTCTCCTGGTGGTACCAGGTTTAGGGCCCCTTGCTTCAGTATAGAGGAGATTATTTTCCTAGTAAACTCTGCGGCTGTCCATGACATCCCCATTCTGCTGCTTGACAGCTTACTGTCTGGGACCCTCCAATGTGGGACAGGTTTTCTGTGTCAACACTCAGGTCTTCCCTGGCAGCCCCCCCGCACCCAAAAGCTCAGCTGTATCATCTTCCAGGTCCTCTGGTGTGGGTTCTGCACTGGAAGAGAATTCCTCTTCCTCAAAAGAGGAATCAGCTGTGGAGGGAAGGATAGTGGACAAGGGTTTGCCCTTCTTACCCCTAGTTTTTGGTAACACTTAGTCCATTATTCCATGATCCAGGTTTCCCTGTCCTCTTTGCTTCTTGGCCTGAGCCCTGGTAAGAGCAAAGATATGCCCAGGAATACCCAGCATTGCTGCATGGGCCTCCAACTCCACTTCAGCCCAGCTGAAGTCTTCAAGGCATTGCCTAGCAGACATTCTACAGGTAAATCAGTGGCTACCACAACTTTATTTGGACCAGTAACCCCCACCCCCCAGTTGAGATTCACAACAGCCATGGGGTGGCTAACAGTGTTGCTATGGGCGTCAGTCCCTTGGTAGTGGTGACCAAGTAGGTGCTGCTCAGGGGCAACCAGTTTGTCTATCACCATTGTGACACTGGCACCTGTGTCCCTGTAGGCCTCAACCATTAATCAGGGGTAGCTGTTTGTACTTATCCATATTAAGGGGACAAGCAAATAAAGTGGCTAGGTCAATGCCAACATCAGAGACTAAAACAGCCTCAGTGATCCACCTAACTAGACTAACCTCAACTACATTACCAAAGGTGAGCCCAGCTACACCCTTTGATTGATTATTAGTAGTGTTCTTCCCACCATCACTGCTATTACTAGGGGCACTAGTGGTTGCAGTTGGGGTTGCGGTGGTGGGAGGTTTGGTGTTTCTTTTTGGACAATGAGTATCAGTTGC
Source organism: Pleurodeles waltl (assembly GCF_031143425.1). Lineage (NCBI taxonomy): Eukaryota > Metazoa > Chordata > Amphibia > Caudata > Salamandridae > Pleurodeles > Pleurodeles waltl. The sequence continues at coordinate 937,616 of NW_027150401.1, read as the reverse complement.
CCAATGGCCTTTGGCTGCACACAAATAACACCAAGGTTTCTTATCTTTGTGAGAAGAGGATTTGGACCCACCACCCCAGACGTTTTTTGTGGGCCGATGAAGACTCTGATGATTTTCTATCTTTGTCCCCACCCTTGTCATGTGACTTACCATCCTTCTTCTTGCTGTCTTTGTCACCCCCTCTATGAGCTTTTCTGCTCATGCTTGTTCTGAACCATTTGACTGCCTTCTTTCCTAATTCTTGGGGAGAGGTTATATCTGAGTCCACAAGATACTGATGCGGCAAGTCAGACACACCATTATTCAAAATACGGTCTCTCAGAATCAAGTTATATAGGCTTTCATAGTCAGTCACCTTTCTGCCATTTAACCAACCTTCTAGGGCCTTCACAGAACAGTCTACAAAAGCTGTCCAGTCTTGTGATGACTCCTTTCTGGTCTCTCTGAACTTTATCTTGTATTGCTCAGTGGCTAATCCCAGACCATCAAGAGTGCACTTTTAAGAATTTGGTAAATATCTGCATCATCCTGTCTGACAATAAGGAGTCTGTCTCTCCCTTTACCAGAGAAGGATAACCAAAGAATAGCAGCCCATTGTACATGAGGGACCCTCTGAACTTTACAGGCCCTGTCAAGTGCAGCAAACCACTTGTAGATGTCATCACAATCCTTGTAAGGAGGGACAACTTTGTGCAGATTCCTAGAGTCAAATGAAGGTTCCCTAACATTTTAATTTCTGAAACTGCTGCTGCCACCATGGGGAACTAACCCCAAACCCTGCTTTTCCCTTTCCACAGCCAGGCATTCCCTGTCTAAGGCCAACTGTTGCTGCATTAGCTTCAGTCTGGCCTCCTCTAACCTCAGCTTTCTGAGTTCCCTATCTAAGGACTGGTCCTCATGGTTAGATGTATGGGATGCCTCTGAAACAGAGGTAACAAGGAAATGTGCAGAGTCAGATCTACCTCTAACAGGGGCCACCCTAGTGACCTGGCCTCGAGGGATCAAGGGTGCCCTACTAGTGTGTGACCTATTCCCACTACCAGTTGTACTAAGGGGCTTGTTAACAGATAAATCTGTGGAAGTACCCTCCCAGGATTGTCATTTTGCTCCTCTGAGCCTTCCTGGTTGGAATCATCCTCTACCTCTTCCCCTGTCTGATCTAGACCAGTGCCGAGTCCCTGGTCATCCTGGAGGAGAAGATTTAAGAGGAACTCCTTATTGGGGTTCTTCCGAATCCCTAAACTTCTTTCAATACAGAAACCCCTAAAACCGTTAAAGGTTAGATTCTCATAAGTCGTCTTAACAACTCTATGGGTAGCGTCTACAGAAGACATATTGAAAGAGAAAAAGTTTAGGAAAGATACTTCTATGTATATATTATATATGCTCTAAGTATTGGAGCAAGCATTTCTTGTGAAAAGCACCAATAACAAAGTCGTAACTCAATTGCAAGTACTTATTCCACAGCTGCACCACCAATGTAGGAGGCTGGCCTGGTTTGTAGTGGGTACCTTGGGTACTTACACCTTATACCAGGTCCAGTTATTCCTTATTAGTGAAGTAGTAGTGTTCTAGCGGCTTAGTCTGGTAGAGGTAGCTATAGCAGAGCAGCATAGGCTGAACTAGGAAACATGCAAAGCTCATGCAATACCACTTATAGTTACACAGTACTTATACACAAGTAAAGACAATACTCAGTGTTACCAAAAATAAAGGTAGTTTATTTGGGTGACACAGTAGCAAAAATATTTTAGAGGCAATACTCCTTCTGGAGGCAATTATTATACACAATGTATACACTAGACACCAACATAAGGTAAGTAATTAGACATAGGATAGTGCAAACAATAGGAAATGCTATAGAATGCAAAGGGAGAAAATAGGTCTAGGGGCAACACAAACTATATACTAAGAAAGTGGAATGCGAATCACAAATTCCCCCCTAGACAAGTGTACCGTGTGCAGAACCGCTGGGAGAGTAAGATTACAGTAAAGGTAAGTAAATTACTCCACCCCAGAGCCCAGTAAAGCAGGAGTAAAGTACTGCAAGTTTCCTTAGGACACACTACACCTCGTGATTGGGATTATTGCAATAACCAACCAAGACTGAAAAATAACAACTGCTGGATTCTTGGACCTGAAGACCTGCAAAAGAAGGGGACCAAATCCAGAAGTCGAAAGATGTTCCAAGAAGAACAGGAGCCCCTGCCAACCCAGAAGAGGGTGCAAAAGAAGAATCCCTGGTTGGACGAAGACTGAAGGAATGCACCTGAGGAAGATGCCAGCGGGTTCCTGCATGATGCAAAGGATGTCCCACAACGTGACGATGGATGCAGACGTGATTTAGTGTTGGAAGTCGCCAACAAGCCTTGGTTACGACAAAAGTGCGTTTTGAGTGAAAATGACATTGGCTGTACCCAGGAGGGACCTGGGGACGTCAACTCTGTGTGAGGAGGAAGAGTGAGTCTCAGCACTACAGAGAGCCCTCAGGATACCAGACAGCACCCACGGGAGTCCCAGGACACGGGGACAAAGGAGGTGCAAAACACAGTTGGTGCAGCACAACAAAGGAAAGTCCCAAGCCACTGGAGAATAACTCAGTGATTTGAGTGTCACAGGATGGAGTGCTGGGGACCTGGGCCAGGCTGTGCACCAAGGAATTTTGCAAATAGTGCACAGAGGCATCAGGAGGTGAAGAAGACACAGTACATAGGGGTACCGTCGCTCTCTGGGAAGGTAAGGTCTTACCTCCTTCAAATTGCGTCAGCAGGACCAGAGGGCAGTCTATTTTGATGGAGTCTACCCTCTGTGCCCGTAGGAGCATGCTTATCACTGTGAGAGGAGTCCAAGGGTACCGGTCGTTGTCTTGGAAGGTGCCTGCTTGAGCAGGGGAGTGACTCCGTCCCCCATAGGAGATTTCTTCGGTCTTTCTGGTGCAGGATGAAGACACGGAGTCCTCAGAGCATGCACACCATGGAAACTGGTGCAGTTGCTGGCTGGAACTGAAGTTGCAGAAGAAAAGTATCACTTGTGGATAATTTGTTGCTGTTACAGCGGTTCCTGGAGCAGGCTGCGGTTATTCCGAGGTCAGAGGATGAAGTAGTAGTTGCAGAGGATTCCTGTTAGAAACTTGCAAGTAGAATCTGAAGCGAACCCACAGGAGAGACCCTAAATAGCCGTGAGAAAGGAGATTGGCTACCTTATCAGGTAAGGACCTATCCGGAGGGGTCTCTGACATCACCTTCTGGCACTGGCCACTTAGAGGCCTCCATAGTGCCCCCACACCTTGCAAAGCAAGACGACTGAAGTGTGGGACACGCTGGAGGAGCCCTGGGCACCACCAATAGGGTGGTGATGGACAGGGGAGTGGTCACTCCCCTTTTCTTTTTCCAGTTTTGCACCAGAGCAGGGGATAAGGGTTCCCTGAATTGGTGTAGGCTGGCTTATGCAAGGAGGGCACCGGCTGTGCCCTTCAAAGCATTTCCAGAGGCTGGGGGAGGCTACCCCTTCCCAGCCTGTAACACCTATGTCCAAAGGAAGAGGGTGTACCACACTGCTCCCAAAGGACAATCTTTGTTCTGCCTTCCTGGGACTGAACTGTTCAGACCCCAGGAGGGTAGAACCCTGTCTGTGAGGTGGCAGCAGGTGTAGCTGCAGTGCAAGTCTCAGAGAGCTGGTTTGGCAGTACTGGAGTCCATAGTGGAGCCCCCAGGATGCATGGAATTGGCTCCTCAATGCCAGATTTGGAATTGGGGGACAAATCCATGATCTTAGACACCTTACATGGCCATAGTTGGAGTTACCATAGTGAAGCTACATATATGTAGTGACCTATATATAATGCATGCGTGTATTGGCATCCCTGAACTCACAGAGTCCCGGGAAATGGCCCTGAACTATGCGGGGGCACCTTTGCTAGTGCAAGGGTGCCCACACACTTAGTAACTTTGCACATAAACTTCAGCAAGTGAAGGTTAGACATATAGGTGACTTATAAGTTACTTAAGTGCAGTGAAAATTGCTGTGAAATATTGTGTGCATTATTGTACACAGGCTGCAATGGCAGGCCTGTGGAAGGGTTTGTCTGAGCTCCTTATAGGTGGCAAAAGCAATGCTGCAGCCCATAAAGATTTCCTGGAACCCCGATGATCTGAATCCTTCGGTGGATCAAGATGGTGGCCACGTAGCTGACGGCCGTTAGACCCCGCCCACCCCGGACACCGGCAGCAGTGGAGTAGCAGATCGTAGCTGGAGAAGACGCAATACTGGATTAATGCTTTAGCGCCCACTCCTCTTGCTCTTGCCTTCTCTGTGGTGATTCAATGTGTGGATCATGGAGTGTGCACCCTCCGAGGAGCAGAGAGGTGCGGTGCTGCATCTGCTGATCACGAGTGAGTACGGAGCACGAAGAGGGTGACGCAAGCAGGTATGGTGCTGCAGGAGAATACTTAACGGATTGAATAAGGCCCGGCGGGGCGGGGGGACTCAACGCTCAAGCTTCACTGTGCTCCACTTTAGCACCAGATCAATTGGACATGTATGGCCAGGACTCTCTGCAAACAGCGTATTGTTTATTGACTAGTGCTCTCAGACTGTTTGTGTGGAGCACAGAAGTTCTGTCAACGAGGATTTGCAAACTTTGTTACATGCTTTCCAGTGCCTTTAAAGTAAGCATGGCACCAAAAAGTAGCCGAACTCCTGGTAAAAAAGGGGAGGGGGCCCGGACAGTGTGAATGGCGAAAGACAATGGGGACTCCGTCCCCGTAAGCAGACGTCCTACATTGGCCGCTGGGAAATCGAGCGGAAAAACTATAGTTGGGGCTGTTAAGGATGCCAAGAATAGCGCCGGCATTCCCCCCCCAGGAGATGCCAGGGGGAAGGATAAATTACAGCCTACGATTATGTGTTATTGGACTGCGGGGATGCAAAAAACTGTTCAGAGCACATTGAGTCCCCTCCAGCAGACAACCAATCGGCGCTAAAAGGAAACAACATGTTAATCAGCGGGGAGAGGGCACACTCTGATGGCGTTAGGGAAATATCTCATGAGAGTGACTCTCTCCTGATTGTGCTGCAAGGTGACGATGGCGTCCCGTTAGGTGTTTCGGGCAACAGAGAAGATCAAAAGCTGTCAAATAATGAGGAAGTTAATATGCCCATCAGCAAAAGTAGGCAATCACGACCTGTAGAATCAAATGCCGGCGTACAGGATATTCAAGGGGAAGTTGATATCCCTCCTGTGCTGTGCGTGGGGGACTCAAGTTACATGGTCCAAAGTCTTGAGGCAGGAGCCAAAAAGACCGGAATGAGGAAGAATGCTCCTGATTGGTCTAAGGATGGTGGCGATAAATTTTATTCTTTAACTGAGGAGTCTGATGCTACCAGCAGCGGCTGCAATCAGAGTGAAACAGGAGGCAGTATATCCTCTGAGTCAGGGAGCGCATCATTAACCGCGGAGTCTACTGTACGACAACAATGGCGGCAACACTAGTGCTTAAAAACGCGGATTGGTCTCAGCAGTGGACCTGAGCTTTCAGCTCAGAGTGGTAAGACACTTAAATGGGACTACTCAGGAACCAACCTGACAGGGACAGCAAAGGTGCCCTTCCCTGATGTTCAATTTAATGCTGACAGGGGCGCTGACAGGCGGGTAGGCTGTCCGGATCTCAGAATTGGCACCACTAGTACAGATAAAGAAATGCTACAGTCAATATACAACTCTATTAAGGAGCTGCAAACAGAGACAAAGGTGGAGAGTCGTCAGGGTTCGGATCGCTACAAAACGCCTGCAAGGAAATGTTCGCAAGGTTGTGAAGTCTTGTATAGAAATCGAAGAAAAATTAAATACAATGGAGGAAAGAACGATGGCGTTGAAGGCGGACGTTCAGGCCCTAAGAGAACTGAGCATAGCACATGATGGACAATTGACTGATGTTATGTGGAAACTTGAAGACCAGGAGAATCGGCAGAGGAGAAATAACTCACACTTTTTAGGCATTGGAGAAGGGGTAGAGGTCAATGGCATTAGGGCATATATGATTAAATTGTTGCGAGACGCCTTCCCGGAGCTTACCAACTGGGACTGGGAGCCTGAGGTCCAAAGGGTACATAGATTTCCAGGAGTACGGCGAGAGGGTGATCGTAAAGCAGAATCTAAATATCCCAGAGCCATATTAGTCTTTTTTGGTAATTATTTGTGAAGACAGGCTATTTTTTAAAAAGCCCGCCGACGCCCCACGCTGTGTGGAGGGGGTTACCTTTTTTACCCGACCAGACTATTGTCATGTTACCATGGAGCGAAGATAGAGGCTTCGGCAGTTGAAAAACCATTTCAGGGCAAAGGAGGGGAGGCCTATTTGCTGGCCCCCGCTCGTTTAAAGACATTGGTTAATGGAAAAGTTAAACTGTTTAATTCTGAGGTTCAGGCAAAAGAGTACCTGCTGGGGCTTAAAGCGGTATAATGAGTAAGAAGTGAGGTCTTAGCCTCTTGGTGGGAATGTTAGTTAAGAATGTAGGGGGTTCTTAAAGGAGATAAAGCTGGGCAGTTTGGGGTGGGTCTGCGGTCTGCACCTGGGTGGCACCAACATTCAGGCCAACGTTTGTCTGATTGCTCCGAAGGGTGGGGGAAGTGGGGGTGGGGAAGGGAGCGCTCAGCGAGGTTCAAGGGAGGGTGCGGGGAGGAGGGTGGTTAGGAGGAGGGGTGGAGGCAGATGGGGAGGAGGGGTTGGAGGGGGTTGAGGGAGAAATGAGTAGGGTTGGTGGGGGGAGGGGATGAGATGCCGTGGGGGGAGAACAATTTGGTACCCAAGAGAATGCAACCAAAGATATGATTACCAAGTACAAGCTGTCTCAGTGCTTGGAGTACCTGGTATGAAGATGGAATCAAAGAGGCAGAGATGGAGATCTAAGTACTACTACTGTAAGAATAGAGAGATGATAACTAATAAGGGCGATTTTGACATGCAAAATCAATTTGAGATATCTGTATGGCGGTACTACTGATAGCATCTATACATATATGCGGTCTAAATAACCCCCGCAAGAGGAGAAAAACGACAGGTGATCTGAAAATATTAAAAGCGGACATTTATTGTCTGCAAGAAACACATATAGAAAAGTCATATAAAACTCTGCTGGAGACTCTGGGTTTTCATCCGCTAGGGTGCTCAGAGAAAAAGTCTAAGACAAAGGGGGTCGCCATCCTGGCAAGTAATTCTAAATGTGCTGTCACCCGAGGAAAGCGGATCCGTTTGGGAGATGGGTGCTCATAGAATGTCTATTGGAGAAAGTAAGATTCACGCTATGTTGATTGTATGACTCAGTGGATGACGATCCGTCATTATTAAATTTTATTTCTGCAGAACTAGCAGTATGGCCCGCCCTGTACAGCGTATATGGTGATTTTAAATTTTAATGGCTCATGGGATGGACCGAAGAATTTAAGCGATGTTAAGAAGAAAAGCTACCTGGGACACAAACCCAGAGTTTTTCAGGCCCTCAAGAATATGCAAAGGGAAGTTGGATTGGTAGATGTGTGGCCAACACTGAAACGGTCAAACCTGGGATATACATATTTCTTAGCTCCCCATAGGAAGTTTGCACGGTTAGATTATTTCCTTGTCTCATCTATATTCCTAGAGGGGTTGGAGATCAAGTTATACCCCTGGTTCATGGCAGATCACAATCCTCTGCTGTTGGAGTTTAAGATAAAGGATTGGCAGAGAGTTAGGAAGGGCTGGACGTTTGAGAGAGCTCTGCTGAACGACCCCCTGTATATACAACATATTAGCACAGGCTTGAAGGAATTTTTGGATTTCAATATGGGAACTGCCCCAATTGAGATAGTGTGGGATCCATTACAGGCTGTGATAAGGGGGGAAACACTCAGCTTCAGTGTAAGACAGCAAAAATAGGTAGCAGCCCAGCTTCAGGAACTAATAGAAAAATTGCAGGTAGCAGAAGAGCAACTTATCAGAGTAGTCAAGTATGGCTCAGATATAGAGCATGCTTTACATCAGACAGCGATAGCTAAAATGTTAATAGATAAGTGTTCAGTGGAAAGGGTAGCGGAAAAATATCTGGCAAGGCAAATGGAGTGTTACTAATACAGTGAAAAAGTGGGGAATATTTCAGCAGTGCGGGCCCATCAAAGGGCCTCTATTGGCTCAGTCTCTAAAGTACAGAATAAGTCAGGGTTGATAGTTACAGGCTCCGATGCAATCAGGGAAGCCTTTCGGGAGTACTATGCAGAACTATATACCGCCACTACTATTGGTATGGAGCAACCCGATAGTAGGTGGGTGAGCAAGACTTTGGGTGGTAGGATTACCCCAGAGGAGCAAATAGCACTAAGACAGGAGGTTACAAAGGAGGAGTTGGAGGATGCGCTCAGAGGGCTCCCGAATGGGAAGGCTGCAGGCCCGGATGGTATTCCTCTTGAACTATATAAACACTTGAAGAACAAGCTCTCACCAGTGTTGTTGAAGGTGATAACTCAAGTACAGCAAGGGGGTAATCCTCCACTGTCCTGGGGCACCTCTCACATAGTAGTGTTTTTAAAGAAAGGTAAAGACCCACTTTGCTTAAGCTCGTATCGCCCAATTACCCTTATAAATAGTGATGCGAAAACTTATTCTAAAATATTCGCGACTTGGTTGTCTGTCTGTATCTGCAAATTGGTAACTCATAATCAGCATGGGCTTGTTCCTGGCAGGGACACAATCGACAACATTAGAAGGGTTATAGCATTATTTGATGCCACACATATAGCAGAGGAGCCCATGGCTATGGTTCTGTTGGATGCTGAGAAAGCATTCAATAGAGTCAACTGGGAATATCTGTGGGAAACTCTGGTGGCATACAGTCTAGGGGAAAGATTAATCACAGCAGTCAAGGCCCTGAATAAATACCCAAGCACTAGAATACAGATATGTGGTGACTACTCAAATGATCTCAGGATTGAGCGGGGGACGCGGCAAGGATGCCCGTGTTCACCTTTATTATTTGCATTATATTTAGATCCTTTCCTGCGATATTTGGAAAGGAATGCAAACATCCAACTAGTGGTCCGCAATGGGTGGGGTGCTAAACTTTTGGCTTACGCAGACGATGTAGCAGTTATTACTGTAAATCCGGAGCTGGCCCTCAAGGAAATCGAGAGGGCTGCAGAAAGCTTTGGGGCAGTATCTGGTTATTCGCTTAATAAAGATAAGACCCAAATAGTATTAAATGAGAATTGCAGATCGACGGATACACGAAGGGTAGATCATGCAGTTTATTTAGGGATTGATATTCGACCACAAGTAGAGCAAATTGTCCGTAACAACCTCATGACGATTTTTAATAGTGCTAGACATAACCTCGGCAGATGGAATAACTTACATATGACAATTATGGGGCAGTGTAATATGATAAAGATGATGTTTCTCCCTAAGGTTCTATATCTATTTCGGGCTATTTCACTAGAGTTTGAGAAATCCTGGTTTAGTATGCTGGATCAACTAATAATGCGGTTTGTCTGGTTGTATGGTAAGATTAGGAGAGCTAGTAAATATATGACACTATCTAGGGAGAAGGGTGGGTGGTCTCTTCCTATTTTTAAGCTGTACCAGATGGCAGCTACATTACAGTATATGCATCCCTTGTTTAAAAATAGCAGCCTGGCAAGGGGTGAAAAGTATGTTCCAAATATCTATGAATTACTAATTGGTCCTGCTGCTAATGGTGCACTGTTGGCATTTTTGGAGCCCAGCTATTTTAAGACGGTTCAATTTAAAGTTCTAAATGACACTTTTAGATGCTGGGACCCTTGGTGGAAGAGAAGTGGGCTTGGCAAATATAATTATTATACGTTGATTATGAATAATATTCTTCTCCCCAAGATATTCAGAGATAATCTTCTGGTGAGCTTTAATCGACAGGGGATACAAAGATTAGGTGACTTCTTTGATGGATCTATAATCACTACATTTGAGAATTTGCATGAAATATTTGGTTTGGCCCAAAGGTTTTTTTTTTAAATACCTACAAGTAAGGGATTTCATTAATAGGAAAACTGGGGGGCAATAGGCTTTGCAAAGTGCTCCTTGCTAGAGATAATGATATCCAGTGACAAGATCACAATAAGGTCAGTTTACGCCAGATTGAATGATGAATTACCAGAGGACTTGGCGAAGCATAGTAAAAAGTGGTGTGTTAAGCTTAATGTGGAAGAATTGGATTTTTATGAATCCCTTGGGCTAGGGTGTAGTACCCTGATTTCAGCATCCCTCCAAGCACAACATTATAAAACGATTTTTGATCTGTATATCACCCCGGGGAAGATATTAAAGTGGTGTCGGGTAGAGGGGATACATTGCCCAAGATATCAGTCATATGGAGCAGATCTAATCCATATGTTTGCCACCTGTACAAAGCTGTCAACTCTGAGGAAGAAGGTTGAGCAGTTCATCAAAGATGTTGCCAGACCAGATGTTGAATTAACCCCTGGAGTTGTGATACTCGGGGCATCAGATTCAATTGAGCCATGTGTCTCTAAGTTTATCTTTACAATCATGTCTGTGTATCGACTCTGTGTCTCCTCTGCATGGCTGGATCAACAACCCCCCACATTCCAAATCTGGTTAGATCGCCTCCTAGCAATATATCAGTTGGAACATGCACTGTACGAACGAAAAGGGAAGGGAGGGAGACGAAAGGGACAAGCCACATGGGGAATATTGAGTGAATGGTTAGCCAATAGGTAATATAAAGGCAGAGGCGAGGTAGAATAGGGTGAGTGCTCCTTTGCACACTGTAATGTGAATGTTTGAAATGATGAATTTGTATTTGTACTATCTTGGGTATTGATAATAAAACACACACACACAAAAAAAGGATTACCTGGAACCCCAATGCCCTGGGTCCCTAGGCACCATATACTAGGGACATATAAGGGGCGTCCTGTGTGCCAATTGAAATTAGTAAATGAGGTCACTAACCTACAGTGACAGACTTAAAGCTGAGAGAGCATAAGCACTGAGGTTCTGATTAGCAGAGCCTCAGTGACTCAGTCAAGCGCTATACAGACACACACATTAGGCCATAAACTATGAGCACTGGGGTATTGACCAGCAGGATCCCAGTGAGACAGGCAAAAACATACTGACGTGCAGGTAAAAATCGGGGTAACATGCCAAGAAAGATGGTACTTTCCTACAACTATCACTTGGCAGCTTACAACTACATTATAAAGAAAGATTGCATAACATATTTTCTGTGTAATATTACCTTGGTGGCTCCTGATCCTGTTTCTTGAAGAATACAGTACAATGAAACATGTTTCTAAAACATTCACATTGCTTGGGTTTTTAATATAATATGGTTACACATAACTAGCTTAGAAAACATGAACTTTATTTTATCTTTCTGTGTTTTTTTATTTTCTTGAATTAGCAATTCAACTTGCTCGCCTGTACATTTTTGAGGCAAAATGAGAAACACAATATTAAAATGTAATAATGAGATAAGTAAAGGTTTTTGCAGGTAAGAGTCAATTATTTTCAAAGGGAAATGTTTGGTAAATACGCTCCACAATCGCCTGAGAGTACACATTCCACAATATATAGCTAAGGGGCTTTGGCTTTTATAAATTCACCATGTAGTGCCAAACACTGGATCCTGTTACTGAAACATCTTTGTGCTCTACATAGCCCTTTTGAAACACAAGAATTTTCCAAGAGCTCCTTCATCGCTACACATTGCTTCCAGTAAAGTGACTGTCTCATGGCTCTTTCATTAGAAACTGTGTAAGCTCCTGACGATCATTGAAGGCACCAACCTTTCACCCGTCGCACTTACAGATTCCACTGTTTTGTTGGAAAACTTTGAATAAAGTGCTCCAGCCAAACCTGCTGCAACAATTTAAAAATAAATGCAAAGTTGGCTGAACAACTACGCTATGGTGCCCCACTTTACACTTACTCTGCCGGTTAAGAAAATTGAAGGGCAGGTCTTGTAACATTCATAGCCTGGCATATCGGAAATGATTTCCTTTTATATTTCCCTTTGAAATCCTAATGCAGAGTGGAAAGTAAAAGTGCTGAAAAAGAAGCATAGTATGACAAATCGGGTGTGAAACCTTGAAATACCTGTACTGTACATCTTTGAATAAGGAAAATTAATAACAGTGGGGTAATTGACTCCTCCAAGTGCCTCACCAGTTTTACTGACATGGAGCATGTGTGCAATAACCCTAGTATTTTTGGGCACTTGCATGGCGTTCTTGTTTGGGATTTGCAGTGGCCAACTTATTTCTTTGCCATCAGACCCTAATTTAGGCCCTGCTTTAAAGTTTGGTGGGCATTACCTCTGCCACCCAGATGGACTACTATCTGCCAATTTATGCATGACCAGCGGACCAGTGATAATTTTTGTACCTTGAAAGAAACTACTGTCATAGGGGTTCCTTTCAATGTGCAAAAGTTTTGAGGGCTGTTCACCAAACTGTTAAAAAAAAATTGTTTTTCAGAAATAGACTCTCAAACAGAGTTTGTTTATGAAAAACAAACAAATAATGATCCCAAACCTAGGGGTTTTCCTCTCAGGGCAAGGAGCTCATTTTTGTCCCTGTCTCTCAATGCCTTATTTTCCTGATGGAGATGGACAGTGAAAAGGACATTTCACCAACCACTCTAAATATGGAAGTTGGTGTATTGGATGTTCTCTGATGGCTCTTACTTTTACGGCTGTCCAAGGAAGTTTTTCCTTGACGTATTTAAGGAGACTATGTGGATGGAAAATTGAAGGTCCTTGGGTTTTGTGGAAAGGGTACTCCATTACGTTTGCCACGGGGAACTCTGCCCACCAAGGTCTAAATTGGTCCTTTGATCTCTTTCCACTCTTTAGAGACCAAAACTACCATTAATTCTGTAAAATTGAAGGAAATCGAAGGGTATAACCAAAGTGCATTTCATGACTGGAAGTGAGGTGAATGTGGAAAATTAGAGGAAAAATATATACTGCTGGTTTACCTCACCCACTGTAATCAATACCCTGGTGTCTTAAATGCTCAAGTGGCAGGAGATACTATGTGATCAATTTAAATTACCTTTCCAAGTAATCAAGGACTGCTGAATGTAATATGTTAGCCAATCCTGGATCAACATGTATTGGGAGACTGCATCATCTGTACACTGTGCAATCAACCAGGATTTTGCTAGTCCTGTGTGGCCTACACATTTGTCAAACATAAGATTCACAGAATATTCTCTATGTATAGTTCAAATTACATGCACAGGAAAAAGGTGAAAGTAAAGTATCCGGAGTCACAGAATCAGTATTTTTAAAAACGTATCTTCATGTTAATGCCGGAATCGGGAGCATATTATTGCAGTTTTGTGAAAAATAAATGAGCAAATGCGTATTTCCATTAATTTTACAAATGTGGAGTGTTTTTTTTACTCCTTTTGAAAAATTGGTCATGTGTAAATTTAATGACTGAGAGTGCTAAAAATCAAAGATTAGTGTAAGTTACATGGAGTACTCCTGGGCATCCACTTGATTTTGTGTTGGGCTCCTGGTTTATAGATGATCATAACATCATATACTGAGCTTGGATTGGAGTGATGTATTTAGTTCATCTTGGTTCTATTGCAAATAGAGCAAATAATTCAGACATCTTGGTCATTGCTCAGTTTTTTCTCCTGCTTATCTTATTCTTCTCTATTTCCAAAGTGATCAGGAAATTGCTTGGATTACTTACCGGTAATCTTCATTGTTCCAATTCTTCCTTCCTCATCCCAGTACTATACTTGATGAGTGAATATGCCCATTATCTAATATTGTTCAGTCTTCCTAAAGCTGCTTTCACTTTCTATCCTCCATCTCAGAATCCACCCATAAAACTCCTCCGACCTCCTAGAACTGCCTGTTCTTTATTGTGCTCTTGCCACTTCCTGAGGGCTGTTGGGATTTTCGCAGGAGCAACTCCTTCGGTTGCGAGGTGCTGGGGCCCCCCTATTGAGTTCTTCGAATTTCATTTACTTCTCGTGCTTGTTTTTGGATGTTGAGACCAGTATGGCTGACTTGGAGCTGGGGGTCCATATATATATATATATAAGTGGGAGCTGCCCACAAGGGCATGGTCATGTCTCTGCCCTAATATATATGCAACTGCCTTTATGATCCCCAAGGGGGGCAGATGGGATGATTGTCGCAATCTGTCCCCCAAGGGGTGGGGAAGGAGAAAGCCCACTAGACACCAGGGATTTTCTTATAAATAAAAGTCTAGGGGTGGGGGCTGCACACCCGGGCATGGCCATGCCTCCACCCCAATATACATGCTACAATCTTCCTGAGAGCAACTACCCCTGATCTGCACTCTGCACCCCTGGAAGGCAGAAAGACCACTAGACTCCAGGGATATTTTGTATTTATAAAATTATAGGGTTAGTGGCTGCCCACTAGAACATGGCCATGCCCCCTCCCCAATATACATACAACAGGCTTTTTTCCTCCTCCACCCAGAGGGGCAGAATGCCCACTAGATACCAGTTTTTTTTTTGTTTTAATATTTATAAAATTAAATAAATGGGTGCTGCCCACAAGGGCATGGCCATGTCCCTACCCCTTAATACATGCAACAGTCTTTTTGCCCCCCCCCCCCATGGGGGGAGATGGGATGAATACCCCAATCGTCCCCCCGGGGCACAGAAAGCTGCTAGACAGAAGGGATTTATTATGTATATAAAAATATAGGGGTCTGGGCTGCCCACCAGGGCATGGCCATGCCCCAATCCAATACACATGGAACAGTTTTTCTGCACCCCCAAGAAGGCAGATAAGGTGATTACCCCAAATCTGCCCTCCATGAGGAGGCATAAAGGCGGTCATTCTGACGCGGCGGACGGCGGTAGCCGCCCGCCACGTGGTTACCGCCATATGGCCGCTCTGCGGTCAAAAGACCGCGGCGGCCATTCTGGCTTTCCCGCTGGGCCGGCGGGCGACTGCCAAAAGAGCGCCCGCCAGCCCAGCGGGAAAGGCCCTGCAACAAGGAAGCCGGCTCCGAATGGAGCCGGCGGAGTTGCAGGGGTGCGACGGGTGCAGTTGCACCCGTCGCGATTTTCACTGTCTGCTAAGCAGACAGTGAAAATCTTTATGGGGCCCTGTTAGGGGGCCCCTGCACTGCCTATGCCTGTGGCATGGGCAGTGCAGGGGCTCCCAGGGGCCCCATGGCACCCGTTCCCGCCATCCTGTTCCTGGCGGTAAAAACCGCCAGAAACAGGATGGCGGGAAGGGGGTCGGAATCTCCATGGCGGCGCTGCTTGCAGCGCCACCATGGAGATTCAGCCCATGCAGGGGAAATCCGGCGGGAAACCGCCGGATCCCCTTTTCTGACCGTGGCTTTACCGCCGCGGTCAGAATGGGCTGGGAAGCACCGCCAGCCTGTTGGTGGTGCTTCCGTGGTCCCCGGCCAGGGTCGGAATGACCCCCAAAGACTATTGGACATCAGGGTATATTTTCTAAAAACAAATATAAATATAGGGGTGAAGGATGCCACCATGGGCATGGCCATACCTGGCCCCAGAAAGGGTGCAGACATTATTTCTGCAACTCTGGGTGGTGCATGTGGGTAATTATCCCCAATGTGTCCCCTGAGAGTCAGAAAATCCACTAGACACAAGGGAAAATGATTATTTGGTTGGGGGCTACCCACCATATGCATAGTGATAACCTGCACCTCAGAAAAGAGCTCAACAGTCTTTCTGCCATTGCTAGAAGACAAATGGGGGCAATTACCCCTAATTTGCTTATCCGGAGGGAGGGGTCGGAAAGCATACTTCATATGAGGAACAACATTTATGCAGTATTGTTTTTGGAGGGAGAGGTTTCCTTGAGCGAAGGGCCAGTGGTCTCTCCATACCTCAGGGCACAATAGACCTTCTGCCCCTCTGATGGTAGAATGTGGTCTACACCCCTCAATCTGCCCTCTCCAGGGGGGCAGAAACCTTTGTAAACACCAGTGATTTCAAAATGCCACCAAAACAAACAAAAAGAGGTGGTGGCTTACCCTGGCATTGAGCCATACCCCTGTCCTAGAAGGGCTAATAATGTCTTTCTTCCTCACTCAGGGCAGATATTACATGTGTCCCAGTGGGAGAGGTTGGCCCAGACCTGCCACCTTGGGGGAGGGATTAGAAAGCCCAGTAGAGACACCAGACATTGTGGATTTTGGGCAAAAGAAAGGGGTGCAACCATTGCACTCTGGTAAACTTCTGGAATACACATGGGCCACAAAAATCCTACTGCCAGCATTCCCTCACTTGTTCTGATAAAACACTACTAGTGTCCATAACAGGTGAAGCCCAAAACTGTAATGTGGAAAAATCAACATTTCCTGTCAAAAAACAAACCTAATTTGTCAACAGGGGTAGCTGTGATAACTGGGGCCTTGCTCATCTGCCACCTAGGGAAACCTACCAAACCCACACATTCCTGAAAAGTAGATATCTAAGGTAGGCCCAGGTGGAAAACTCCACTCCACTTGTAGAGTTTTCGGAATTCTGCCACTCCGTGGGACACGGAGTAACACAGAGTTCCCAAATTCCACCATCTGGCATAAAGAAGAGGTTTTTTTCCATTCGCAGGAGAGAGATTTTTTTGGGTGCTCGCAATCACCACAATATTCTCAGGCTGCTAGCGAGCGTGCGCGAGATTTCACATCTGCTTGGATGGCATCCAAATGTGACAGGGACAATACAGTGCTTTTCAGAAACGCACCTCAAGTAGATTTTCTACTCGAGAAGCAGCTAAATCCACTCAAAAAGAGATGTTCAAGTGGATTTTCTTCTCCAATAGACTATTCAAATTGTTTTTTAGTGCGAGAAAGGTTTTGTTTTTACTTTTTTGCTTCAGAGACTCCAGCTTCCTGTTCCTGCCCTGCAAACTCCTCTCAATGTTTTGTCCATCTCCTGGTCACTTTTCCCTTGGATTTTGAGGGCAAAGGAGCACTCTGTTTGTCTGCTGGATAAATACCTTTGGATTTAATGACTGTGCTTTTGTGATAGTACACAAGTAAGTTCAACAACTATTGTATAAGTGTGTTGTTTGTTTGATAGGGCATGCACCAGTATTTCTTTGTACTTTTCTTTGATCAATTAATTTCATTGTGCTAGGCCTAAGTAGGGGCCTAGGTAATTTTCTTTTACAATTAATTTTTCATCTTTTGTACAGGAAAAATGTTGCACATTTCAGTACCCTTTCTTCGTGTTTGTTACATTTGCAATATTCACTTATTTTACTGTGTGGCCTAGATCCAATAGACCATCAAGCCAGTATGACAGGGATGGCATTTGATTAAATAAAAAAATGTGGCTACTGTTTGCATTTCACTTTTTTCTGTAAAAGCTTGTATGTGGGGAAATATTCAATACCATAAGATGATGAGAGTGTGGTGTTGTACAGTTTTTTATACCTCAGTTAGTTTTCATGCTTCACACCACTAAATTAAAGGTAGTATTTTCTGAGTGTTACCGTAACGCCTCTATTTTCTGGCCAGTGTGTATGTGTGTGTTTGTCATCGGCCACCATTTGTCTTTGTTCTCCAAACCATATGGCCAGGGGCCACTTTACATAGTCTGTG